>NC_141552.1:30647500-30947500 GCF_021556685.1 Rattus norvegicus
GTCCATCTTTTTATGATAAGACTATGCACTCTCAGGCTGGAGAGATGGCTCCGGGGTTAAGAGCATGAGCTGCTCCTTCAGAGGACCTGGCTTCAGTTCCCAGGACCCACATGGCAGCTCGCACCTTTCTGTGACTCCAGTTTCCAGGAAATCCAACGCCTTCTGACCGCCTTGGGCGCTGGGTCTACTTGGCACACAGATATCAATGCATGAATGTCCATAAGGTAAAATTTACAATAAAAGAAAACGTCTTCTTAGTTGGTCCAAAACAACAATAAAAAGGACTCACTGTATATTACTAATACTACTGAAATATATATTTAAGGGACTAAAGAAATGGCTCAATGGTTAAAAAAATAATGATCACGGGGTTGGGGATTTAGCTCAGTGGTAGAGCGCTTGCCTAGCAAGCACAAGGCCCTGGCCCTGGGTTTGGTCCTCACACCAGTGACTTTGGCTCCAGGGAATTAAATTACACTTACGCACACGCAGGCACACGCAAATGCACATACACGCACGCACTCGCACACACACGTACATACATGTACACGCGCGCGCACACGCATGCGCACACACGCACGTGCACACACGTGCACACAGACGCACGCGCACACATGCACGCACATGCACACACACACACGCAGGAATGCACGTAACTGAAAGAAGCATTTAAAAATATATAAGTAATGACACACATGTGTAAGCCCAGCAGTGAAGAGCCAGGACAGGAGGATCTTGAGTTCAAGACCAGCTTGTGCCACAAGACGAGACACTGTTTCTAAAATAAATTAAGGAATGGATGAGACTCGAAGTAGAGTGGGGGTGGAGGAAGGTCGAGAAAAGGTCACGGGCTGGACTCTCCTCAGCAACACAGCTTCCAAGAAAGCCCGAGCCAGGCTGCAGCTCTCCAGGGCTTGGCTGGTTTACTGGAGATGAACGGCGGCAGCGGCGGCGGCGGGCCCCCAGCCTTCCTGGGGCAAGACAGCCAATGAGCCTGATTCGCAGCTGGGGGCAAGTGTTTGCCTTGGCAGTTGGCGGCACTGCCGGCCTCCCAGCCTTCCTCAGCAGAGTCGTTATGCAGTTTGCTCGAATGCCCTATGCATTTTAATGAATGAGTCAAGGGACAGACTCAATTTGAAAGAGGAATCACTTCTCTGAGCTGGGTGAAGGGCTCTCGAGGGATGGTCTAGCAGCTTGGATATTACAAGCGAAGGGAAGAGGGGCGCAATCTCCATTTAGCGGAGGAGGGGGGTGTCTGGAGAAAGAAGGTGAAAAGGAAAACAGGGAGGGAGGGAAGGAAGGAGGAAGGAAGAAGAAACCAAGTGAAGGAGAACAACAGGAAGGAGAGCCGAGGGTCAGAAATGACTGGGAGAGCTCAGGAACCCTCCCGAAAGAATGCAGTATGGGTTCCCCAGCTTCTTCACCCCCATACTTATTTGCTCCAAGCATCTGAAGCCTTCCACTAGCCAGCACACAAGGCACAGGAGCTCTAACAGAGGGAAGCAAGACTCCTTGTTTAGAACTGAATCCTGGTCAGGTTAGAAACACTATGGTGGGGTCTGGGGCTAGTGAGAGGCAAAGGAGGTCGTCTTCATTCTCTCTCCTATGACCACACCCCTGGGAAGCAGGAGTTGCTTCATGAAGATCAAGGGTACCAGTTCTCAGACATTCCTACTGGCCAGATGCAGGGGCAGCGTGGGCCAATTAGCATCTCTTGTCAAATTCCCATGACGCTCCCAGGAGGCGGGTCCTGTTACTGTCACATTTTTTAGACATGAGGAACCTGATGTGGAGAGAGTAGCTCGGCCAAGGTCACCCAGGGATTTGAACTCATCCCCGTCTGACTGCAGAGCTCCTGGCAGCTCCGCTCTGTGCTGTCAGCCAACCCCTGGCTGGGGAACGCTGGGGAAGGCCTTTCCCTTCCCAGGCTCCCTTCCAAGAACACTCTGAACCCCCAGGAGGAAGGGGTTGGTGTGAATCCAGAGGCAGTGAACGCCAAGTGGCCTGGGAGTGGATCTGAAACCTGCCCAGCACAGAGCTGTGTGTGAGACCCAGAGAGCCCAGGGGCAGCAAAGAAAGGAAGGAAGCGCAGCCCACTGCGGTCGGCTGGGGTGGCTGGTCTGTTCCCAGGCTGCACACCACAAAACACAGGGCAACAGATGCTCGGCAAATGCCTGTGTGGGAGCGCAACTCGGCCCTTACATGGCAGGAGGGCGGGCAGTGTCCCTGAATTACTCAACAGAGTCATCTCAGCTTTGAACTTTGAGCCAGGCTCTGCAGGAACAGGGCATGGGGGTTGGGACGGGGTGGCACTCACCACCATCAAAAGGAAGTCTGCCGTTCACCTACCCCCCAAGTGGGAGAACACAGACTGGGAAGCAGCCAAGAAACCAGAAAGTGGCTATACACCCACATTCTCCTGAATTTTTACAGCTGGGGAGAAGAGCAACGCACAAGCAGAGCGGTGCTCTGGGACCCTGGGCTTCATGCCTGGAGAAAAGCAAGGCCACCTGCTAGGAACCGAACTGGACACAAAAACAGTCAGTCTATGCCGAGCCTTGTCTGCCTTCCCACCCACCCCGATGCGGGACACATGATCATCCTTGAACTGTCCCCACCTCCTCGGTAGGGAGAGGCTATTCCTATTCCCATTTTAGTAATGGGCAGGAAGATTAACAACATTTTATAGCCGCTGCTCACTGCTTCTGATTCCCACGGTGAAGGGGTTTCCCTAAACACACTTTCCATCTCAACTTCCTATATATGGCCGTGGAATAGTTTCTCTGACTGGAGAACTTGGGGAGCCTCTGGAATGATCTCAGCTCCATCCTTCTCTCAGGTCCATCTAAGAGGCTAATTTTGCACTCCCTTTTCCAAGCTAGGTTAGCAGTCTTCAAGGTGTACTTGGGCTTCCTACCATCCCTTTGTCTTCTGGATGCAGAAGAGGGATGCTGGTTTTCCTGAAAGGTTCTTTGGGGTTTTCAGACATGCTTAGGAGGATGGGCAAACCACCTCCATCTAACCTCCCACCTTCTTCTCCACAGCCTGGCAAAGGATGCTCTTGGCTTCAGGACAATGTTCTCTTGGGAGAAGGCAGAAGGCAACACTGTTTCAGATCTCCTCCTCCCCCTCCTCCTCCCCCCCCTCCTCCTCTTCCCTTCTTCCTCACCCTTCCTCCCCCTCCTCTCCCCTTCTCTCCCTTCCCCCCTCCTCCCCCTTCTCTCCCTTCCCCCTCCTCCCCCTCCTCCTCCCCCTCCTCCTCTTCCCTTCCTCCTCCTCCACCTCCTCCTCCCCTTCCTCTCCACTTCTCTCCCTTCCCCTCCTCCTCCTCCCCTTCCTCTCCCCTTCTCTCCCTTCTCCTCCTCCTCCTCCTCCTCCTCCTCCTCCTCCTCCTCCTCCTCCCCCTCCTCCTCCTCCTCCTCCTTGTTCTTTTGGACAAAGTCTCCTTATAAACTCACAGTCTCCCTGCTTCTTCTGCAAGAGTACACCTAGGCCTACAGGTAAGTGTGCACTACCACACCATGACCTGTTTGCTTGTTTTGTTTGGCAAGCCCCTCCCCCACTCCACAAGGAAAACCAAGTTCCCTACTTGGACTAAAAGGAGCCAGTCATGAGAGGGTGTTTCTGGGGTGACAGTATCCTGCCTATACACCAGTTCTTTCCCTTGCCACCTGTCAGGGCACCAACAATGGGACCTTGACATGACTGACTGTTACCAACCCAGACTGTTTACTCAGGAACACACCCTGGCAACTACCCTACACCCAAAGTCAAGCCTTGTAGATCCCATCAGATCGACAGCGAATTCTGAACCAGCTCTTGCTCTGGGTGACTACTGGCAAAGTCCACACTGGCCTCTGTATGAAAGCTCTGTGCTCTGAGTTCCTCCCTGAAAAGTGGAAAGACAGGGCTGGTTGGTAGCATGGATCAGAGGGTCAGAGTGGTTGGTGATTGTGATGGGTAATTTTCAGTGTCAACTTGCCTGAATAGAGAAATAGTGTGAGGGCATTTCCAGGGGCAATTGGATCACGATGAATGTGTGTAATCAATTGCTAAATCCACTGATGGATTCAAAATTTCAACAGACTTGATAGTCAGTGGGGGAGGGGGAGAGAGATAGAAAGAAAGAGGGAGAGAGAGAGAGAGAGAGAGAGAGAGAGAGAGAGAGAGAGAGAGAGAGAGAGAGAGAGAAGTGGGCCAACAAGTGTGCACCACCATACCGGAGCTTGTTTGCTTGTTCTGTTTGGAATATCCTTCCCCCTCCCACAATACCTTGATGTATCGAGGATATGGAACTGTGGGAAGTGGTACCAGCTTCAGGAAGAGGTTCCAGGGAAGATGCCTTTGAAAGTTATATCTTGGCCTTGGCCCCTTTCTGTCTGCCTGTCGTTCTGTCTGTTTGTCTGTCTGTCTATCTTGTCTGTCTGCCTGCCTTCTGGTCTCTGTGAGGTGAGCAATCTCCTTCACCATGCTACTCAGAACAACAACAATGGAGGCAATGACTATGAACTATAATTTGTGAATAAAATGCTTCCTGGACTAGGGTGGACCTCGGTGGTAACGCTCTTACCTAGCATGTGTGAGGACCTAGGCTCAATCCTCAGTACCACAGGGCATCAACAATTGATACAAGAACCCTCTTCTCAGCTGTTTTTCGCCAGGCATTTGCTATGGCAATGCCAAGTGACTAGCCCCTGGCCGGGCTCCTTGGCATGCCTGTCTATGCCAGCACCAGAGAAGCTGAGAGAGAGAATGAGGACCAGGCCAACTAGGGTGACATGGCTTTGAAACACAAAGGGAAGCGGAAGCGAAACAGTGACAGAGCCAAAGGTGAGAGAGGAGAGGCAGTGTTTCCTGAGGAGGCTACAAGACAGCTCCAGCTTTGCCAGCCGTAGCCATCCACTTGAGCATTCTGATAGCTGTCTTGGTAACAGAGTGCATACAGTAGGCAATGTATAAACAGTAGGAAGGGTGTTTATTTATCTGATTGTTTGGCTCCTGACTCTGCAAGATGAAAAGGCTCTGGGAAAGGGGAAAGGTCTCTGTGCTGTGGTAAGATCACTGGTGGGCAGACGAGCACAGGGGAGATAGGAAAACCTCGTTAAATTCATTTTTTTTTACAAATAAAGTTTTATTGAAACACAGTCACATTCATTTGTTTATTCACTTTTTTTTTTTTTTTGAGATAGAATCTTAGTATGTAGCCCTAACTGGGCTGATGTTTGCTTTGTATATTATCTAGACCAGGCTAGCCTCGAACTCACTGTGTAGACTCAGCTGGTGGCTTTGAACTTACAGAGATCCACCCACTTTGCCTCCTGAGTGCTAAAATTAAAGGTGTCGTTGTGCCTAAGCCCTACTCCTCCATAACCAAGCCACTCCCTTGATAATCCATTAGGAGGGCAGAGCCCTTATCCCCTCTTCAAAGTCCTACCTCTCAAAAGGGTACAGTAGCAACAAAACTTCAACACGTGGGAAATGAGAACCCGTATGTAACTCAGCGGCAGCAAACTTGCCAGTCATGAACGAAGTCCTAAGTTCCATTCCCAGCACCACAAACAAATAAATAATAAATAAAGTAAATGTGAACTTTGGAAGGGACATTTAAATTGTAATACATTCATCACCCCTCAGTCTCTAAGTCCAGGAAGAACAAGTAAACTTAACCAACATACATTAAAGGGGTTTCATTTTTGTTGATCACCAGGAAGGTCATGGGATCCAGTCCTGGTCAATGAGCCATTTTCTAGGTTTCTTGGGAAAGAAGATCCCTTGTATCTGAAAGCTGAAAGGATACGTGTACTAAAACCGATGATGTCACCTTGTTACAGCTGCCCAAGATTAAAATTAGTAGAGAAGAAAATAAAAATAAGAATTTAAGTTCTGATTAAACATCTGAACCCAGAATGCATCCAATGGAAGGTTTGTTTTGTTTTGAATAGAACCTGGGAATCTCAGGGACACTAAGTAATCCACCAAAATGCCTTTCTCTCTCTCTCCCTCCCTCTCTCTCCCTCCCTCACCCCTTCCTTTTTTTCTGGTCTTTCTTCTTAGACAGGGTCTTTCTACATAGTACTGGCTGTCTTGAAACTCACCTTGTAGACTAGGCTAGCCTCTTCTGTCTGTCTCTGCCTCTTGAGTACTGGGATCAAAGGCATGGGCCACCATGCCTGCCTCTATGCCCCTCCTTAAAAATGAGTTCCTGGCTGATACATTTTGCTCAAAGACATTTTGTGTTGAATTTTCTGTCACATGCTACCAAAAGAGTCCTCCTGGTTACCACCTTAATCCTTTATTTTTTTTTTTATTATATTTTTGTGGGGAGTTCAAGAACAATTTTTTTTAGAGTAAAAAGCCCTGAGGGAAGGCCAGCCATGAACCGCAGCGGCTGCTCAGAGGAAGAGGCTGGAAAAGAAAAGGAAAAAGCTCTAAGCCATGGAGGTGAGACACCCGGCAGGCAAGCACATACATGTCGGAAAGAGTAAGGAAGCCCGAAATGCTGGGAGAACCCAATGTGTTAGGAAAAGCGTTCTTTTGGGGAATGCAGGCAGACGTAGTTGAAGTCTGGGGAGAGATTGCAGAGGTTTCTTTTAAATAAGTCTGGGGAGAGATTGCAGAGGCTTCTTTTAAATAAGAAAGGGTTTGGGGGAGGGTAAAGAAGGCTGGAGGCAGTGTGGGGAGGGCCAACTAACACCAAAAGCTACATGGAAGCTTTTGAAAAGGCTTCCTAAAATATATACATATATGAAAAGTATTTAAATAGAGTTACCATATAACGTTTGAGAGAATGCCCCACCTAGACGACTTATGCCACCGGGTCAAACCTTCAGTGCCGGGGACTGGGGTTATGGAGTCATTGGCCCAAAGGGGTTCCATAAACTCCCTTCTAAAACATGGCAGTCTGTTCACGAGGTTATCGGTCACTCTCTGTAATCTGATGGTAAGGCTCTGTTGCTGAAGAAAGACATCATTTATATCAAAGAACACTGGGAACTTGACCTGGTGCCCAATTAGAAGTTTCACTTTCAGTCACTGTGCCAGACAGAGAGAAGAAAGTAGTTGTGAATCTCACCCAGCTACAAACCCCATGTCTCCTGTAACAGCAACTGGCCTGTAAAATGTAGCAATTCCACAGAGACACAAATGCTCTGGTAGGAACCAACCACTTCTGGAATGGATTTAGGTCCACCCCATGTCATGGAACCTCTACCTGACAATGAAGGTGGCCAAAAGCCTGAGAGTAATTAGGTCCCAGGTTCAAGGGGAAAATTTACTACTATTATTCTGTTAAAGAAACAACAGTAAATCAACTCCCAAAGACATACTGTTTTTTTTTGGAGTTTTTGGGGTTTTTTTTTGTTTTTGTTTTTGTTTTTGTTTTCAGAGCTGAGGACCGAACCCAGGGCCTTGCGCTTGCCTACCACTGAGCTAAATCCCCAACATCCGAGGTTTTTGTTTTTTTATTTTTGAGTCAAGATCTCATGTAGCCCATGCTGGCCCAAAGTTACAACCTAGCTGAGGTTAGCCTTAGACTTACGATTTTCTTCCCTCTGCCTTCTAAGTTCTGGAATTACTGGTATGTACCTTCACGTCCAGCTATTGTATAATTCATTCAACAACTGGGAATTAGAGGAACTGAGACACGGAGAAGACCCGTGCTCTCTACGCAGTAGAGATAGGATTCGAATCTGGTCTCCCATCCTCTGGAACCTGAGAAAGAGGCTTGAGTCTCCTTCTTAGCTCAGTCACTCTAGTCAGTGGTAGAAAACTCACTTGGAGAACAGAGCCCTGGTCCCCCTACAGCCACAGAGGAGTGCACAGCTCGGGTATTCTCAGTACCATGTGCCCTTTCTTTGGAAGAGAGACATAAATTGGAGAAGGGTCTCCATCAATCACGGAAGGTTTAGTCTTGATGTCAAGGGCTTGGAGGTTTGCAAATGGCCCAACGCCTTCTGTTCTTTCAGGCACAGACACTTCAGTGTCTGACTGCCAGAGCATCACTTCTTTCTTAGAAGATAATGTCACCTGATAAAATACGAACACTTCTCAGGCCTCTCAGGGCTGCCATCCTGAGTTACTGTGGGTTATGGCAGTCTTGTAGCAAGGAGTTAGGGTATCAGGTACATGGGAGGGACCAGGGGATTTGTCCCCATGTAAGGAGGGAAGGGACAAAAAGGGACATCCAAGAATTGGGGAGACTTCAACTGATTAAGGATGCCGCTCAGCCGTATGACTTTGAAATGGGATAAGACAATAGAATATTAGGGAACTGCTTCAAAGTAACCCAGAAGTTAAGGAAGCGGGCAGAGACACTGACGAAATGGGCGTGTTAATGATCGCTGAAGCTATATTATAGGTGAGCATGTGTGATAGTCTATAATAACTAAATTTTATTTATTTGTGTGTATGTGCATGCATGTGTGTGTGTGTGCATGTGTGTGTGTGCGTGCGTGTGTGTGTGTGTGTGTGTGTGTGTGTGTGTGTGTGTGAGAGTGCGTGAGTGGGTGCGTGTGTGCATGCATGCGTAGATCAGAGGACAACTTTTGGGAGCTGGCTCTCTCTTTCCATTATGTGGGTTCTAGGGATTGAACCCGGGGCTGTCAGGTTTGGTGGCAAGGGCCTTTTACCAGCTGTACCATTTCATTGGCCCTAATAGCCTGTGCAAAATTTAAGATGTACCAAATAATTTAAATTTCATTTTGAGACAGGGTTTCTCTGTGTGATAGCCTTGGCTATCCTGGAACTCTCTTTGTAGACCAGGCTGGCCTCCCACTCATACCCATAGAGATTGCCTTTCTCCATCTTCTGAGTGCTGGGATTAAAAGCTTGAGCCACCATGTCCATCACAGAACAATTTGATTTTTTTTTTTAAAATCTATTTATTTATAAGTTTGAGTGTTCTGTTTGCATGTATCTCTGTGCACCATATGGATGCCAGCAGAGGCCAGACTGGGTATCGATTCCCCCTGAAAATGGAATTGTAGATGGTCGGGAGCCACCATGTGGGTTAGGGATCAAACCTGGGACCTATGGAGGAACAACGAGTGTTCATAACCACTCAGCCATCTGATTTAACTTTTGGAGATGGGGGCCCAGACTGGCCTTAGACTCCTGAGCTCAGTGATGCCTGCCTCGGTCTCCCAAAAAATTGCAACTACAGGCTCAGTCACCATGACCTTCTATGAATACTTTTAATACTATGATTTGGGCTTTATTTATTGTAAAGAGTCTTTCTCACACGTACAAGTACACACCTCACGAGTGATACAGATACACGCAGATGCAGACATACTCTCTTGCCCCCTCCCTCCCTCTCTCCCTCTGTCTCTGTCTCTCTGTCTCTCTCTCTGTCTCTCTGTCTCTGTCTCTGTCTCTCTCTGTCTCTGTCTCTCTGTCTCTGTCTCTCTCTGTCTCTCTCTGTCTCTGTCTTTCTCTCTCTCTGTCTCTGTCTCTGTCTGTCTCTGTCTCTCTGTCTCTGTGTCTGTCTCTCTCTGTCTCTGTCTCTGTCTTTCTCTCACTCGCTCGCTCGCTCGCTCGCTCACTTTAAGGACAGCAAAACTGAAGCTCAGAGAGGCTAGGCCATTGATGTCACACAGAACTGAGTTGAACCTTGGGTTCCCGATTCCAATTACAAGACAAGATGGAGGCAAGAGACAACTGAGGCAGTTTCGGCAGCCTGTGGTTGCTAGGGACCATGTCATTACCCTGGGAGCCCCGTACTATCCACTTCTAAGCCCTGCTCCTAGGCAGCCAGGCCTCCGCTTAATTGGTATGGCACAGACCCCAGTGGGACCCCAGGGAGTCATTGAGTGCACAGTGGAAAGCGCCCAGCCACTGATTTCACGTGCTTCTTGGTAGTTAAGAAAACACAGTCCAGCCCAGCAGGCCCTGGACCCTTTCACGGGCATCTTGAGAGCCGCTGCCTGAACATCTGGGTCTGATAAAGGGAGACCCACGTGGGCTTCCCTGCCCCCTTTCCCATAACTATTTCCGCACAGACCCTTGAAGCTCTGCGCGTGTGGCTGCTCCGTTCTTTCCTTTCCCAAACATATGGATTCCCAGCTCCTATTTCAAACTCCGGCACTGGGCTGCTGTAAACTCCCCAAAGCTCTCAATTTCCTTTTTCCATTGCTCATTCCTTCCCAAAGCGCTTGAAAAAAAGCCCCCTTTTTAGCTCTGTTCCAGCTTCCCTGTTTGTGAAAGGAGGGCAAGGAGAACAGTTGTCAATCACTAGTGTGACTGACAGGAGCTTTCACCTTAATAGTCTGAGAGATGGAGGTGCGTGGGGGTTGGGAGACTCCACCATGGGTTGGGCACTCACTGTGGGGAAAGCCTTGACTCCCCCAAATCATTCATGCTGCGGGAGGCCTGAGGCCCAGCCATCTGCTCCCTTCTGGCTGGCTGAAACTTCCCCTTTGAAAATCGCTAATGAGAGAGGGGTGGAGGGGGGCAGTGCATGGGCTTGGTTCCCAGAAGGTTACTGCTGAAGTGGGTGTGTGCCACTTGGGCAGCTAGGGGCAAGTCCTTGCCTGCTTCTTACCCTGTGGCCTTCTGCTTCTTCATCTAATGGCAACTTTCCTCTTACAGAAGAGAGAGCCAGCTCTCCGTACTACAAGGCCAGACACATCGGCTGTGAGGGGGTGGGGGGGGGTGGAAGACAGGATATACAAGCACCAGGGGCCTTGGGGACAGAAGGTATTCCTCCCAGACAGAGGTCAAGAGGCCTCAGATGCCCTTAGGGATCCAGCAGGCGATATAAATGTTCTGGGGGAAGAGGGAGGGAAGGGATGTAAAAGACAGAGGGTTGCAGAAGGGACTAGAAACAAAGTGCTCTCAGCAAAGGCAGTACATTGGTTGATTTTTGACAACTGGACATAGACATATCTAAGAAGGGAAGCTATGCATGTATGTATCTATCTACCTATCATCTATCGACTTATCTATCAATCTATCATCTATCTGTTTCTCTGTGTAGCCCTGGCTATCCTGGAACTCACTATGTAGACCAGGCAGGCCTCGAACTCAGATCTGACTGTCTCTGCCTCCTGAGTGCTGAGACTAAAGGCATGCACCAACACTGCCCAGCTCTGTCTGTCTGTCTGTCTGTCTGTCTGTCTGTCTGTCTGTCTGTCTCTATCTATCTATCTATCTATCTATCTATCTATCTATCTATCTATCTTTCCATCTATCTACTTTGAGGCTCACTATGTAGCCTTGGCAGGCCTGGAAATCATCCCGTAGACCAGGCTAGCCTCATGTATATTGCTTCTGCCTGCTGAGCCCTGGAACTAAAAAGGTACAACATGGCCAGCCCAGAAGAGGAAATCTTAATAAGTGTGCAGGGCATTTCCTTGATTAATGATTGACTTGGGAGGGTCTAGCTCACTGGAGATGGTGCGATCCCTAGGCAAGCCGTCCTGGATTGGATAAGAAAGCAGACTGAACAAGCCATGGGAAGCAAGCCAGGAAGCGGTGTTCCTCCTGGTCTCTGGTCTTGCCTGTAGGTTCCTGCCTTGAGTTCCTGCCCTGACTTCCTCAGTGATGGAGTGTGACCCACGAGTTGTAAGTTGAAATAAGCTCTTTCCTCCCCAAGTTGTGAGCAAAAGAAACCTAATAAGACAGGCAGCAACTTCTGAGCCAAGAGCTGACTGTTAGGATGTAGGAGTGGGAGCACTATGCTGCCAGACTCCCCATCTCCCCCCAAAGGCAGAGCAGGACCGCACACGACATCTCCCAACTGGGGAACAGATCGGATTGAAAGAGATTCCAAAGGCTGGTATGATGAGCTGAACCAAACTGTACAGCAGTCTGCAGGGTTTCGGGAAGTCCGAGACTACAGGAGAAGAGGCCTAGAGGGAGTCAAATGGAATTCACTGCTGTGATGTGTTGTCTCACCATCCCACGTGCGAAACTCCTGCCGCTGTGATTTTGATCTCATGCTATCTTTGCCACTGGGCGCAAACCAAGGAGACCCCAACTCATCCATATATTCTTCCTCTTTCAAGCCAGTTCAGAATCAGCTGGCTGACCACACTGGAGTTAATTTAAAAAGTCCATAAGATCTGTCTGCACATATAAGGGTCAAGTGACACCTTCTTTCTCCACATCCCAAGAACTGACCAGGAACTGCATATTTAAAGAGAATTTTTTATCTGCTCTGCTTTTGCTCTTTTGACATAAAATCTTGCTATGCAACCCAGGCTGGCCTTAAACTCAAGATCCTACTGCCTCAGCTCCCCAGAGGTCTATGATTATAGGTGTGTTCCACTGCAATAGGACTCAGGCCATTTTTAAAAAGAAAAAGAATGTGTTTCAAGAAATAATGGCTTCCCATACCTGAGAGGATAAATAGGGAAACCAAGGCAAAGAGTTTGAGAAATCATAAAGTGTTAGCTTCTTCCTCTTCTTGCCCTTCTCCTTCCCCCTCTGCCTCCTCCTCCTCTTCCCCTCCTCCTCTTTCCCTCCTTTCCCCCTCCCCCTCCTCCTCCTCTCCCCCCTCCTCTTCTTCTTCCCCTCCCTTCCCCTCTCCCCTTCCCCCTCCTCTTCCCCTCCTTTCCCCCTCCCCCTCCTCCTCTTCTCCCCCCTTCCTCCTTTCCCCTTCCTTCACCTCCTCTCCTCCCTCCTCCCCCTCCTCTCCTCCTCTTTAAAGGTATTTAGGATCAAAGTTTGGCCTTCATATATGCTAGCTATACTTCTGGCCCCAATATTCAGTTTTTAAAAATTCAGTTGTTTTCCTGAACCATACATCATAAAAAGTACATAAAAAGGTACAAGGTGTCACCAAGTCCCTCTGGCTGGCTTGGAACTGAGAAGACTGATCTTTTTTTTTTTTTTTTTTTTTTTTTTTTTTTTTTTTTTTTGATACAGACACCCCCTGTCACCAGGCTGGGGAGCCCCTTAGCACAATTGTAGAAGACTGATCTTAAACTCTCAGAGAACCTCCTGTCTTCCCTTCTGAAGGCTTCTATGCTGTGTGTGTGCCACCCAGCTAGAATAAGTTTTCTTTGTTTTTTCCATGTTTTTTTTTTTTTACAATAGTATGATGTTGGAATATAAAATGCAGAACAGGAAGGGGGACTATGAATGAACACAAGTATGAGGTGCAGTGGAATACTGTGGCAGTGCACACAGTAGGAGGTGCAGTGGAATACTGTGGCAGTGATACAGTAGAAGGTGCAGTGGTATACTGTGGCAGTGCACACACACAGTAGGAGGTGCAGTGGTATGCTGTGGCAGTGCACACAGTAGGAGGTGCAGTGGTATGCTGTGGCAGTGCACACAGTATGAAGGTACAGTGGCATACTGTGGTGGTGCACACGGTAGGAGGTACAATGGAATACCCCGGTGGTACAAACAGTAGGAGGTACAATGGTATACTATGGCAGTACACACAGTAGGAGTTACACTAGAATACTGTGGTGGTGCACACAGTAGGAGGTACATTGGAATACTGTGGTGGCTCATACAGTATGCGGTGCAGTGGTATACTGTGGCAGTGCACACAGTATGAGGTACAGTGGTATACTGTGGTGGTGCACACAGTAGGAGGTACAGTGGTATGCTGTGGTGGTGCACACAGTAGGAGGTACAGTGGTATGCTGTGGCAGTGCACACGGTGGTAGGACAGGTGGCTCCTCAGACATGGCTGGCCTGAGTTCTATAATGAGTTCCTTGCAGCCTAGGTTTCATAGGGAGACGCTAACTTTAAATAAAGAAGGTATCAGTTTGGGTAGGCTAGTGCATGCCTTTGAACCCAGCACTGGGGAGGCAGAAACAGGCAGAGGCAGAATTCTGAGGTCTGGAAGGATGAAGCAAAACCAGGAAAGGAGGCCAGGGTGACCTATTTCTTTATTGGCATCACTAACTTCTGTTTGGCTGCCAGATAGGTTGTTCTAGCTTCGCCAATCTCTGTAGAGTAAGGAATGAGAAAGATGAGTGGGAGATGACAAGGGGTGAAATCTCGGAGTAAGGGAGCGTGTGTTGTGCAAGTGTCTGCCTTCAGCAGGGAGCACAAAGGCATGTCTGGGTGTGTGCACGCATGTGCTGCAGTCCTGGTCTGTGTGCAGGCATGTCTGGGTGTGTGCACGCAGGTGTCCTGGTTTGTGTGCAGGCCACTTTGGTACAAGTGCTGGTTCTCATGCTTCAACAAATGCCACCTCTGTGACTCTAGCCTCTCACTGTCCATCTCCCACCTCAATGCTATATTCATTTACAATATGTTTGAGGGGCACTTTTTATTACCCGGCACTGTGATCTACACTGGAACTGGCAGCAACAGTGTAGCTAGTTCAGTGGTACCTTTCCCTAGCATGCACAAGGCCTGGGTTAGATCCTTAGCAATGCCAAAATCAGAAAGGTAGGCCTGATGGTCTACAAATATAATTTCGGCTACTTGAGAGGCTAAGATAAGAGGATCACAAGTGTGTGGCCAGCCTGGACAACTTAGTGAGACCCTGTCTCAAAATAAGAAAAGTAAAAAGAAGGGCTGTGGACACAGGTAGACTGCCAGCCTAGCATAGGCAAGGCCTTAGGCTTAATCTTCAATACAGTGGAAGTGGAGGGGGGATATAAGCTTGTCCTTGGGGGCCCACAGTTTAAAAAGAAGGCTGACAAGAGACCAGCACAGCCATTCAGCAGAGTAAGCACTCTGAAAAAGGAAGTAGAGAGGACCCAAGGGAAGCTGGGTCTGAAAGCCAGTAGCGGGGAACTGAGATTATATCCTAGAGAGAGTCGCCCTAGCTGACGTGTGAAAAATAAACTGGGACCAGACAGGTAAGAGGAAGAAGAGACTGTCGGGTAGGGGAGACATTGCCAACAAAGGCCTGGAGATTGGGGTCCTCCAGGACTTGGGGAAAATCTATTGCTTTAGCGAAGGCAAGTTCTACCTGGGAGGGATTTGGGGTAGTTCTGGGCCAAGGTATAGAGCCAGCACGGTAGTGGCCATCAGCCAAGCCCGAGAATATTCTCAAATTAAAAAACACTTAGCTAAAAGCATTTTTTAAAAAATCTCTCCTGGCAGGATGGTGGTAGCACACACCTTTGATTCCAACACTTGGGCGGCAGAGACATGTGGATCTCTGAGTTGGAGGCCAGCCTGGTCTACAGAGTGAATTCCAGGACAGCCAGGGCTACACAGAGAAACTTCGTGTTGAAACCCTGACTCCTCAAGAAAAAAAAAATCTCTCCTGAGTCAGCCATGGGAGGTCACAGCTGTCATGCCTGCCATGCAGGAGGGAAGGGCAGGATTGTGAGATCTGCCCCAGAGAAACACACACACACACACACACACACACACACACACACACACACACACACTCTCTCTCTCTCTCTCTCTCTCTCTCTCTCATCATAGAAGCATGGCGTGAAAGACTTCTGATCCCAGCACTTGGGAAACAGAGGCAGGAGACTCAAGAGTTCAAGGTTGCTCCTGGTCCTCAGTAGGGTCAAGGCCAGCCGAAGGTGCAGGAGACCTTGATGCAACCAAACGAAAGATCAAAAGCAGAGTCTAAGACAAACTGTTCCCATTTACAAAGGACAGTCAGGGCGATTTATTCTACTACTGAACCCGCCAGCACACAGAGATGAGGTTGGCCCTCAACTCCTGGATCCCCGGCCTTCACTCCCTGAGGATTATCGACATAGATCCTGAGCCATATGCCACACCCACTTTGCACTATTATTGAGACACGGTCTCAGTGTGCCCAAGCTGGCCTCCATCTGGCAAATTAGCAGATGACCTTGAACTACTCACCCACTGGCTAAGATTATAGGCATACATCCCCGTGCCCGGTTATAAATTTTATTATAGAGGAAACTGGGGTCTAAGGAAGAAAAGTACCCAGGGCTATTGGGTGTTTCATGCATGCACTCACTGACACAGCTACCTGTCTGGACTGGCTTGAACTAGGTGCTGTGGTTTTAGCAGGGAGGAAAGCAAATTTCCTACTCAACCTTCTTCCACCAATTGAAATTCTGATTCCAGTTCCAGAGCCCTTCCCAGTACCCAGAACCCAGGTTGGATTTGTCATTTCCAGGGGCCTGGGTGCCTTGGTACCTCCTTCACCTACCGTCTCTGGGAGGACGGTCCAAAGAGCACAGTAATTGTTATGCAAATGCAATGCCAAGAGGAGGTGCAGAACCAGACCTTACAGGACTCTGCAACACAGCCATTCCATTCCGCGTGCAGGGACCGAGTTTGCTTCCCCCTGGATGGCGGACTTCTCTGTTCACTTTTACACTCTACCTCTGCCTAGTCTCCTTCCAGGCACCAATGCGTAGAAGTAGAAATGAGATAGTGGTTGTTTCAAAGGCAAATGAGGAAGGGGAAAGGGGAAGGAGAGAGCAGAGAATAAACTATAGAAAGACACTGAACCAACTTTACCTTCCACACAACCCTGCTTCGAGCCAGCCCTTGCCAAGGTCAGGGATGCCTGGCAAACCCCACCCAGACAGATATCCCGGAAAGCTGCCTGGGAGTGGCTGATGCATGTCCCCAGAGTCTGGGCAATGTTATGTCCTGGGCAACTACAAGTCACACAGGATGAAAGCTATGACTGAATGTCTGGGGCAGGGTGGGAGGCCTTGCCAGAAGGTGGGGGTGGGGGGTGGAGCGGGAGCAAGGGAGGAGGGGCAGAGCCCTGGCTGGTTTTGCACAGACAAATCTCTTCATTTTTCCAGACTGGAAAAAGCTGTTTGGGCCGTGCACATTTGCAGAGAGTCACGGTCTTTACTACGCTTCCTGGCTCCGCGGAGCGTTTTGCCATTCAGTCAAACCCGGCTTGTATATCTCATGAGGAGAGCTGAAGAAGCTGTGGAGTCTCTTCTCCCCCACCCCATGTTGTGCTCAAAAGCACAGCACAAGTGACTTAAAAAGCCTCACCTCTTCACTTGGACAACAGGGGTGGAGGGTGGCATGGTATAGAGACAAAGACCCAAGTTTAGACAAACATTGTTTCTGGGTTGGAAGTGCGCTCACATTATTTTCCCCACGCATGCACGGTTATGTGCCCAAGCCTCTTTTCCTTTTTTTTTTTTTTTTTTTTTTCCAAAACAAACCGAAATGCTATACCAATAACCAATCCCAGCATTTCACACGTCTCTTCCTTATCTACACTGTCAGGAGCACAGGTAAGGCCAGAAATGAATCAGTTAATTTTTAAATGCCCCGCCCTCCCATGTTTCTACCTAGAGAACCCTCATCTAATAGCAGACGTGAGTACGTGCATTTCCCATGCCAACCAGTTCTTCAGCACCAGCTGGTGCCTGCAGTGCAATTCAGTTCTGACTGTGACTACCTAGAGTTGGCATTGGAGCCCACAGGTTGAAGGTTCCGGTCCCAAAGACCATCTGTACTTCAAAAGCACCACATACCAGAAAGAATCGTGACCCTGGTTAAGTCCACAGAAAATACTGTCTCAAGGAAACAGAGAGGGCTGGGGAGTTGGTTCCAGCAGTTAAGAGCACTTCTTGTTCCTGCAGGGACCTGAGTTCGCTCCCCAGAACCTACGCAGGGGCTTGCAACCACCTGTAACTCTGGTCCCACGGGATTCAAGGCACCCTTCTTGGGCACCCAATTCACACATGATAGGCAGACAAGCACACAGCCAAAACACTCGTACACATGAAATATTAAATCTAATTATTTCTAAAAGAAAGATAAGTGGACGCACTCCACGTGAGCATCTAGAGATGAAGAGGTAAACGAATTATACATCGCCCGTCTAATGTGGAGTAAGGCTGGTGTGGTTTGCAGACCTGTAATCCCAGCACTTGGGAAGCAGAGATGGGATCCGTGCAAGTTTGAGGCGAGCCTGGTTTATGTAGCAATCCTGACTCTAAATAAATAAATATCAAAATGTGATACTGTTCAGCATTCAAAAGACAGAGGCTTCGAACGATGGTTAGGGGAAGCACAATGTTTAGGTGGTGGCACATGGCTTTAATCCCGGTACTCGGCTGAGACAGAGGCAGGCTGATCTCGTTAAGTTTGAGGCTAGCCTGTCAACATAGTGAGTTTCAGGACAGCCAGGGCTACACCAAAAAAAAACAAACAAAACAAAAACAAAAACAAACAAATAAAAAAAAGCTATCTTTTAGCAAAGAACAAATTTGATTCATTCATGTTTATGATTAAACCTTTTTTTTTTCTCGAGGATCGGGCTATGCCCACCTTAACTGTGAAAGGTTCTGTACTGCCTGTTCCAGGAAACGACAATCATGTCTTTGTTTCAAAAAGGCCATTATGGGGGTTGGGGATTTAGCTCAGTGGTAGAGCGCTTGCCTGGCAAACGCAAGGCCCTGGGTTCGGTCCCCAGCTCCGAAAAAAAGAAAAAAAAAAAAAAAAAAAGGCCATTATGATCATCTTGAAACCCTACCTTTGTTTGGAAAGGTTGTTATGACTACCTGTTGTTATGACCACGTGTTAAGACCACCTTATGTTCGGCTTCTGTAACTCCGCCTATTCGCCCGCCTATTCGCCTGCCAAATCCCCCAATCAGAAAGCCCCTTCTGAACTATAAAAACTTTGTCTTCCCCCACATCCAATGCTGACCCCTCGCTTTCTAAAATTTTTTATTTATTCACGTATTTTATGTATATGAGTGTTCTGTCTTCATGCCCATCAGACGGGGAAATTAGATCCCATTACAGATGGCTGTGAGCCACCACGCGGTTACTGGGAATTAAACGTAGGACCTCTGGAAAAGCGTTCAAGTGCTTTTAGATGCTGAGCCGCCTTTCCAGCCTCCCAAAAGCTGACTGCTTGAACCCCACCTTAGGGGGTCGCAGCCCATGTACATGAATTAAAAAGCTTGCTTTAATTAGTATGGCTATGATAATTTGGGTTGGTGGTTTTTCTCCTTGAATTTTTGGGATTAACACCTATCTCAAAAACAAAAACAAACAAACAAACAAACAAAAACAAAACACAAAATTCCAGTGGATTCCCACAAACTCTTTGTGGTGGTTTGAATAGGAATGGCCCCCATAGACTCATGTGTATCAATGGTTGGCCATGGTGAGTGGCACTATTAGGAGGTGTGGTCTTGTTGGAGAAAGTGTGTCCCTGGGGGTGGGCTTTGAGGTCTCATATGCTCAAGCCACACCCGGTGTGGCTCATGGTTCCCTTCTGCCTGTCAATCAAGTTATAGAACTCTCAGCTACCTGTCCAGCACCGTGTCTGCCCACATGCCCCCATGCTTCCTGCCATGACGATAATGGACTAAACCTCTGAACTGTAAGCCAGCCCCAATTAAATGCTTTCCTTTAAGAGCTGTCGTGATCATGGTGTCTCTTCATAGCAATAGAAACTCTCTAAGACACCCTTCAGGTTGGCTGAACAGCCTCCAGGAACACAGGGAACCACTCTTCTTGTATTTGCCAATTTTTTTATAAAGGATACAAATCCGCAATAGCAGGGGAGAGACGTAGCACCAGGCAGGTGAGGCGAGGCAGGGAGCAGAGCCTTGCCTTCCTCTGGGCCAGCCAACTGCCCAGTGCTTTGTCAGCTCACCCCATGCTCTCTAACTCTCTTAGGCTGCCAGTGCTCCTCCAGCCTTCCCAGAGAGAGGTGGACAAGTGCTCCAGAAAGCTCCAAGCCTCCAATCACTCCATTCTTAAGTGACTGACCAGGCAAGGGACTAGGGAGGGGCCTCACCTTAGGTATATTAGCATAACGAGTGGAGGGCTCATTAGAATAATAAATGCCAATCATTCAGGAAACCCCAAGGCTTTAAGTACTCTAGTATTAGGGACCAAGGCAAAGGTCAGATGCCCATCTTATGACTGCAGTCCCAGATGCCAGGAGAGGATATCATCTGAGAAACATTTTATGCCAAGACATGAATGAAATACAAAAAGAAATTAACGAACGCTTACTCCGTGTACTGAATGGTGGGGAGGGACACAGTTCACCGCCAACTTTCTTTTCTCAGTACTAGAGAGAGAACTCAGGGTCTCACCCACGCCAGGTGAGCGCTCCCTAGTCTGCACCTGTTTGTTTGTTTGCTTTTAACTAAAAAAAAGTTGATGCATTTGTTTTACTTTGTGTGTATCTTTGTATTGCATGCATGTATGCGTGCACACCACACGACAGGGGTTAGAAGATGTCCTCCCACTCCCCTGGAACTGGAGAAAATGAGGGCGGTGAAGAGCACCACATGGGTGCTGGAAACTGAACCTAGATCATTCCCAAGAGTAACAAGTGACCCTAACCACTGGGCCATCTCTCAGGTGCCCCATTCCTTTTTCTTATTTGTTTGTTTGTTTGTTTGTTTATAGTCTGGCACGATGGTGTACACCTCTAATCCCAGCACCTGGGAGGCTGACGCAGTGGTTTGAGCCCAATCTGGTCTACATATAGTGAATTTTGGAGCTGTGTAGAGAGGCCTTGTCTCAAAAACAAACAAAAAAAGTATTTACTGTATATATATATATGTCTCTGTGTGTGTGTGTGTGTGTGTGTGTGCACATGCATGGGGGGGTTACTTGTCATGGTTCATATGCAGAGGTGAGAGGACTTTTGGGGACCACACCTTACGTTGGTTAAGCAGGTGACCCAGCAGGGAAAGGCACTTACTGCTAAGCATGACAACGCCAGTCAGGTCCCCACATGGCAGAAGGAAAGAACCAGCTCCTGACCTCCTGAATTGTCCCCTGACCTCCCCCTGCACCATGTCACTTGAGTATGGGCTGCAGGACGAACAATGGTAATAAGAACATGTTAGACACTTTAAGGATGGGCCTGAGGAAAAGGCTTTCCCAGGCCCATCATGCCACACTTCAAGGTGCTGAGAGCTTAGTGCAAGCCAGAGAGCTCAAATCTACCCAATACAAGGACCGGAGCATTTAGCTAATCTCACTTAAACAACCTAGAAAGCATGCTGGGGTAGGAGGGTGCTCTCATTTCAGAGATGAGATACAAGAATGTTTCCAGGCGACCTCTGGCCTCTCCAGGGGATTCTTCCTGGTAACCAGGTACCCCGTGCGCACTGCAGGTTAGCACCATCTGAACACTGTCACAAAAGCCCTCACCCTGATCCCGACTGGCCAAGCACAAAGCCATCCTCCGCCATAGGAAAACTGAAAGTACTCAGGAGGTTGTGGTAAACAGATGTCTGTGAGTTCGAGGCCAGCCTGCTCTACATACCAGGACAACTGGGGCTGTCTCGAAAAACAACCAACAAGGAAGTAAAAGCCAGCCACGGTGGCTCGTCACTCAGGAAACCAGGTGGGAGAAATGGCACAGATCTGAGGCCAACCCAGTCCATGTAATGGGCTCTAGGTCAGCCAAAAAGACAGCCAAGAAAGAGAGCAAGCAGGAGACCAGGAAGGAGAGAGACATCTTAGCTTTCCCTCTGAAGTAGAAAGGCAGGGATGGGAACCGGGCTTTGGTTACCATGGAAATGGGAATGGGAGCTGGCTGGGGCTGGCAGTAGCTGTGGCGGCTTGGGAGCCGGCCCTGTGGCAGAGGGGGCTTCCAGCTGGGGGGAAGACAGCAGGCTTACCTGAGAGGAAGAGGTAGGAAAGGAGACAGACACTGCCTCAGACTCTGGAGCCCATGAATTCTGCAGTCATCAGGAGTGCCACAGAACAGGCTGTGTGTCTGTGCTGTGTAAGTGTTCCACAGGCCTGAAAACAAGAAGCAAAATAAACCCAAGGCTTGGAAAAGAACTGAAAGCGTGTCTGTTGTCACTGAGCCGCAGACTGGAGACACAAGAGGATACCTCCCAGACACAGGCTCTGGAAGCACTCTGTCCCTGACTCTGTCCCCAGCACAGTCATTAAACAGGGTAGGGAACAGGGGAGGGAACTGGTTTTGCTCCTTCCTCTGTTCTCTGATGCACAGTTCCTGTGGCAGGTAGGAGGTCTGTGATGCTGGAGCTCTAGGGGCTTCCAGAGGACTTCCAGGCTCTGACTGTTCTCCGGGGCATGTGCTGGAGAGAGAGCCTGGTTAGGCCTACAGCAGTAATGGGCCTCGGCAGTCCCTTTGCTGGGTCTACCTGAAGCTATCTACCCTAACCCAGGAAGAGAAATTCCCTAGCTATTTCTTAATCAGAGCAGGGTGGGTGGCCAGGAGAACCTCAGGTTATAAATGAACTAGAGCTTGGGTTTTTTTTTTTTTTTTTTTTTTGCCTTTTTTCAGAGATAGGGAAGGGGCTACTGAGAGGGCTTAGCAGATAAAGGTACTTGCTGCCTAGCCTAAGGACCTGAGTTCAATCCCCCAGACCCATGTGATGGAAGGAGAGAATAGACTCCCACAGGTGCGTCTCTGGTCTCCACACTCCACCACACACCACACATCACACCACACACACACACACACACACACACACAGACAGACACATACACATACACACACACATACACACACACCCCTCTCTCTCCTACACATACCATACATCACACCACACACACACACACACACACACCTCCCTTCCACACACAAATGAATAAATGTATTTAAAAAGAGAACATGAGAGAGTAGCTGGGTGGCTGGAGGTATGACTACGTGGAAGCCTAGCATTTCTTTTTTTTTTTTTTTTTAACCTTTATTAACTTGAGTATTTCTTATCTACATTTCGATTGTTATTCCCTTTCCCGGTTTCCAGGTCAACATCCCCCAACCCCTCCCCCCCACTTCTATATTGGTGTCCCCCTCCCCATCCTCCCCCCATTGCCGCCCTCCCCTCAACAATCACGTTCACTGGGGGTTCAGTCTTGGCAGGACCAAGGGCTTCACCTTCCACTGGTGCCCCTACAAGGCGATTCATTCTACGTATGCGGTTGGAGCCCAGGGTCAGTCCATGTATAGTCTTTGGGTAGTGGCTTAGTCCCTGGAAGCTCTGGTTGGTTGGCATTGTTGTTCATATGGGGTCTCGAGCCCCTAAGCCTAGCATTTCTAAGTACCAGGATTCCATTCCCAGCACTGAAGAGGAGAGTAAAAGAAAAAGAGAAAGGGCAGTGGGGGGAGAATGAGAGAGAATATGAATAAAAATTGATTTACTCTGTAGGTAGGCTGCTCTTAAACTCAAAAGTTTAAGAGCTGGGAAATATACATAATCCACTTAACACAGTTTTCCTCCCTCCCTCTCTCTCTCCCTCCCTCTTCCTCCTCTCTCTGGAGTTTTATTCAGCAGGTCTCTGAGTCTAGAAGAAGCTGTTGGCTTCTTGGCGTAAGGCAAAGCTTACACTTACAGCACGAGTGAGGCAAAGGGAACTTGACCTTGGAGTCCTGAACCTGCTTGAGGGCCGGCCAGCCAGCAGCATTTGCCTGCTGCAATCTCTTTTTTTTTTTTTTTTTTTTTCGGAGCTGGGGACCGAACCCAGGGCCTTGCGCTTCCTAGGTACGTGCTCTACCACTGAGCTAAATCCCCAGCCCCATGCAATCTCTTCTGCCTTCATGATCTGGGTAGAACGCACACTGTGCCGGGCACCCATGTCTTGGTAGCACAGTGTGACTGTGCCAGCTATGGTTGGTCCGGTACTCACTGTAACTGCTGTGTGTGCCACAGTGGGAGCCCTAGTGCAGCCAGGTACAGAAGTTCTACACACGCAGCAGCTGCTTCCCAAACACCAGCCCACAGTTCCCTGTCTCCACTACCTCCCCGGTGACTTTATCTTCTTCAGCTGGGACGAGAAACACCAGAAGAGGGAGTTGGTTAACACACAGTCGAGTGCAAAGATGTGTGGTCGGTTCAATGGTGGAGTGCGGCATTTCGGAGTGGGCAAACAGTACCCCATCACCTTGTACTCCTGAGGTATGCCCAAGGCCTCCATGGTGCTCTGTCCACGTTCGCTGCCACCCACTGGGTCCACAAAAGGAAGCGACCCAGTTTTTCAAAGTGAGTGATAGAGCATGACACCTTGCATCCTGCTCTTAGTCTCTGTATGCATATAGACACACACACACATACACACACACACACACACACACACACACACACGCACACACATGCACACCTTCACTGTGGGATACTTTTTACCACCAGAAAACTCATAGCTGTACACCGATATAATTAATGGAAGTGGCACAGTCTTTGCCTTGCCAAAGCTCACCACAGGTGCCAAGCCCACAGGCTTCTACCAGGAGGTCAGTGTTGGCACGAGGAGAGAGAGAGATGAGAAGAGAGCCTTGCCCAGAGGCAGGCCTGCAGCCCTGGCTGGCTGTCACAGGGTCTGAGGCAGGAGTGTGTCTGTGACTCTGGCTGTTCTAAGGAGGAGAGGGGATGGGGACATGGCTTGGCTCTGGAGCGGTGTCACAGCAGAAGTGGTGGTCCTGCTGGGTTGGAGGGGATGAGGAATCATGGGACCTGGGGGCGGGCACACTGAGAAGGAAGGCACTTTGTCAGAAGGGTGTGATGAGAGGCAGAAGAAGGTGGGTGAGGATCCTGGATGGAAGGAAAAGGAGCTGACCAGAGAGGCAATGAGTCTTGCTACCTTAGAAGGGAATCTAGAAGGAACCGCAGGCCTGAGTAACACGGGTGAGGAGAGATGCCTATATGGGCCATGCTTAGGTGCAAAGCACCCATGGAGCCTCAGTGGCAGGTGGTGATATCGGTTGCGTTCTTTAGTAGAGAAAAGTGAGGCTCAGGAGATTAAGCAACCTGCCAGCCAGCGAGGGGTGGACCTGGGAAAAGAACCAGCCCTACAGGGGTCTTGAACATCAATCCATTTTAAGAAACCTTTCCAAGGGCAGAGTTGGGACGTGTAGCTCAGTGGTTAGAGCGCTTGCCCATCATGCATGAGACCTGGGTTTAGTCCCCAGAATCACAACAGACAAGGCAGTACTTGGTCTTGGGGTTAGATAGGATGCGTGTTGAAGCCCTGTACCAATCACCATTCAGACAAAAATATATTAATACTAGTTTGTAATAAATATACCACACATGATGTCACTGTTGGGTAATTGTACGATAATTGTACCATAGTAATGTAAGATATTGAAACAGGAATGCTGGACTATTGTATCAATTCTGTAAGTTTTAATTATTTTTTTAAAAAATACATCCATTGTGGGCCTGAGAGCTGGCCTCCTGAGTAAAGGAGAAAGGAGCTTGCTGCCAACCCTGGAGATCTGAGCTCCGTACTTGGGACCCACATGGTGGAAGAGAGGAGAGAATCAGCTCCACAAAGGTGTCTTCTGGTGGCTCAGTGGTTAGGGGCTCTTACTGCTCCCAGAACCAACATGGGTGGCTCATAACCAGTTCCAAGGGGTCAGATGTCCTCTCCTAGCTTGTGGACTCCTGCACAAATGTAGTGCAGATACACTCATATAGGCACATGTGGGTTAGTCTCTTTCTTACATGCACACATATAAACATACACACATACACACACATACATGCACATGCACAAACACACATACACCACACATATATACACATACACACACTCACACACACATACACACATCACACAGACACACACATACACACACATACATACACATTCACCCACACACACATTCGCACACATACCACACATATACGCACACATACACATACACATACACACACACCACACACATACACACATTCACACACACATTCGCACACACATTCGCACACACATTCGCACGCGCGCACACACACACACACACACACACACACACACAAAATCAATCAATCAAGGTAAATAAGGGGCTGGAGAGATGGGGCTGGAGAGATGGCTCAGTGACTAAGAGCACTGACTACTCTTCCAAGGTCCTGAGTTCAATTCCCAGCAACCACATGGTGGCTCACAACCATCTGTAATGAGATCTGATGACCTCTTCTGGTGTGTCTGAAGACAGCGACAGTGTGCTCATATAAATAAAATTAATAAATCTAAAAACACCTTTAATCCCAGCACATAACAGGCAGGCAGATCTCTGTGAGTCTGAGGCCAGCACAGTCCACACAGTTAGTTCCAGGACAGCCAAAGCCAAATGTCTCCAAAACAGGCAATAGAGCTGTGTGTGTGTGTGTGTGTGTGTGTGTGTGTGTGTGTGTGTGTGTGTGTGTCTGTGTGTCTGTGTGTGTGTGTCTGTATGTGTGTATATCTGTGTGTGTGTCTGTGTGTGTGTGTGCGTGTGTGTCTGTGTGTATATCTCTGTGTGTGTGTGTGTGTGTGTGTGTGTGCTCTATTTAAAAATGAGCAAATTTGGAGCTGAGGAGATGGTTCAGTGGTTAAGAGCACTTGCTACTCCTGGGGGACCAGAGTTTGGCTCCCATATCAGGACATTTTCAACTGTTTGTAACTCCAGCTTCAAGAGATCTGACACTTCTGTCCTCAGACCTACACTCACATACACACATCCACAGGCAGACACAGATACACCTATAATTAAAAACAAAAATTGATCTTCAAAACAAACAAACAAACAAACAAAAAGAAAATTCTCAAGTCCATCTTCAGAAGCTACCCCATATGTATCTACACAGGTTCAGTGGAGCTGGGCTGAAGCTTGTTCCCATCTTGCCTGCTGACTGGCAGAGGGACCACAGACACACCAAATATGTGTACACACACACACACACACACACACACACACACACATGGCTGGGAACAATGCCTCTTCTATCAGGGTGAGAACCAAGCTTCCCTTGTTAGACTGGACCTTCCCTTTAGGCCAAGGGGCCACCTTCCTTCTCAGGGGGGCTCAAAGAGGCTCAGAAACTCCACACACTCAGGATCTCCACATGCCTTTTCTTTTGGGTCAGTCAGAGAGCCAACATGAATGAGAAGAAGAGCTGTGGTAGCATGTGCTTTTTATACAGTACTAGGGATGGAAGGCAGGACCTCAGGCATGCTAGGAACATGCTCTTACAGGGTTCTGCATCTCCTGAACACCTTCTAAGGTTCTCCAAAGGTCCGTTTGTCTCAAAATAATAGGAATTTAAATTCTTTGCTATTTATGTATTTTAGTTTTTTCCTTTTGAAGCAAGGTCTTGCCTTGTATCTGAACAGACTGGCCTTGAAGTCAAGATCCGCTGGCCTCAGCACCCTGAAGGCCGGGAATATAAGAACAGACCATCATGTACGGCTAAGAATGCTCGCTAGCTCTTTGGTAAGTCAAAGACAACAGCAGCCAACTTAGGAAGTATGAGGCCTGAGTTTCCATCCTTAGCGCTCAAAACAACCAAAAACAAACAAGAACCCGGCAGCCGTCCTCATCATACTGGTCAAAGCTGAATGACAGCCATTAACAGCTTAGAACTGTCACGTGACAGCCAGCAAGCTGGCTTTGTAAAGGCACTCGCCACACAGCCTACAGTACATCACAGCAGAAGAAACGAGAAAGACCGTGTATCAGCAAGGTGAAAGGGAAGAACCAGCTTTGGAACAGACAACCCTCACCTACGGTATAGCTTGTACATGCCAACACACACACACACACACACACACACACACACACACACACACACACACACACACACACACACGTCCTCACTTGCTCACAAATAAACTGAAAAGAAAACAAAACCTCCCTTCAATTTCCTGCAACACTGCCATTTCTAGGGCAGAACAAAGTCTACATCACATTAACCTGTTTCTTCTTTCTTGGAGACACAGTCTTACGTGGCCTGGCTTTGAACTCAGGCAGGGATGACCCTGAACTTGTGATCTTCCCACCTCTACCTCCCATGTACTGGAATCACAGACATGGTTTTATGCTGAGCTGGGGATAGAACCCAGGGCTTTGTGCATGATGGGCTAGCATCTAACATCTCTAACAACTGGGATACGTCCTCTGCCAGCAAAGCACTTCCTGATGGCAAGAAGTTGCTGCTGAAAGTTACACATTTGGCTAAAACGTGTGATTTGCCAGTGGAAGCCGCACATACAACATCCATGGTTACCGATCTGCCAAAGTCCTTAAGGAAGGGACAGGATGTGTCTCGAGACAAAGCTGCCCAAGAAAGGCCTGGAAATCAAATCAAGACTTGACAATGAGAAAAGAGAAAAGCAAGTGGACGGGCAGGCTGTATTAATGAACGCTGTGAAAATAATAGGCAGACAGAAATAATACAGTAGATGCTAGAGAGCAGCGCCAAGGGACGCCTCTGAGAACCTGTGTTGTCTCACGTTGTCCAGGCTAATGGGAACTCTGGAAACTTCGTTAAGCAACACAGGCAACCTCTGAGGTCTGGCCAGATCTTCCAGGAAGTCTCTGTCTTTCTTTTCACCCTCCTTACCTTCTTTCCTGTGTATTACATGCATAAGCTCATGTGTGTGTACGCTTATGTGTGCAGGAGTGCTTGCTTGTAATGTGCATGTGCCTGCTGAGGCTAGAGCTCCATCTTGGTGGTCTTCTTTCTCTACTATTCTCCACCTTATTTTTTTAATCTTAAATATCATTGTCGTCATCGACGTCATTGTCAGGGGGCACATGCCATGGCAGCTTGTGGAGGTCAGAAGGCAACCTTGTGCAGTCCGTTTTCTCCTTCCATGTTTTACAAGGGTTCCAGGATTGACCTTAGCTCCTCAGGCTTGAGCTGTCCAGGTGGTTATACCTGCTGAGCCATTTCATAGCCCTTCCACAGCCTTTCCACACAATTAACTGAGACAATGTCCACCCTGAACTTAGAGTCTGAAGGATGTGCCCATCTCCATATACCCCCAGGGCTGGTCTCTCCCTCTCCCTCCTCTCTCTCTCTCTCTCTCTCTCTCTCTCTCTCTCTCTCTCTCTCTCTCACACACACACACACACACACACACACAGAAGAGGGAGAGAGAGGGAGGGAGAGAGAGAGAGAGAGAGAGAGAGAGAGAGATCTGGTTTTTTATGAGGTGTGGGGATCCAAACTCAAATCTCTATTCTTGCACAGTGGAGACTTGACTCTCTGAGTCACCTCACCACCCCTTCAGGATACTCACGAGAAGGCTTTTTTTTTTTTTTTTCCAAGCTGGTACCTGGAGTAACAGGAAGGAACTAGGTCGGTAATTGACCAGTCATGTCTGCCACGGGCACAGGGGTGGGGAATCCTGCCAAGGGAGCTGCAGTTCTGGGCTCTCCTCAAAGGGTACAGATATCTTAAGCTATC
This sequence comes from Rattus norvegicus, assembly GCF_021556685.1. NCBI lineage: Eukaryota > Metazoa > Chordata > Mammalia > Rodentia > Muridae > Rattus > Rattus norvegicus. Next base: position 30,676,525 of record NC_141552.1, read on the forward strand.
CTGGATATGAAACCATGTCTCTTGCCCACCTTGGTTTGCTTCCATGAACACCAACCCTTCTAACTAGAATGTGCCTTTCCATGTGGCCTTCTGCAGGGAGGGAGAGGAATGTGCTGATGGGTTAGCAGAGGGGTTCAGGCTGTTTCACAGTTCCCTCTCCCATTGTGATTTAATGTTTGTGGTCTGGCTTAGTCACCAACCTCTGGCAAGTTGAATTGGTTCATCCCTTTCTGTTGGATTACCTCCAAGTACAGAAGAAGCTCTACTCCCGGCTTGAAAAGACTCTGGACCACCAACCCCCAGGCTAGTATGATTCAGACCAGGAGGGATTTCTTCTTGTTGGGTAAGCATGGCTTCTTCTCCTACTTTAAAGTGAGGAGTATGCTGGGGACTGAAACCAAGGCCTTGCACAGACAGGCAGGTGTTCTACCACTGAGTCTTTCCTTAGCCTCGGCCTCCCTCTTGACTTGACTAAGCAGCGAGCCTTCAGGACATCTATGACCCAGCCACAGTCATCTGCCCTGACGCAAAATGACCCTGCAAGAACAAATCCATAACAAAACCAACCTTGTAAGTTTAAGAGAAAAGAATAAGGACAGAGGCCCTGCACGTGGGGGAAAGATGCCAAGGATAAAGAACAGAACAAGCTGAAGGAAATGGCAATGTTCAAGCTGCAGCCAAGATCCAGGAGGACCTGGCATCCTGTTGCCAACTGTCAATCAGGATCGCTGTGGTGGAAAGGGGAGGGACTACTCTTGGAGGCTCCAAGAGAAAGCACAACAGCCAAGAGGTAACAGAAACAACAACAACAACAACTAGGGGGCCTTGCCTGCCTCGTGGCACAAGTTCAAAGCCAGTCTGGGCCACATCATGAGTTCCTGTCTCAAAAAAAGACAAGAAAAAAATAAAAAAAGGACCAGCAGGACAGCTCAGCACCTTCCCTCAGGACCCTCCATGCAAACCATCAAACTTGAGTTTGAGCCTCTAATTACGTGGTGGAAGAAAGGAGTCAGCTGTCCCCTGACCTCCACATATCTCCTGCCACTACCATCACCGTACATATGCAATGACGACAAGAAATAAAATAAACATAAAAGCATATAGCCAGGTATGGTAGTAAATCCTTTAATCTTAGCACTTGGGAGAGTCAGAAATTAACAGATCTCTGTGAATTTGAGGCCAGCCTGGTCTACATACCAAGTTTCAAGTTCTGGGCCACCACTGTCTACATAGTGAGTTCTGGGACAGTCAGGATTACATAGTGAGATCTTGTTTCAAAAACAAAACAAACAAAAATGTATTATTATTAATTATTACTATTTTTTTTCTCGAGACAGGTTTCTCTGGTTTGCCCTGGCTGTCCTAAAACTAATTGTGTAGACTAGGCTGGTCTCCAATTCAGAGATCTACCTACCCCTGCTGGGATTAGAGGTGTAAGCCAGAGCTCCTCGTTTAAATTTTTTTTTAAAGGAGTTTTTTTTTTTTTTTTTTTTTTTTTTTAGTTGCAAGAGAGGAGGAGTTTATTGTTGGAGAGGTGAAGGAGTAGGCAGAGGTGATCCAGGCTCTTCCTGTGGCCAGTCTCTCAGAGGGCAAGAAGGGAGAGAAAGGAGGAACGCTTTTAAAATCACATTTTACTTCAGTTATTCAAGTACCACTTCCCCCTTCCTTTCTCTTTGTCAGCTCTGTGAAAAGCAGGGCAGCACTGAGACTAAGCTCAGTCTCAGGCTGGTGGCCTGCTCAGGAGCCGAACATGGGCAAACATTTCAGAGGCCCTAGGTTTGAAACTAGGCCTAGTGGCCTAGCCCTATAATGTCAGCTTCTGGGGAAGCTGAGTCAGGAGGATTCCAAATGCGAGGCCTACCTCTAAGAGCCTATCCCAGGAAACATTTAAAAATCAGTTTGTATAGATTAATATCTATCTATTAATATCTATCCAGCTGGAGAGTACCTGCCTAGGATGTATGAGGCCCTATATTCAATCCCCAGTGTGAGGGCAGTGGTTGGGTGTGGTCGAGATTAGCAGTGTTTAACCTGCAGTTCCGGAGGAAGACCACATGAGTTTATCCCCAGACTGTCCCTCCCTCCCTCTGTAACTCCAGGCAAAATTTTTACCTCCTTTGACTGGTTTCCTCGACGTGAAACAGTATCTCATTTAAATAGCCTTTAACCCTGATGGCTGCAGTAAAGACAGATTGAATTAGATGGGCGAAGTGTTTAGAAGGGTGGCCAGCAGGATGCAGAGAAAGGGAAACCCTTTGCTGCTGGTGGGAATGTAAATCAGTCCAGTCGCTATGAAAAGCAGTGTGGAGGCCTGGCAAAGACCTGTCAGACGATCCAGTAAACCTGCTCCTGAGTAGATATCCAAATGAAAGGAACCGAGATGCTGAAGAGACATCTGTACATCTGAGGAGATCTCCCATAGCATCCTTCACGGTAGTCACAAGACGGGATCAACCCAGTGTTCACCAGTGAATGAATGAAATGTGGGCAGACACACAAGAAGTAAAGACAAAAAAGAAAATGTGGTATACATACACAGTAGAATATTACTCAGCCACAAAAAAAAAAAAAAAAAAAACCAAAAAAAACCAAAAAAAACCAAAAAGAACAACAAAAATCTTCTTGCTACTTGCTGGGTGTGTGGAATACAACTGCAGTTCTTGTTCTTGAGAAGATACGGGCTACGATAAAGTCAAGGCCAGTCTGGGCTCTAGAAGACCTGGTTGAAACGAATTAAGTTACAAGCTGTGGCAGTGTGGATGAGCCTGGAGGATATAGTGTTAAATGAAATGAGTCAGATACTAAAAGACAAACATGAAATGCTCTCACTTGCATATGGAAGCTAAAAAAAAGTTAGCACGGTGTCAACCAGTGGGTTTTGGTGAAGTGAGGACAGTAGTCAGAGAGGAGGTGGAGAATGCAGCTACACAGAGGGCATGCCTTTTGGTTTGTTTGCGTTTGATGTATTTTTATTATTTTGATTACATATATGTGCATGTATGTATGTACATGTGAGACCAGGAGCCTGTTGGGGCTGGAAGCATCAGACTCTCTTGGTGGTTAGGATTAGAGGCAGTTACAAGAAGCCCTGGGACTTGGATGCTGGAACCCAACTTCTATGATCTGAAAGAGCAGTCCATGGTACTCTTTTTTTTTTTTTTTTCCCGGAGCTGGGGACCGAACCCAGGGCCTTGCGCTTCCTAGGCAAGCGCTCTACCACTGAGCTAAATCCCCAACCCCGTCCATGGTACTCTTAATCATTGGACCACGGTTCAGATAGGGTCTGTTTTTTAGTTATTTTTAGACAGGGTCTCACTGTGTAATCCAGACTGACCTGGAACTTATGATGTAGAACACACACACACACACACACACACACACACACACACACACACACACACACAGAGAGAGAGAGAGAGAGAGATATTTAATCATCACATACAATAACAGTTTGTAATAGTATACTATGTCCCATAAACACACTCAATAACTATGTGGCAGTTAAATAGGCAGGTTAACTGTCCCACACCTATAATCCTAGCACTTAGAAAAATGAAGGAAAAGGACTCAGTTCGAGGCCAGGCTTACATGGGGAGCGGGGGGGCTTGGAGAGAGGGATACAGGGAGACAAGGAGATAGGGAAAGAGAGAATCAGAGCTGATCTGGTGGCAGGGGAATCTCTTAGAGTTTGAGGCCAGCCTGGTCTACATAGTGACACCTTGTCTCAAAACAAAAACCCAGAAAACAACAATGACAAAGAAAAAGAGGAGGAAGGAGAAGAGACACATGCCACCATACCCAGGGCCTAGCAAACTCTTATATCAGCTATCATTTAAAAGGTTTTTAAATTATTTATTTTATGCATATGAACATTTTTTTTGCCTGCCCTGCATGTTTGTGCACACACCATGGATTTGCCTGATGCTTTACAGATGTTAGACTGTTAGAAGATGGCGTCAGATCCCCGGGAACTGGAGTTACAGATGGTTGTGAAGTGCAGTGTGGGTGCTAGGGACTGAACTTGGGTCCTCTGGAAGAGCATATAGCATTCTTAGCTGCTGAGCCATCTCTCCAGACACTACCCTGTCTATTTCACTATTTAATACTTTATTCCTTATATGACATGACTTCTAAAAATAATTTAATCAAGCTCTTGTTGCTCTTTTAATCGTTCATTTCATTGTATTAGTGTTTGGTCTGCATGTGTGACTACCTACATGTGTGGGCCTGGTGCCCTGGGATGCCCTAAGACTGAAGTTGCAGGTAGGGGGTAGTGAGCTGCTGGTGGGTGGTGGGAATTGACCCTGAGTTCTCATAATTGTTGAGCCATCTCTCTAGCCCCTCTTGTTGATTTTTGAAAAATGGGGAAAAAAATAAAAAAAAAAGAAAAAAGAAAGAAAGAAAGAAAAATTAAAAAAAAGAAAAGAAAAATGGGAACAGGGTGCTGGCAATCTTGATACATCCTAGATGGCCTTGAACTCCTTTACTTCTCTTTCTGCCTTCCAGGTATGGGGGTTAGAGGCGTAGCCATCATTCCTCAGTTCCGATGGATCAATTCATTAATTGGGGTTTTCATGTCTACATGGGCATGCATGTTCACATGTGGATGTACGTGTGTGCAGGAATCATGCCTGTGCTTGTATGGCACATCATACCTATGTTAACCTCAAGTGTCTCTCTGCATCACATCCACCTGCCCACTCCCAAACTTTATGAGGTGAAATCTCTTGTTGAAACAGGAATTGGCTGATTCCAGCTAGACAGCTTGTCCTGGTGCAGTTTTCTACCTCCAAAACCCTGCGATTACACAGGACCAGCTTTTTGTTTTGTTTGAGACTGGGTCTCACTATGTAGCTTTCTTTGACTGGCTAGGAACTGGCTATCTATACCAGGCTGGCCTCAAACTCAGAGATCCACCTGCTTCTGCCTCCCGAGGGCTGGGCCTAAAGGGGTCTAAAGGGGTGTGTGTCTGAACTCCAGTCTTCAGGCCAGAGTTGGCCCACCCCTATTAGTTATTTCAAAGGAAACTTTGTATAACTGCTATCTGTACTCACAACTCAGTGACATTTGGCCTGTATGGATAGTAACTGTAAATATAAAGATGAAACAATGTTTTCAAATTGTTCCTCTTATGGGAGTTAGTTCAGTTGTTACTGTTGTTCTTGAAACAGTTTCCACATCCTGGGTTTGAAGAGGAGGACACTGTCTTGGTTACATTTGGTTTGCTTAGGTGCTGGAGCGTGCATGAAATTGTAACAGTAACAACTTTGGCAATGTTATTAAATAACCACACTCACTCTTGCCTGTGAGACGCTCTTTGGACTGGAAGAGTATTGTTTTTCAATTTAAAAGGAGAAAAGCCACAGAGGTATTCTAGAGGGCTGGGAGGGTAAGCTCTTTCTTAACACGTGTGAGGCCCTAGAACATTCTAGCACTTCCCTGAGCCTTCTATTAATTGACTGCCATCAGAAAGAAAAATCTGGTAAGCTGAGGAAATGAAAGAAAGGCCTGTGTAGTGGAGCGCACGCTCCTGTAAGAAAGGTGTCCTGAGGGTACCATTGAGGCAGGCAGGGCGGGAGGGAGACTGTAGATGGGGAAAGCCCTTCCCAGCCTGCTCACCATCTCCAGTGCCACCCAATTCATCTTACAAGATACCCAGCCAACAAGAAGCACCCCTAGAAGGCAAGGTCAGACGCCCTGTGTAGCAGATGCTTTGGCTGTCTCGTGCCTTCTTCCAGAGCATCCAGAGGCTGTGGTGCCTCCCACTTCCTTCTGCCGTAAGTCATTTTCTAGCCACAAAGTACTCCTAGCAGCTGCTCAGGCCAGATGTGTCCAAGAGGATGGCTTAGCAGCAACCCTGAGCCAATGGCAGACTCCAGGGGAAACACCCTAGGCTACCTTGCCTCTTCATGGGTCACTTCCCTCTCCCCTTCAGCTCCTAAAATTCTGGATGGAGAGCCTGCAAAACACCCAGCTCATATCAGCACATTGCCCACCCTCAGACAGACAGCCTATGAGCTCAGAAGGATTTATTTTTTTACCATCTCAAAGGTTAAAAAAAAATTAAAGGGTAAGATACATTTTTAAAAACTCCATGAGACCAACCTGGTGGATGACACATGCTTGTAATTCTTGCTCCTTAGGAAGCTGAGAGCTGAGACAGGAAGATCACCGGGCCCCAGGAATTTGGTCCAGCTTATAGGGAAAGTATCTGGTGATGGTGGGGAGGGAGGTAGGGGCTGTCGGGGGAAGGGGTTTGGGAGCATTGGTAGCCCAGCGGTAGAAGGCTTGTTTAGCACAGGAAGGCCACTGAATTTGTTCCTAACACTAAGAAGGAAAACGATTTCTTTTCATTTCTTTGGTTGTGAGTTTATACCCAGGGTGACCTTTAACTTTTAGGATCCTCCAGCTTCTGCTTCCAGGGTGCAAAGATCACAGGTGTGAGAGGTATGAGACACCATGCCACCGCCACCCTCCCCCCACACACACACAAGTTTTTGGAAACCTTCTTTTCAATTATACTGCACACAACCATGAGAGACGATGAAGCTTTTCCGGAGCACAGCTGGACTCATTTCCTCATCCACCCTCTGTGACTACTCTCACCCTACAGTGGCAGACTTGGATAACTACAACTAGAGTCATAATGGTTTGCCAAGGTTAAGGCCTTCACAGAAAAGGTTGGCGGACCCCTGGGTCATAATCAGGGACAAGGGGCAGGCTCAAGCCTGGCTACTCATGAAGGGCGTGCTGAATGCCAAGCCAATTCAGGGACATCTTGAACCACAGCTTCTCCTTTGCTGGTATATCTGTGTGCCAGTGTTCCATGCCCGAGGTAGTAATCGCAGGGGCTTGCAATGAGCCACTGATAGTGGGAATATTTTTATTAAAACAAAACAAAACAAAACAAAAACCGTAAGTTTCCTGCTTGGTGTCCTGCTAATGTCATTCATGCTTGGTGGCTTTGCTACAGCATAGTCACTGATGTCTCTTCTAACCCATCCAAACTGACAGCAGTAACCTGAGATCTGACCCAAAAGTCTGCTGGATACTATGCGAGGCAGGCTGTAGAGGTGGGAGGGACGAACTGGTGTGTGTGTGTGTGTGTGTGTGCGCGCGCATGTATGTGTGCGTTGGGGCATTGCTACTAACCAGCAGAGTAAAATTTTTAAGAAATGACACTTTTTCACTATATAGTCCAAGTTTGCCTAACTCCCTAAGTAGTTCAGGCTGACTTTGAACTTGTGATCTTGTTACCTGTGCCTCTTAAGGCTAAGGATTAAACTCATAATCCTAACTCCAGGCATCCCAGCTGGGTAAGTTTTGAGTATTTCTATTATCTGTCTGTCTGTCTGTCTGTCTGTCTGTCTGTCTGTCTGTCTGTCTATCTATCATCTATCTATTTTTAAGGCTTTATTTTTTATTTATTTTATGTATTTTATTTATTTTATGTATGTGGCTGTCTTCAGACACACCAGAAGAGGGTATCAGATCCCATTACAGATGGTTGTGAGCCACCATGTGGTTGCTGGGAATTGAACTCAGGACCTGTGGAAGAGCAGTCAGTGCTCTAACCACTGAGCCATCTCTCCAGCCCCCTAATCACAGAATCTTTCTATGTAGTCCTGGCTGTCCTGGAACTCACTCTGTAAACCAGGCTGGCCTCAAACTCACTGAGATCCCCCTGCCTCTGTCTCTTCCTTAGGATGGAAGGCATGTGTCATCACGTCAGGTGAGGAATTCTTTTAATAGCCTAGGACAATGATTCCGCCAATCTGTCAAAGGTGCAAATTGTCCTGGCCAGCCTGCCAGAATTACTGTGCTAATCGGATGAAATGGGATCTGGCCACCAAACACAGAGCCACCTGGCCAGGCTCCCTCCAGCATATTACTATTTCAGTGTATCTCCCTCTGACCACCACACCCCCAGCCCCCGGGTCAGCAGAAATCTCTAACCTTACCCTGATCTTGGCCACTTCCAGACCTTTACATTTTTGCTCTCTATCTAGGATACCTTATCTCGAACGTTATCTGTACCTGAGGTCAATGCACATCCTTGTTTTATGTTTACCTGTCTAAAGATCTGTGCATAGGTAATGCTGAAGATGGAGCCCAGGGCCTTGTACATGCTAGGTAAAGTCTACCGCCAGTCTATTTTCATATTTAATATATGTTGTTTCCTCAGCATTGGACTTTGCTAACAGCACCACAACCCTTGTCTGAAGAAAGGTTTTCCAAAATGATTTCTTTCACAGGACACATAACTTCTGAGCTCTGGGACATTGGTCAGCATTCTATCACTGGGATCAGGGACCACTGTTATCAGCCAAGACACCAAGAAAAGATACAAACACACACACCATCATGGCACCCATTAGACCATAGAACAAATTCTAGTTTACGATAATAACCTCTACTTGTGAAGGCCTTCAGTACCCACAAACCAACTGGAGGCAGAACATATTGTAGGCTGGAGGAACACTGCAGGCACCCAACGAGTTGAACATGCTAGCACAACAACAGGGCACGCCGGGGCCTGTAGGTGTTTCCCCGGCTGATCACATGGCTGCCCGAGAGGTGCAGCTCATTACTGTATGACAAGAAAGGAACCTTCTGCAAACTGCTGGTCCAGAAAAAGACTAAGACTGAAAGTAAAGTTCACGTTGCACAAAACGCATGCAGCTTTTTGTATCCATAGTAATTCCAGACAGCCAGAAGGGAAGCCATTACAAGCCAGCTATTGTCTGCAGATGGGCAGCTGAAGAGAGATGAGAAAACTTCTCCCCGTTTGACCTCAGCTCAGGACAGGAGTGCTGGGTGACAACTTTTTCTTTTCTTTGCTTGTTTTTGTTTTTTCAAGACAGGGTTTCTCTGGATAGCCCGGGCTGTCCTGGAACTCGAACTGTAGATCAGGCTGGGCTCAAACTCAGAGATCCATCTACCTCTGCCTCCTGAGTGCTGGGGTAAAAGGTGTGCACTAACATACCAAACTTAGGCGACGGTACTTTTGATGTTCTGAAAAGTTCAAATATGACTGTCAAAGTACGAGGGACATTGATTTGGGGAGACACAATCCAATTTATCGAGCCTTTGAGTTTGTTGAAATAGTGTAGCTCTTGTGAGCTTCTAGCTGTTTTCATTGTTGGGTATGAGTTCCTGGAGGGCCGGTTTACCCCTCCCTGTCTTGCCCACGTTTTATGATGTCAGGAAACCTGTCTGATACACAGTAAGTGCTGGATAGTGATTCTATTTCTATTGAGGAATTGAGAAAGTCCAGTGGAAGGGTCATTCTAGTGACCATGGGTTCACCCCCTGGACTAGGTACTTGGCCCCACGGTCTTCAGCACTGAACTTTCTTCATGGGCTAGAGACAGACTGCCCAGGGCACAAATGTGAGATCTGCTTTGTGTGTGTGTGTGTGTGTGTGTGTGTGTGTGTGTGTGTGTGCGTGCCTCACGTATAGAAGAATCTAGGGCCTTCATGTATGCTTAACAAAGCCACATTCCTAGCCCCCAATCACCTCTGATTGTGTTGATAACCTCCAGCAAGCCCCTTGGCTTCTCTAAGCCCCAGCTTTTGAGACACCAAAGTGGGGTATCTATGGTATGCGCTAGCTATCAGATGGGGTACTTTCTCTAGTACCTGCTACTCTGTGGATTATGGTAAAGGTTGTGATGGAGCACAGGATGCACCCTGCCTGGCACAGAACTATTTGTAAACACAGACTTTCTGTTTTAAGAGTTCCCACAGCATCTCTTAAGAGTTTTATACTGCTGTACCCATTCTATAGATGTGGAAACTGAAAGTGAGGGCGACTGGGTAAGTTATCTAAGGTCACAATTAAGGGAGGGCTGGCTCTGGAGATCCCAGGTTTTTGCTGGTAACACTAGGCTGTTATGCTGTTATGTAAGATACCCGAGACCATTTTTACTAGATACAAAGGTTCTTCCTGGTATACTTGGCTCCATTGCTCGGAATGATGGGGGCAGCCTGGATCAGCTCCGGCACTCATCTGGGATTAGAGTTGGGGAGAATCCCTCTCTCCTCCTACCCACTTGGGGAGTCCTTTCATACTGTACACGATTGGCTTTATTTTCTCTGGCACTTCTGAGTTCCACCCTTTGGAGTAGGGTGTTGCCTTGTCACCCTGAGTTTGACAGTCCAAAGGCAGAGGCAATCGCTGACTGAAAAGGCAAGAGGGGAGAGAAGAGAACCCTTCCAGGCTTGTAACAGGGACCCTCCGTTCGTCTCTTACTCTTTCGGTCAAAGAGCCCTTGAATCTGGCTGCAAGCTGGAATCCCCTGGGGGAAGTTTTTAATAAAAGCTTCCCACATCCAACTCAAACCAGTTACATCTGGGGTTCGGGGTGGGGGTGGAGGTATGGAACCCAGACAGTAACATGCCTTACAATTCCTTAACCAACAATCAACGCATGCCCAAGTTTGAGAAGTGCTAGGACCCTGTTCACCCCTCAGCTCAACTGGAGGCACCCTAGGACAGTAGTATCACCTTTCTGTGTTGAAGACTTGCTGTGTGGGGGCTGGGCATGCCTTCCGGAGGCCCAGGCTCGCGAAGGATGTCTGAGTTGAGCCAGGGACCTGGGGTTCTGCTTAGCTTAGGCCCAGCTCTGGGACTGCGGGGCTCCAGGTCCTTTTGGGGCAACAGCACACGTGGCCGCTCTGTCCTCGCTGGTCATCAATGCAGACCACAAACGAGGTTGCGCGGCGGCCAACCCACCCCAGCCTCAGACATTCTAGGGACACGCCCGAGGAATCCTTACCTTGGCTGCCGGCGCTGTCCTCCAGTCCCCGGAACCCTAGGACTCTGGTTCCATCTGTCTCCCTCGCCGGCGCCAGACAGGCGCCCACTAGAGCGCAGGCGCCACCTAGTGGCCGTAAGGAGGTAGCGCGGGCAGGGGCTGGGAAGTGCGAGCGCAGTGCAGGGCGGAAATGCAGCTGGGCCTTCCCACGCGGGCGGCTTCCAACACCGCGGAGCCCGGGGGCGCAGATCCGGCCTGGGCTGCACCACCTTCGCCCCTTGGGGAGCGTGGGGAACGGAATTTGTTGTACTTTTTCTTGGAGGCGTGGAGGAGCTGTCAGGTCTGGGCCTCTGACCTGGGATCCACCCTGAGATTTTCCTGGCAGGGCTCATGGATCTTTCCTTTCTAACATCAGCTTTCAGTACGCCCTAGTGTGGCGTGGCTTCTCCTTTAAACATGTTGGGAACATCCGAAGATGCCCGGGACTGGGTTTATTTCAAGCGTAGCCTTATCAGCAACCTTCACCTCACCTCCCACCCTTTCTCTTGTTTCTGGATCCCTCCATTACCGTAGGCTGACCTATCTGTAACAACCCAGTCTGCGCCAGCACGGGGGTGGAGTCCCGGAGACACAATTAGAACCCTTGGGATTTGGCCACCCAGGTGGTGTTTCTTCCGGAGGCTCATTAGCATGTCTTTGGCCGGTCATCTGGCATCCCTGACTCCTTAGCGTTACATTCCAGCAGCCACCTCCTTCATCACTGTGACGCCAAAAACACCCCTTTGGGTTTCCAAATGTCTCCCTGGTTGGAGGGAGAACAGCTCCAGGCTGAGAACTAATTAGCTGGTAATTAAGATCAGATGATGCTAAATGAAGTCCACTGTCCACGGAAGTCTTATTACCATGCATTGTAGAGCTGAGGGGATCTTCAGGCCGGTCATAGTGAACAGTGTTACAAAAATAGTGGATTTAGAAAAAACAAAATAAAACAAAACAAAACAACACCGTGGCGGTTGGTTGTACTCGGGAGGCAGAAGCAGGTGAACCTCTGTGAGTTCCTAGCCTGTCTGGTTTACATAGCGAGCTCCAGGTATTCATTTGTCACACACACAGTAAGCAAGTATATATATACATATATATGTATATATATATAATATATATATTAAAGTGGATTGTTTTTAAATGGTGGATTATTTAATGCATGTATGCCTCTTCTATTTCTTCTTTAAATGAGACACCAGACACTCGAGCAAACAAGGGATCCACGTAAGAACACCGCAAAATCCCTGTCACACTCACAGCACTGCACACCAAAGAGAACAAGACAAAGCAGACGCAGTACCAGTGTGGAGTGGGGAGGTGGCCAGGAAGGGCTACTCCTAGCTGAGGAACTACCTGCCACGTCCAAGAATAGCGGGGACATAAGTTGGGGCCCAAGGGAGGGGGGGAGAGGGAGAGAGGGAGAGAGGGAGAGAGGGAGAGAGGGAGAGAGAGAGAGAGAGAGAGAGAGAGAGAGAGAGAGAGAGAGAGAGAGAGAGAACCAGCAGGAAGTTGGATAAGTAGGATCTGGGAGGATCTGGGTGGTGAATATATTAAATACATTCTTGGAAATTCATATATTTATATTTACATATATACACACTTGTTTCTATATATGTATAACACACACATATAAGAGAGAGAGAGAGAGAGAGAGAGAGAGAGAGAGAGAAAGGGTCTTCCTATGTAGACCTTGGCTGACTTGAAATTTATGACATAGATCAAGATGGCCTTGAACTTGAGACCTGAGATTAAAGGAGTGCATCCCACACCCAGCTTTAGAGAATTTATAAACACATTTCTTTCTTTCTTTCTTTTTTATTTCTTTTTTTTTAAAGATTTATTCATTTATTATATATAAGTATGCTGTAGCTGTCTTCAGACACACCAGAAGAGGGCATCAGATCTCTTTACAGATGGTTGTGAGCCACCATGTGGTTGCTGGGAATTGAACTCTGGAAGAGTAGTCGGTCAGGTGCTCTTAACCACTGAGCCATCTCTCCAGCCCCTCTTTTTTTTTTTTTTTCTTAAAAAAAAAAAAAAAACAAACAACTCTGCCCGTTTCCAGTTTGTATTGAATGTAATATCCAAACACTTTGCTATTCTGAGAATAGACCCCCAGGGCCTGAAGCATGCTAGGCAAGTACTCTACCCCTGAGCTACATACCTGCCTCATGTTAACACACTTTACATGTATATGCAATACACATATACTCATTTAGCATGATACAAATCAGTTCTTCACTACCAAGTACGGTATTGTAAACTATTGCCTATTTACTGGACGGGCCCCAAGAAGCAGAAGGGGAGGGTGGTAGACACACAAGGTGCTAAGTTACATGGGAAACTTCTTTTAAGACTGCCAGTTCTTCCTGTGGCATTTGGCGATCGTGTCAGCCGTGGAGTATTTGAAAAGTCTAAACCATGCCTCCTGCCACCCCACCCTGCAATCGGTTCAGTCACCCCACGCTTCCTCCACCTGTGGACTCTGCCCTGGGGTAATTCGCTCCACGTGAACATGAAAGGCAGAGGTGGGTGGAAGGAGAGACCTTCAGGTAATCAATGCCTAGAAGGGCGAAAGGTAGACAGTTATAGGTGTGTCACAGAGGGGCCAGCCTCAGCTTGCTCATTGCCTGGTATAGCCAGGGTGAAAGTCATCTGGTCAGAGGAGCCTACCAGCCTGTGGGGGAAGACAAGTGGCAGGTGAATTCCTGTTCTTTCACTTTCAAATACCTCTGAGTCACTTCCACTGCCCCTGCTCAGTCCTTACATGAGCTCTCTCCTCTCTGCCATGTCCTGGTGCGTGTCTGGACAAAGTCTTCAACTATAGCCTCACTCCTGGAGAAGTCTGATGCCTGGCATGACCTAATAGGGTTAGAATACCCAGGATTTCCCCTGGAAGCTCTCCTACACTTTCCTATTCTACTAACCATGGTGTTTTGGAAACTGCAGCTATCAACAAGGTGTTCCTCTTAGGCTGTGGCCTCTCTGGGGGACGGCAAATGTTGACAGGTAGTATAATTCAATAATAGTAAGAATAGAGCCAAGCATAGAATCTCATAATTCTAACCCCAGCAGTTGGGAGGTGGGTACAAGACAAGGAGGTAGCTTTGGTTACAAGAGACCTTATCACAAAACAAGAACCCCACAATCACCAAACAGAAACACTAACAACGTTTCAGAAGATTTATTTTTATTTACGTGTGTGTCACATATGAGCAAAACTGGAGTCTTTCAGCAAGGTAGCTTGTGCGTGTGTGTGTCAAAGGATGGATTGATCAGGACCCAAACCCAGCTGATGAGCCCTGTCAGGCAAGATGGCCTCTGTCTCTGATTTTTGGTGGAGGTACTAAGAACCAATCATCCCATTGATGAAAATTCTACAGTCTGGTGAGAATGGCTAATCGGACAGGGGAAGGGGAAGCTCAGAAACTCTGGACACGTGTCAGAGGGGCCTACTATCTTTAGTAGGAACAAAGAACCTTCTACATTTCTCACACATATGTATGTGTGTCTGTGTGAATGTATGCCGCATTGTGTGGCTGCTATCAGAAGCCAGAGGAGGGCTTTTGATCCCTTGGGGCTAGAGTTAGTTATTGGAGGCTCTGCACCACGTGATCTGGGTGTTGGAAACAAACTTTGGGTCCTCCGGTCCACTTCACAGCAAGTGCTAACCGTTGAGCCATCTCTCTAGCTCTAATAGCTTTATATTTGAGACACGGAGAACTTTAAATTACTGACTTAATTTAACCCTCACAATAATCCTACACAGTAGGCACTACTGTTTTTCTCATACTAGCAGTGAAGAAACTAAGATTTGTAACGTTGAGGTAACTGCGCGGCTCAGATTTGACTCCGGAGAACCTGCACAGATCAGCTTCTGGCACGCACAGGAGACCGAGGGAACAGGCACTCACAGGAGACCGAGGAAACAGGTGCACACAGGAGACAGGAATGAACAGGCGCGGACAGGAGACAGGAAGGAACAAGCGTTCGCTCACAGGAGACAGGGAACAGGCACACACAGGAAACAGGGGAACAGGCGGGCACAGGAGACAGGAGGGAACAGGCGCACACAGGAGAGAGGGAACAGGCACGCTCTTTCCCGGCTCCTTGTTCTCATCCTCATTCCCTGCAGATGATTTTGTTACATTTTGCTTTTTAAAAATAAGTTCGGGGCTGGGGATTTAGCTCAGTGGTAGAGCGCTTACCTAGGAAGCGCAAGGCCCTGGGTTCGGTCCCCAGCTCCGAAAAAAAGAACCAAAAAATAAATAAATAAATAAATAAGTTCATTGTGTTCTGAGATGTTACCTAATTTTTATGTAAGAAACAATGTGTCTCATAAGCTGAGGGGGAAATAGTATCCACAGTGGAAAAATATAGTAATAGAGACCCTGTGGACACAGGCAGGATGACATCAGGACCTGGTAGAAGGAAGTTTAGAGAAAAAGGCAGGGATGCCAATGAGACCAAGGAGACATGGATTGGGTACCCAGGAAGGATGCTTAGCCTTGTGAGACGGGCAATGCTGTATTTATAAATAGCCGTGACATGCCTGGACATCTTCTGGTCTGGGGTTGTGATACTTAATATCAATTTGACAGAACCTAGAATCAAGGAGCCAAGCCCAGGAAGAACAGCACGCTTAGATTAGGTTGAAGTGAAAAGATCCATCTTAACTATGGGCAGCTCTGATACAGGGGTTCTGGAGTGGCTGAAAAGGAGAAAGTGAACTACACATCAGCATGCATCTCTCGCCTTCTGGATTATGGTTAGGATGGGACTAGCTGCCACACCCTCCCATCATACATTGCCCGCCATGATGGACTGTATCCTTGATTTGTGAGTCCAAATAAAACCCTTCCTTCCTTAAATTGCGGTAGTCATAGAAACAAGACAAGTTACTGACACAGATGCTGGACCTGCAAAGACTTTCCCGTTTAACTTAGTTACATTTATTTATTGCATGTGTACACATGAACATACATGATATGTATGTGGAAACCAGAAGTCGATATGTGGGAGCTCTCCTACCATGTGGATCCCAGGGACCAAACTCAGGTCATTGGGCTTGGCTGGATCAGATCACAAACTGCATCCCCTTTAAAAAATGATTTTCCTTTCATAGGTTATAAGGTCCGACAGCAGGCTGTCACTGACGTTTCTTCATCGGTTCAACCCTAAGGTCTCAGGAAACGGTTATTTCTAGCACATTCTACAGATGAGAAAACTGACTGAGATGTTAAGCAGGGGCTGAAGGTAAGAGGTATAACTTAGAAGTGACCTTCAATCCCATGTGCACTTCACAGGACTATTCTAGGTTCTAGGTCAGGAATTACTCTCTCTCCTTTTCCCTTCCCTTCCCTCTCTCCCTCCCTCTCCATCACTCCTTCTCTCCCCCTTCCTCCTCCTCCTCTTCCACTTCCTCCACTTCCTCCTCCTCCTTCTGCTTTTTCTTCTTCCCCCTCCTCCCTTTCCTCTTCTCACTCCTTCTCTCCCTCCTTTTCCTCCCCTTCTTCTTTCTTTTCCCCCTTCTCTTCTTCTGCCATTGGTGCTGTTGTTTTGGGGTGAATTATTTACTTTTCTTGTTGGTGGAGTAAAATACACCTGAGGAAAGCAACGTAAGGAAGGGTTAGCTTGTCTCACCGTTTAAGGTGGTTTTGACCGAGGGACGCTGCCCTGCTCAGTAGCAGAAATGGAGTTGGTGGATCAGGAAGTTTATTATGTCGATGGGCTCTGTGGAGTTGCCTCTGCAACTGGGCAAACTGCACGAGGCTTTCCGGTCCGAGGGCTTCCCAGCATCATTCCCAGTGATGGCGCTGTTGGTGGGCTTATCTTTCCATCAGCCTTAGGGGATCCCGAGACTGAGATCAAAGGAGAAATTCCTTTCTTGTGGTCAGACATGTTTCCAGAAGCAGATAAGGAGTGGGATGTCATGATATCTCTCTCCTGTCTGTAAAACGGGATAATTGCTGACAGCTGTTTTTACCAGATAACCGTGAGTAGTAGTTTTTCTCCAGATGGTCTCTGTACGTCTGTTTCCGCCCTTTCTTCTGTCCCGACTTCACTTCCTCTTTTAGGGACATCATGGCAGCAGGGCTGTGAGGTAGCTAGTTGCGTTGTAGCCACGGTCAGGAAGCAGACAAAGGTGAATGGCTATGCTCAGCTAGTTTCTGCTTTTTCCCTTCCTGATCAGTGTGAGATGCCTGCTCCTCTGATTGCACTGTTCCCAGTCAGAGTACCTCTTCCTTTCCTTGGCTAATCCTGTCTGGACATACCATTGCAGATTACCCAGCTGGGATTATAAACCCAATGAAAAATAAACCAGGAGTTCGAGGCTGACCCAAGGCCTCACATGAGCCAGGCAAGAAAACCACAGCTGAGCGTTTTTTGTATTTTTGAGACAGGGTCTTCTAAGCTGTTCAGGCAGGCCCTGCATTTGGGATCTTCCTGCCTCAGGCTCCCGAGAGGAGCAGGTGGCATCACAGGACTAGAGGACAGAATCATCCCTGGCAGGCTCTAGGAAGGAATTTCTCCCTTCCTCTTCTTCTATAGCCCCTTTCCCTCTTTCCCTCTTCCCCTCCCTCCTTTCATTCCTTCCTGTTGTTTGAAGACAAACAAGGTCTTCTTTTTTAGCCGCTGCTGGCTTGACAGTCACTGAGTAGACCAGGCCAACTTTGAGCTCTCAGCAATCCTCCTGCCTCTGCCTCCTAAGTGCTGGGTTTATAGACATGCACCACCAAGCTGGCTTTTGTCTTGATTAGTTTTCTTCATACTCAGGCTCCCCTTGTGCTCTGTCACTGAGCTGTATCCCCATGTGTCTTTTTACTGTTAGACGTCCATAGTTCTCAGAGGACGAATACCCAGTGTTCTATTTTAGCCTGGACGTCTTATCCTTTTCCTGCCTAACCAACGGTCCATTCTTATAGGACCAACATAAACATTCCTGTCCTCTTTTCCATGGTGACTTATCTTTTCCATGTTAAAATGCCTCCTATATTCTGTGATGCAGTAGACTTTTCTGGAAGGATGTGGTCTCCCCTAACAGTCCATGACACCGAGAACAGGACCCAAGTGGATTTGCTAGATGTCTAGTGTCCCTCCCCACAGCTACAGACCATTCTTCTGTGTCCTTCAGGCTGATGATCTCTGCGTCCTGAGGGCTGACCTCAACAGGGAATAATGGTTTCTATGCCTGCTGGCTTCCAGCTAAGTTTGGCCTGAGGAAGCCCCAGGGGAGAAGGAAGACAGAAGAACTCTAGCCTGGGCATGAACTCAGCTGCTGTCCTGACCTCCAGTCATGGTGCAGGGTGATTCTCTGCATCAAGCTGCTTCTGCCTCCAGCTCCAGGCCTCCTCCAGAGCGACGTGTTCAGGATCTGTGAGCTACACAGTCCCTAAAATCAAACCTTGGACAGTTGTGTTAAAAACAGAGCTAAGGGCTGTAGCTCAGTTTAGCATTCACACAGAAAAAGAAAGTACTGAGTAAATAAAAATGGAGATGGAGCAGGGAGTAGAAGTAGATTATAATCCTAGTTCTCAGAACCTGAGGCAGGAAGAGGCGAGTTCAAGGCTCGCACTAAAGTCCTAGGAGGGCAGGATGGTGCATTTTCATAATCCCCGTGCTGCAGAGGCAGAGGCAGAGGCAGAGGGTGAGGGGGTTCTTACAAGTTTGAGATGAGCCTGGCCTACACGGTTCTAAGTGAGTTTCAAGAGCCGGGAGTCTCACAATGGAAAAGAGGCATTTGTAAACAGGAAAAGAGTTCTCATTATAAACCAGAGGATCTGGCACCACTAACACTCCCCCTCTTCCAGAACCTAAAGACAACGTCTGTTAAGCAAGTTCCTCTTGTGATGGCCAGCCAGCCAGCACTGCAGAGAACTACTCTGTGGTTAGTGTGTGTTCATAAGAAACTGCCCAATGTTTTCCCAAGTGCCTTAGCCCTTTGGGTTACTAGTGGTACAGCCATAGCCTCATCCTATTATGATATTGTTGGTATATCCCTCTCCTCTCCTGTCCTCTCCCCTCCCCTCCCCTCCCCTCCCCTCCCCTCCCCTCCCCTCCTCTCCTCTCCCCTCCCCTCCCCTCCCCTCCTCTCCTCTCCCCTCCCCTCCTCTCCTCTCCTCTCCTCCCCTCTCTTTTCTTCTCCTCCTCCTCCTCCTTCTCCTTCTTCTTCCTCTCTCTCTCTCTCTCTCTCTCTCTCTCTCTCTCTCTCTCCCCCGAAGATATTGATAAAGGACAAATCCTGAGATGTTTTAAATTTATTACAAAGGCTCGAGGGGGCGGGAAAGGGATAAAAGGAGTTACTCAGCAGCTGCTGTGGAGTAAGCCAATAAAGAGCCTGTTTATGTGGAAATCTTGACATAAAAGCCATCGCACCCAACCACCAGGACCACAGCACCCTGTTTATGTATAACCTTTCCTGACTGTCAACCTCAAGCAGTCCAGAGCCCACAATATCCTCTTCTTCTTCCACCTCTCTATCATGGATGATAAAACCCAGAGTCTTGCATAGACCGGGCAAGAAACCAACCATGGGGACTTCTGAGCTGCAGGCCTTGCCCTTGGGGTTTCTTGCTACATAGCCCAAGTTGGTTTGGAACTCAAAAATCCCTCTGCCTTAGCTGCCCGAGTACCAGGGTTCGAGGCACGGACCACTACTCCCGGCTAGGAAGCAGGTTGAGGCTGAAAGCATTCTAATGTGTCTTGCTCATATCCCATCCCCCAGCTATTGGCTGAACCATTGGCTCAACCCGATGGCTGTTTGGCGATGTCCCCAGTGCCAGGCCAGCTAACAGACTAGCAGATGATCATCTCCATCAGAGGCAAATCCATATCTGGAAGAGGTTCATGTGGCACAGGACGCAAACGTTAATCCTCACTTAAAGTGCTACGGTCTTGGGTTTCGCCAGAACCTTTGAATGAAAATAAATGGTCCCAAGTAACCAGGCGTGCCAAGATTTTTTAACGCTGTTTACTTGGTCAAGGGTCCTGTCTATTCCTCCCTGCAAGGCACCTAAACATCCAACGTCTTACCTCAGTGAGGTCCGTGCTGCCTGCTTCTTGGGATCACCTGTGATCGTTATTAGAGAGAGGTTCATTGGCCTGCAATTCCAGTTTCCAAATGAAGGTTTGCCTTAAATGGAGTCCCCTCTTCTACCCTGTCCCTGTTTTGGCATATGTATATGGCAGAGTAAACAGAGAACATCACGTGTCTTCCTGTCACTCTGCCAACTGCCAAGACGCTGGCTCAAAGCAAGGTGACATATAGGGAAGCTTTGCCACATTCCTTCAGATCAGTGAAGTTGCAGGCCCAGAGACGGAGAAAGCAATTGCCTGGAAGGAGCAGAAGGGCCTGGGTGGGAGATCTGGGATTCAGAGGTAGCGAGTCTAGAGTTTGTAGAAGTGAGCTGCTCAAGTTCATGATCTCAAACCTGGAGCAACCGACCTGACCACTGTTACAGGCTTGACTTTGACTCTAGGGGAGAATTAACATGGGGTTTCCTCATAGGACTGTGTGTGGGGGTGGGGTTGTGAGGAATATTGGGAACATTTCTGTAAGGCATCCAAGGGGAGCATCCATCTGCCCTCCACACTGCATTAGAGCTGAAATCACTCTTGGTGGCCAGACGAGGGGTCAGCCAAGAATCTTAGTAGATTTCTCGTTCTCCGTAAGCAGCTTCATGAGCTCGATTATCTTCCTTCCGGCTTCCTGGGAGTTGGGTCAGAAACATGAAGCCCCGAGGCGGGAGATGCAGCCTAGTGGTGGACTGTTTACCGCCTTTTCCAGCTGAGTTCCTAGAACCCTCTCTGAGGCTCACAACCACCCAGAATTCCAGTTCCAGGCTGCATGTGGTATATGCAGGCAAAACACTCATGGACATAAAATTAAAATTACAAACAAATGGGAGACAATGGTTATGATGCCCTCGTTACAGTTAGGAAAACAAAGAGGGGTGGTTAGACAATAAACCAGTAGACTGCAAAGCTCGGGAACCCTGGACTCCTGACACGATCGCTAGCCTACTGACTCCACTCACCGACAGCTTCAAAAACCTGTGCCCACCCATGTTAGCTGCTCTTCTCGTCCCTGTGAGAAGATGCTTGACAGAAGCAACATGCAGAAGACTGAGTGGAGTTAGTCTGTCTCTCGGTCTCAGTGCTTTGAGGTGGGGAAGTCATGGGGTTTGTGATGGAAGATATATTTGGTAGAGGCCCCTCATATCTTGTGTAGACCAAGCAGTGCAGCGCAGGAATGGAAGCAGGATTGGCTCTAACCTTAAGGCCCACATCTTCCAGGGAGGCCCTGAAGCCCAAAGATTCCATAATCTCCCCAAACAGGTCATCAGCTGGGACTGGGTACTCACGAGCCAGTTTGGGATATTTCACATTTAATTAATAATGCTGCGCACCGGGTTGGGGATTTAGCTCAGTGGTAGAGCGCTTGCCTAGCAAGCGCAAGGCCCTGGGTTCGGTCCCCAGCTCCGAAAAAAAGAAAAAAAAAAAATGCTGCGCACCCCAGATTAATAAAGCAATGACAAGCTGGGGGTGTTGCTCAGCGTGAGGAGCTTTACCCAGCATGCAAGAGGGTGAGCCACCCTCAGAACCCCAAAAAAACCAAGCAAGCAAGCCAACAGACTCTCTTGAGTTTGTTCAGACAGCTGCTTAGCCTAAGACATCTGTGGCAGCATGTGAGTTTGGCCTGATGGGAGGAGCTTTGAAATCTAGATCTAGCAAAGTTGTAAAGAGAGGGAGCCATGTTCTGTGGTGCTGCTGGGAGGTTGGGCTGGGGAAGCCTGCTTACGGAGGCTCCATGTTAAAGAGTGAAACCAGAGACGGGTTTAGCGCCCAGCTCCGTTAGTTTGCGGCCATTAGTAACTACCTCAGATAGACTATTCCACCTTGCTGTGCCTCTGTGTTTCCATCTGTTAAATGGATTGTTGAATGCTCTAATATTCAATTAGATACTAGAGCTACATGTCGGAATTACAGACCCGAGAAGAATGTGAAGTTTGCTTGGCACAGAGCCCTACCCCGTTATATGTTTGGGTAACCCTGGGAATCCATGGTCGCAGATATACTAGAATAGTATGGCCTCCAAGCAGGGGAATCTTTGAAGCCCAGGACTGGATGTGCCCTGGGACAAGAAGGGAGGCCACACCTTGTTGTATGGTAACTGCTGTTTCTGTGAAGGAATAAGCTAATGTTTACCTGTAACTAGGTGGTGGGGGAGGTGGTGATCTATAAAGATATTAAGGACTGCAGGAAGTCCCACAAAGAAAAGAAGTGGGGCAGAGAGCTTGAATTTGCCCAGTTAGCTGCAAGGGCAGTGTTCCAAGTCCTGCCTCCCTCCCAGAGGTGGCCAAGGGGTGTTTCCTGTGGCCATAGAAACCCTAACAGCTCTCTTTGCAACAGTGTTCTGGGGAAGGGTTATTTAGCTCTGGCCTCTAGAGCTCCATCCATCAAACGATCCTTTTGATAGGTCTGGGAGCACCAGGTCCGCTGTCCCTGTACAATGGGTTGCCATTCCAGCAAAGGTACCGAGGTGATAGAGGACTCCCAGAAACCTGGAGATCTCGCCGATGGAGGAGAGCCGAAGATGGAGCCTGGCACTGAGGCAGGGGATGACAAGGACGCCTCAATGAAGGAAGAAACCCCTGAGCTGAAAAGCTGACCTTCTTTATTAAGTGAACCCTCAACTTATCCCTGGAGCTGCCTTTGGCCTGTGAGGCCCCACCCAGAAGAGCTATCCTAGGAGGGCAGAAAGAGCCCTGTTTAGGATATGACCTTCACAGGGCTTGCTCTCTGGCCTTGGGGAGATGAAGGGTTAAGCTTGAAGCAGTCCTATTTCTCCAGTGCTCTGTAAAGAGGACAAAGAACCGCTTCATTCCTCTTGGGGCCTTTCCCACAGCCTCTGGAAAGAGAAAAACATGCAGATTGATCCTCTGGTCCAGACTATCTGCTTCCGGGCTGTGAATGTCCAGCCATAATGTCTGCTTCCCTTCCCGGGACTCTGGAGGCTTCGTAGCCATGACATCAACTGGGACTATGGATTTTGGTTTGGTCTTAATCTCTCTCCCTTTTTCCAACAGCTGAATGAACAGCCAGCTCCCCGACAGGAAGCTTTTGCGTTTGGCTCTCTTCACCTTGTTTGCATGAATAATTCAGTATCTAGCTTACAGTCTCATTAATGAATTATGGGAATGATCAGTATTGGGCAGGGATTATGAGAATGGATGGCAACAAGGCCTTGGGCTCACCGCAAGCAGAGTGCAGAGCGCTGGGAGGGGAGGGGAAACCCAGGTTTCCGGTTATTAAATGCTCAGAAATGTCCGACTGCCACGTCTTCTGCTATCAAAAGTCTGTCTATTTGAACCGTTTAGCATCCAAACTGTCTGTATCTAGCCTTCAGAAATGTTTTGCTGTTTCCTAACAATGTGTGTGTCAGCCAGTCTCATTTCCCTCTGAATGTGTTTTGTTTTCAATGCAACCCCCAAAGCATTTTTCATTTGAAATCAAACAGACATATTTGCAGATAAATGATGCCACAACACATTTTAAAGATGAGATGGGGATTCTGTGATTTCAGGATTGTCGGGGGTGGGGGGATGGTGGGGTGCCACTCTGAGGAGCAGGAGAAATTTTGCGTCAGACTTCACACTGAGCCTTCTACAGGGATCATTTAATTCAACCAGCACTACCACCCTGATTTTATAGGTGAGAAAATGTAGGAACTTGCCTGAGTATGGCTAAGCAGGATGTGTGTGTGTGCGCGCATTAGAATTACAGCTATATGTATGCCACCATGCCTATCTTTAAAGAGATCTGATCCCCAGATGTGTGACCTCAGTTCACACAGAACTTCCTATTTAAAGACTACACATCGGGGCTGGAGAGATGGCTCAGTGGTTAAGAGCACCCGACTGCTCTTCCAGAGGTCATGAGTTCAATTCCCAGCAACCACATGGTGGCTCACAACCATCTGTAAAGAGATCCGATGCCCTCTTCTGGTGTGTCTGAAGACAGCTACAGTGTACTTACATATAATAAATAAATAAATCTTTAAAGACTACACATCTATTATGGTCTTTCCTGTGAATGAACTACAACCACCACAACAACCACTACCATACCTCCTGAAATCTAACGTCTAAATCTTTTCTTTTTTCTATTTTCAGGAATGTGGGTGTCATGTGTATGCATGTGTGTATGCGTGTTTTTGCTATTGGCACATGTGTTTGGGTGTGCATGCAAGCGTGTCCACATGCACGAGGTAGCCCAAGTTTTCTGCCAGGGTTCATCCTTGAAGAATCTATTTACAGCTCATTCACTGATGCAGGGTCTCTCGAGGAAACCTAGAGCTTGCTAATATAGGTAGTCTGGTAACCAGCTTGCTTTGGGATTCTCCTGTTGACGCCTCCCAAGGCTGGAACTGTAGGCAGGCTAAGCCCTCTCCACCTGGGCAAATGTGGGATCTGGGGACCTGAATTCCCATCCTACACTTGTGCGGTAGGCGCTTGATCTGTGAGCCCTCCCTTCATTCTGATTTTTTAAGTGGGACTATTTAGACCTACTGGCCTGGGGAGAGGTGGGCTGCTAACCTGTTCAGCTGGAGGGCTCGTTATTTTCACTCTGGTGGGATAGGGGATGAGGTGAGAGGGAGGAACGACAGGAGAGCTAGGTAGAAGTGCGCGAGTGCGCCCGTGTGTGTGTGTGTGTGTGTGTGTGAGAGAGAGAGAGAGAGAGAGAGAGAGAGAGAGAGAGAGAGAGAGAGAGAGAGAGACACGGGGTGGTGGTTGGGTCAGGAGAAAGAGAGGAAGAGAGAGGACAATAAAACAAAATCAAAACACTGCTATAAAGCTACTTTTAGCACTCAATCCTGAGAAATTGATAAAATTTTTTACTTTGTTATAATTTTTTTTTAAAAGACAGGACCTTGCTTTGTAGCCCTCCAACTACTCATGGTTCTTTCCACCTTAGTCTTCCAAATGCGGGGGCAGGGGGCGGCATAGGCCTAAACCCCTATGTACAACTTCAACAGGTTGTGGTCAGGGAGAAGGAAGGACAGAAGTAAAGCAGTTCGACCTAAAAATTAACCCTAGAGGCTCCTTTTGACTGGACAGAGTCTGGCAGCTTCCAAAAATGGAGTAAGAGTGCTGCTAAGCTTGGAGCCCCTGGGGGGCTGAGCTGACAGGGCCAGGAAACAGGACTGGGCTTGCAACTGGGCATCAGGAAGGTTAGCGTCTTTCTATACCGGGGGTGACAGGCCAAGCCCTGGGAAGAGCTTTCAACTTTAAAAATGCCTGTTTGTATTTCTCCTCTCTCCTAAGGATTGGGCCTGGTAGGAAGCACTCACAAAGCCCTCGCGCAGGGCCCAGAGCAAAGAGTTCACTCGCAGCTGGTGGTGAAGCAGGCCTGGGCTTCTTCCTGTAGTTCCCAAAGGGCCAGAGAAAGTGACCCTGGCTCCAGATCCTTAGGTGGTTTTGCTTCCTAATGGGATAGAGCCAAATGCTCCTTCAGAAAAAATTCAGTCTCAGGGCTTGGAGAACAGGATTCTTGACCCACACTCAGCCGTGGCAGGCCTGTTGCAATTTGATGGGAAATTTATCTGTCTCAGGAAAAGCACCAGGTTTCTTTTAAAGGACATTCTAGTTGTTCCCCTGGAGCCCGGCTTGACTCACCATCTCTCCCACAGAGGTTCAGAAATACTTCAGATGCCAGGGACAAGTGTGGATATAGCCTCTGAAGGACACATTGGCACAGGCTGTCTCTGACCTGAAGTCAGTGTTCTGGTTAATTCTTCAGACTGCTGGAAGAGGAGGAGGGGCTGGTGTGTGTTAACCTATCTGTTCTGTTCAACTGCCAATTCTTCCACCCATCCACTATCCACGTCTTATTTAAACCCTTAGCTTTGGGGACTGGAGAGTCTCCAGGTTCGAGACTCAGAACCTACATGGTGCCTCACAACCAATGTAGCTTTAGGTCTAGGAGTTCTGACACCCCCTTCTGGCTTCCATGGGTGTTGCATGCACACATGTGGTACACAGACAATATATATGGGCAAAACACGTAGTCACATAAAATAAAAACTAAAATAAAAACTTTTGGTTCATTAAAAAAATACTTTACGGGGTCGGGGATTTGGCTCAGTGGTAGAGCGCTTGCCTAGGAAGCGCAAGGCCCTGGGTTCGGTCCCCAGCTCCGGAAAAAAAAAGAACCAAAAAAAAAAAATCTTAAGAAAAAAATACTTTACGTGTATGAATGTATTTTCTACATGCGTGCATGTTTGTATACATGGATGTGCAGAGGCCAAAAGAACTAAAGTCGCACATTGTTGTGAGTTGCCATGTAGGCAAGTACAGGGAATCAAATCCTGTCCCGTGTAGGAGCAGCCAGTGATCTTAATTGCTGAACACATAATCACTAAATCTCTCCAGCTTGGTTGGGTTCATTTCTTGGGAAGATCCTCTCACTGTGGGCAGCACCATTCCCTGGCTGGGATCCTAGACAACAGAAGTACACATAACAATGTGCATTCGTTATCAATGTGCATTCAGTTAGTCTGTTCTATGCAGTGGGTGTGACGTGAGCGACTGCTCCAAGCTCCTGCCGCCTTGACTCACCCGACATGACACATTGTGTCTTTGATCTGAGCGATGGAGGAAACACTTTCCCCCTTTCGTTGCTTTTGTCAAAGTATTTCATCAGAACGGTAGGAAAGGAATATCAAGTAACGGGGCTGGAGAGATGGCTCAGTGGCTAAAAGCACTGACTGCTCTCCCAGAGGTCCTGAGTTCAATTGCGAGCAACCACATGGTGGCTCACAACCATCTGTAATGAGATCTGATGCCCTCTTCTGGTGCACAGGCGTATTTATGCAGGGTATTTAGGTAGCTGCTACTTTGAGACCGATTTCCAGCCTCCTCCTTACTTGCTGTGAAGGGTAACCCCTTTTTCCATCTTTTATCTCTTGGTTGAGCTTATTGGCTTTGCAGCAACCGAGGGACCAAGTCATGGTTTTTGGTTGCATCCTGTCACCTTGCGGCGGTTATCTTGAGAACGTCATTCTTACTGTCACTTTGTAGCCTTCGTCCTTACAGAGAAATGCAGGCCGGTACATAATCTGACCCTGTGTGGAAGGGTGTGGGCTGTGAGTGTATTCGAGGAGGGGTGGGGAATAATTAGGGCAGTCTCTCCTTCAGGAGTGCCTTCCCTTATGCCCCTTGTGAGCTTTGGACAACCCTTTCCTGCCCACCCTGTCCCACTCCTGAAGCACAGTATGTGAGTGAAAAAAGGAAAAGCCTTCCCACTCTTTTTATCTTAGATCCAGGACTTGGAAGATTTGATTGACAAAGGACAGGTTAACATGAGAAGCCCCACACATACTTAGGCCAATGCATGTGCAATAGGAACCCTAAGATAATACCCTTTTGGTTGATGTCCTGAATTAAGTGGCACAAAGCAATTAAACATCAGAACTGAGACTTTGAAAGCAAGATTTCTCTCTCTTTTTTAAAAAAGTTACTTATTATATATAAGTACACTGTAGCTGTCTTCAGACACACCGGAAGAGGGCATCGGATCTCATTACAGATGGTTGTGAGCCACCATGTGGTCGCTGGGAATTGAACTCAGGACCTCTGGAAGAACAGTCAGAGCTCTTAACCACTGAGCCATCTTTCCAGCTTCAAAACAAAATCTCTAACTGGGCTGGGCATTGTCATCTTTTACTTTCTGTTGCTGTGATAAAAACCATGACCAAAAGCAATTTGGGAAGGAGAGGGTTTGTTTTAGCTGATACGTCTGGATCACAGTCTATCCTTGAAGGCAGTCAGGACAGGAACTCAAGTTGGAACAGAGGCACTGAGTAAAGTTGCTTACTTGCTAGCTCCTTATTGGCTGGTCCAACCTGCTTTCTTTCTTTCTTTTTTTTTTTTTTAAAGATTTATTCATTTTATATATGTGAACACAGTCACTGTCTTCAGACACCAGAAGAGGGTACTGGATCCCATTACAGATGGTTGTGAGCCACCATGTGGTTGCTGGGAATTGAACTCAGGACCTCTGGAAGAGCAGTCAGTGCTCTTAACCACTGAGCCATCTCTCCAGCCCCCCGCAACCTGCTTTCTTATACCTTAGAGGACCCCCTACCCCTGGGTGAGACCGTCCACAGTGGGCTGGGCCTTCCCACATTAATCTGTAATGAAGAAAATACTCCACGGACTTGCCTATAGGCCGATCTGAGGGAGGTGTTTTCTTACTTGCTATTACCTCTTCCCAAGTGATCTAGCTTGTGTCACGTGGACAAAACTAACCAATCCAGGGTTAGCTGAGTAATAAAGCATTTACTAGCTCTAGCAAGGCCTAGGTTTATCTTGAGTACCATATACAAGAAACCAGGACTTTTGATGACTATCCTGTCGTATTATAGCATGCAAAACTTTTTTAAATGTTTAAAATTTTTTATTGTTCTAATACCCATTTTCTGTATATTCAGATTTTGCCAACAGAGGATCTCAAAAGCAACTGGAATGCACTTAAATTTTATAGCCTGGGAAATGCAGCCTGGCACCAACACAAACTATGAAGAACTTTAAAGTCATTTCTGTCTGGTGTGGACATATTTATACAGAGTCCATTTCGATTCTGGGCTTCCCAACATGTCAAAATTCCTACCTGGGATTGATGGAGTAGCTCAGTGTAGATTTAGATCGCCTGAATCTAGTCCTGGGTTTTTTCTCAGGAACACGCACGCATGCACGCATCTCTACTCCTCTCTTGTTCTTTCACATTCAGAACTGCCAGTGTCTTACCACATCCTCTCATACTTTTTTTTTCTTTTTTTGAGACAAGGTCTAGAACTTCCTATGTAGAGCAGGTTGACCTTGAACTCATAAAGATCCCATTGTCTCTGCCTCCTGAGTGTTGGGATTATAGGCGTGAGCCATCATGCCCAGCTCACATTTTATTATGTTTTAACCTCCAAGCCCCTGTGGCTTTTCTAGCCTAGCTTCTCCTTCTCCCTCTGCTTCTTCATGAATTAGAACAGTTTACCTTGCTATTAAGAATGTCTGTTTGGGGGGTTGGGGATTTAGCTCAGTGGTAGAGCGCTTGCCTAGGAAGCGCAAGGCCCTGGGTTCGGTCCCCAGCTCCGAAAAAAAGATCCAAAAAAAAAAAAAAAAAAAAAAAGAATGTCTGTTTGGTTATTATGCAGTTTTTGTAACAGAAGGAGTGCTCACACACTAATCAAGTAAGATCCCTTCCCTTTTTCCTTCTGTTCTGCAGAATTGTTTTCGTGACCCTGTTTTAAAAGCAAATCAAAACACATAGAAAACCAACCAACCAACAAAGCCAATAAATAAAAACTGGAACCAGATTCATCCACCAGCCCCCGGACTGCTAGTAATATTCAGACACTGAAACATTTGTTCCTGTTACATACTTAAACCATTATTTTTGGTCCAAGATTTCTTTCCTGTTTTTTTGTTTTGTTTACACACTAAATCACTAGGTCTAGTTTAATTGTTCTTTTCTTTAATTTCTTTGTTGTTGCTATTATTTTTGAGACAGAGCCCAGGAATTTGGGTTGTCCTAAAATTCTCTGTGTAGATGAGGCTGGCCTTAAACTCACCGAGATCTACTTGCCTCTGTCTCCCAAATGCTGGAATTAAAGGTGTGGTCGCTGTGATGGTTTGGCCCAGAGCATGGCAACCATTAGGAGATGTGGCCTGTGTCTCTGGGCAGGGGCTTTAATACCCTCATCCTAGCTGCCTGGGAGCCAGTCTTCTAGTGGCCTTCATCTTCTTGCACTGTGCCTGCCTGGTTGCTGCCATGTTCCTACCTTGATGATAATGGACTGAACCTGTAAGCCATCCCCAATTAAATGTTGACCTTGAAAAGCTCTCAGGGAGAACTTTCCCTCGGGATGGAGACCCTCCAACTCTAAAGACCAGACCGAGACACCACAGGATGCAATCAGCAAGAGGATTTGGTTTATTGTCGGGATACACAGGCACAGGCACCTGTGGGCGCTTCAGTCACTCGGGGGACTGGCGCGCCCCACGGAACCAAGGATGGGCTTTTATAGGATTTTGGGGAGCAGAAGCAAGCATACAGAAGCAGATGCATGGTTACAGGGATATAATTGGTGGATTCTAATATGGCAAGGGTTTAGCCCGGGGGCAAGTTTCCTAGCTACCTTCCTGAAACATAACGGCTGACTCGGCCCCCCAAGGGTTCAGCCCGGGGGCAAGTTTCTTAGCTACCTTCTTGGAACATAACGACTGACTCGGCCCCCCACCAGGGTGTGGGACCTCTCCCGGGGCTTTTTTTTCATTGTCAGGTGCTCAACCGAAGTCGTCCTGTTGCCAGGCCTTCAACCAAACACATCCTGCTTGGCAGCCGCTGTGTACTCAGTGTTCTAACCTTTCCCTGAACCAGTCATCTTAAGTACAGCCTTGCAAAATGGCGTTACTGCTGCTAAGCTGGGGTCTTTTAACCTTATATAAGAGTTGCCTTGGTCATGGTATCTTTTCACAGCGATAGAACCCTGACTAAGATGCCCAGCTTACAATAAAAAAGTAAATTTATTTTTTTGTATATGTGTATATGGGTAGTTGCCAACATGCCTGTATGTGTAGAGGACCTCAGATTTCCCCCTTGGAACTGGAATTACAGATGGTTGTGAGCTATCATGTAGGTGCCGGGAATCAAATCTGGGTCCTCTGGAAAAGCAGCAAGAACCATCTTGAGCCATCTTTATAGCCCTCAAATACATAAAATAAAAAAATAATGTTTATTATTATTGTATGACTGTATATGATGTGTGTGGGCACCCACACTTTATAATATATTCACGAGCACTGGGAAGACAGCTTTCAGGATTTGCTTCTTTCCTTTCACCATGGGGTCTGGGGATCGAACTCAGGTTTGTCAGGCTTCTATGCGAGGGCTTTTATGCACTTGTACCCGCTGAGCCATCTTGTTGACCACTCCCTAAATGTGTTTAGTTGACATTTGGCAATTGTATGTGTTCTTTGGTCACAGTGTGATATTTCAACACACATCGTGTTAATTTTTCCTGTGAGGACATGAACAAATGTCTGTTCATCCCATATAAGGTACCGGTGATAGCCCAAAGAAATAGTACCCTTGAAGTCTCAGTTGGTGAGCCAACGAAGCATGGTTAAATTACTTGTGGCTTTACCCAAAGCAATAATTAAGTCTTTAGAGAGAGACGGGACTTCACGTGTTCATTGCCACTGCACAGACAGCTCGTGATCACCGAGTGGGCCTCTTGTGACTTGCCTAGGGAGCCCTTCTTCCCCTCCTTGAAAGAAGGTTCACGGGTTCAATCTTGTGAGGGTTTCATGTGGGCAGTTAACGGCTGTTAGTTACAGTTTCAGGATGCCGTGACGAAGTTCAACAACACCCCACCCTTTCCTCCAGATCTTACATTCTGTCCACCTCATCCTGGAACGCTCTCTGAGCCTTAGAGGGGGTTGTATGGGCATCCTGGTTAGGTCTGAGGATCCAACAGTCACTTATTCTCAGCACTTTGAGTACTTACGAGTCCCCAGTGACCATCACTCGCTGTAGATAGGAAGCTTCCTTGGCCCAGACTGACAAATATTTAGAAGTCAATTTGGCAGGCAATCTCATATCCATTTAACACAACAAAACCAGCAGTCGCTTCCTTTCTAGGGTCTATGACCTCTCTAGCCAGTGTCTCTTTACTAGACTTACGGTACTAGACATAACCTTCCTGCTGTTGAGCGGGCCTTCAAGGCAGTCGGACAGCAGCTGTATCTACTTATACCATTATCACATCACAGATGCGTCTTCTCTGGCTTGATGGGAGTGTAGCACACAAAATCCATATCCAAGCTGGGCTATTGACAAAATTCACGTTTAAATAGTCTGTCCATCTCAGTTCCAGCTTGATTTCCTGGTGCCCAGAAGTCAAAGCACGTGTTGCCTTCAGCAATCGACTCATAAATCCAAGAGGCCAACAAAGAGCGGTGTGGGAATAGCCTGTATCATTTTGGGAGCTTCAGGCATCGTCCTGGCTAACGGCTCTGAAGAGAGGTAGCCCACCCCAGCACTGGGGTTCTGCGGCTTTGGAAGTGACTTTCTCCATGCACACAGGGCACCTTAATTTAAATTCTTTAACCATTGTGCTGGCGTTTGTTGGCGTAGGCTATCGTGGGATTTTTCCTATTTACCTTGTTGGGTGCCACGCGCACGCCCGAGAATTTCACAGCTAAGACGCTTGCACCCTGTCTAACTGACTTCCTGTCTCCTCTCCTTGAGACACACTTTTGGTTCCTCAGCTATTTTCCTAGATCTGCGAAACATTTAGATGCCATCAGCCAGGCATAGGAATTAAAGAAAAATTTAGGTACAAGAGTGGTGGTACTTGCCTTTAATATTGGCATTCAGAGACAGAGGCATGCAGATCTCTGAATTCAAGGCCACAGTCTACAGAGCAAGTTCCAGGACAGCCAGGCTTAGGCAGTGGAAAAAATCCCCGAGATACAGAAAGCAGAAGATGTAGTAGAATAGGGAGGGGGCCTATTCCAGCCCCAGAAAATAGCAGAATTTAGCCGCTTTGTCCATGTGGCTCTGACTTTTGAGTCAAGAATAGAAGAAAGGGGTTATAGGTTCTCCCTTTGTGACTGAGGAAAGTTGCTGAGCCCAGGGATGTAGCAGGGGTGTTCCCGCATAGAGGCCCAGAGAAGCCATTGTACGAAGCATGAAACTGAAGCCCGGATTACTTTAGAGACCACAAGATGTTGGAGATGCCAGAGTGGTGGGATACCAGCCCAGGAAAGCTGCCAACAGGTAGTGGGACCAGCCGAAGAGAAAAAAGTGTGATTCAGTCAACAAAGCTGAATGGATTGGAGATCTGAAGGACATTTTGCCCAGCTGCTTTTAGGTCTTGCTTTTGTCCAGTATTTCCTCACTATGTTCCCTACTCTATCCTTTTGGAATAGTAATGCATTCTCCATGCCATTATATTTTGAAAGTACATTTTTTTTGTTTTTTTTTTTAACAATTTTGATTTTTATAGTGGATTACCGTTAAGAGATTGCCATGAATCTCAGAAGAGACATTGGACTTTGGACTTTTAAATAGGGTTGAGGCTGTTACAGATTATGAGGACTTTTGAAGTTGGATTGAATGCATTTCTAAATTATGTTATGGCTACAAGCCTATGTATGGGGTTCAGGGAGCGGAATGTGTTGGTTTGATAGGAGTGCCCCCAGCCCCCATTGGACTTGTAGATTTGAATACTTGGCCAAAGGGACTGGCACTTTTAGGAGGTGTGGCCTTGTTGGAATAGGTGTGGCCTTGTTAGAGGAAGTGTGTCCCTGCTTCAAGGAACTCAAGTGCTCTGTGGAGGCAGAGCTTTGAGGTCTTCTATGCTCAAGCTACACTCAGTGTGAAACGGTCTTATTGTGCTGCTTTCAGATCAAGATTTAGAACTCTTGGCTCTGTCTCCAGTGCTGTGTCAGCCTGTATGCTGTCATACTTCCCACCATAATCATAATGGACTAAACCTTTACAACTGTAAGCCAGCCACAATTAAATGTTTTCCTTTATAAGAGTTCCTGTGGTCATGGTGTCTCTTCACAGCAGTGGAAATCTTAACTAAGAGTGTCCCTGTTTGGGTGCCAAATATCATGTTAACTTGTTCCGGGGAAGACAGAAATAATATTTATCCACCCCAGACAGGATATCAATGACAAACCAAAGAAAATATTCCATCAAGTTTAGTTTGGTGAACCAATAAGTTTAATTGGGTATTTTTTTTATAGGAGCATGACTATGATGGCTAGTTTTGGTTGTCAAGTTGATGCAGCTGCAGTGAGAGAAACTCAGCTGAGGAGTTGCTTATAGCAGATTGGACTGTAGCAATGTCCGTGAGAGCATTTTCTTGATTGCTAATAGTTGCAGGATAGTTGTACTATCCTTAGGCAGGAGGGCCTGGGTAAGACAGGTAGTGGAGACCAAGATAGTAAGTATGATTCCACTGTTGATCTCTGGTTTAAACTGCTTCTTTGAGTCCCTGCTTCAAGGAACTCAAGTGCCTGTGTTTTCTTCCCTCAATGACAGAGTTGCAACTTGTAAGATGACATAAACCCTTTTCTTCCCAAAGTTGTTTTTGGTCAGTGTTTGATTACAGCAACAGAAAAGTAACTAGAACATTGCATAAAGGATTATCTCTAGGGGCGTGGGCATCTTCCCTCAGGAAATGTTAACTCCTGATATGCCTCAGGAGGGGCAGGGTGCAGCTTCTGAGCTTCGTAGTGAGCTCCCTGTTCTTCTCTACAAGGGATGTTAGTGGGCCGGATCTTGTGAGCTTCTCCTGCAGGCATTTAGAGCTTCTGTGATCCCAAACTTGGGCCATGCCATTTCCTGAGGACAAAGTTCCTTAATGCATGCACTCAGTGAGTGAGGACCAATGACCAAGTCTAGTTAATTTTCATATCTACTTCTTCCTGTCCTTTTAAAAATTGCAAAGCCTCAAGTGCATGCATTACACACACACACACACACACACACACACACACACACACACACACATCTGTGTGTGTGTGTTTTACTGTCTATTACAATGCTGTGTATGGCCCTTAAGACAGTAGTCTGCTTGTAGCCCCTGGGACCCTGCTGTCAAGTTAATTCTGATTGGTGAATAAAGATGCCAACAGCTGAGGGTTGGGCAGAAGAGACATAGGTGTCGTGGAAGTTTCTTGGTGTTGAAGAGAAAGGACCATGAGGAGGAGGAAAAGAAAGCAGAAGGAAACTGCCATAGAATAAAAGAAGAATGCTCAGGACAGGAGAAAGGAAAGCTGTCATGGGTCAGAGGAGCCATAAAAAAATGTGGCCATGTAGGTTGGCCAATTGGAGTTAAGGGAAGCCTGATGAAACATAGTAAGCAATAACTTGGCTTATTGGTAGGGTAATAGATTCTAACAGGATGGAGGGTAGGCAGATGCCCAGCAACTGGGCGTATGCTGCCTGAGGCATATTAAAAATATAAAGGCTGTGTGTGTGTTTCATCCAGGAACATAGATGGTTTAAAGTTGGGGAAAAAGCCCTGGGCTGGAAATCTTAAATATTATCTACAGCGCGCGTGTGCGTGCGCGCGCACACACACACACACACACACACACACATGCACACACACATGCACACACATGCACACATATATGTATACACATACACACACAGATACACAGACCCACACATATACACACACTTATACACACAGATATACATACACACAGACACATGTAGACACACACACATACATAGATACATATAGACACACATAGACATACACACATATACACACAGATATACATACACACAGACACACATAGGCACACACATGTACACAGATATATATAGACACACATAGACATACACACATATACACACAGATATACATACACACAGATACACACATACACACAGGTACACACAGATACTCATAGACACACAGACACACATAGACACACTCCCCCCCCAAGGTCCATGTGTGGTGGTTTAAATGACAGATGTCTCCTCTAGGTGCAGGCTTTGGAGCACTCTGCCCCGGCTGGCGGTGCTGTTTGAGGAGGTGAGGAGGCAGACTTGTTGGAGGAAGTATTTTGCTAGAGGCGAGCTATGAGAGTTCATAGCCTCACTGTTCTTTCCATTTACTCTTTCTCCATTGTACTTGGTGCTAAAGATGAGGTCTCTCAGTTTCCTGCTCCTGCCGCCTGCTGCCACACTGTCTTCACAATGATAGATTCTTGGGGCTGGAGAGATGGCTCAGTGGTAAAGACTACTTGCTGTTCTTGCAGAAGACCACATGGTGTCTCATGACCATCTGTATCTCTACTTTCAGGGATCTGACACCCTCTTCTGGCTTCTGTCACTAGCAGACATGGATGTGGTACATGTAAGGCAAAACACTCATATACCTAAAATGCAAATACATAAATCTTTAAAGCAACACCTGCCCCCTCGTACACACATACACACAAACGTAAGCCCAAATAAACTCTTTCTTCTATAAGCTTTGACCATGGTGTTTTACCACAGCAACAGAAATAACTGATAAAGCTGTCCGAACCTATGCATCACATATATTTTCTCTCAAGCTTTCTCTCCCTCCTTCTCTTTTTTTTTTCTTTTTTCTTTTTTTCGGAACTGGGGACTGAACCCATCCCTCCTTCTCTTAAATGATAAAACAATTCAAAACTAAAACCGAAACAAATCTCTTTCTGTATTGTGGAAATTAAGGAGACTTCTATGACAGTGTGATTAGGAAAAAAATACTCTGAGGACCTGAATCAAGCCTTAGTTTATGTACCGACTACAGCCTGTTCCTAAAACACTAATTACAATTTGGTTATCTGCTTGAATGCAGACAAAATAGTTGTCTTCAAATATTTAAATTATGCCCTTATAGAAGTAAATTAGGCTTAACGTATAACATCCCTGAGTTGAAACACAGAATTAATGAATAGAAGGTACACAAAGGCAGATTTCAATTAAATATGAAGAACTTTCTAAATATTTAAAGATATTTAATAATGAAATGGGCTATTTTGAGAGACAGTGAGTGTCTTATTTTGAGTTCATTTAAATATTTGAAATTATGTGGTTTTTTTGTTTTTTTTTGCCAGGGTATTGTGGTTTTATTCCATTTATTATGGGAGAGGATTTGGCTAGATTGGAGGCTGGGTGGAGCAATGTGTAGGAACCAGGGCTTGCTTCTCTGTAGAGGAGGATGTAAGAGGTTTTGTTCATCCTTCATAGTTCTTCGTGGGGAATTCCCTGTTCCAGAGGACAGACCAACAGGAGAAAAGAAAACAAGCTTATTAACACATATCCCTCCTGAATGCATGGAGAGACACTCAAGGAAGTCTTAAAGAGTAAAGTCGTACGGTAAATATCAAACGGGTCGTGTAAACTTCAAGACTGAGAACCTCTGTTTGCTGGAGCAGAGCAAAGGGTGTGGGAGAAGACTGGGTATGGGAAGAGAGTTAAGAAGAAATAAGGCAGACACAAGCAAAGCTTGTGGGGTGGATTTAAACCCAGTGTTTTTTATTTCTGAGTCTCTGCTGAGCAGTTCTTCTTTCGACCTGGCGTAAACATGAAGGACGGTCACCCGTGGAGACTTCCTCTGTGCCATAGTCTGTGGACTTCTCTCACAGCAGGGGGACTTTGGCTCTTGTTTGCAGAGCTCTTCACTGCTTCCCAAATAACACTTAGCATACTGTGGTCTTGTGCTGCTAGACTCTGGGGTGAGATGTTTTGAGCCCTACCAAGGACTCTTGGCTTTGGAGGAAGGTTTCTGAGCCCCATTTTCTTTTCTTTTTGAGACAGTTTCTCAGTATATCCTCGGCTGCCCTGGAATTTGTTCTAGACCAGGCTGGCCTTGAACACAGAGATCTTCTTGCCTCTGCCTCCCTAGCGTTGGGATCAAAGGCGTGCACCACCACTGTCCAGCAGAGCCTCATTTTCTCATCTGTTACATTTTATATTCGTGTATGTGTCTATTAGTCAGCTTTCTGTGACTATGACACAATGTCTAAGAAAATCAGAGAATGACAACCTGGCCATTCTGGGCTACAAAGTGAAACCTTGTATCAAAAGAGAAACGGAAATCAACTTAAAGATAGAAAGGCTTATTTGGGTCCATAGTTTCAGAGGTTTTAGTGACTGCTCCCTTTTCTTCTGTTTCTGGGGCTGTAGTGAGGCAGAATGGGTAGGGCAAAGCTGCTCACTTTATAGCAGCCGGTAGGAGGGAGGGAACGGAATTCAAGGAGAGCGAGTTCCAGAAAGCTATATACCATCTCCAATAACCAAGACCTTCAACTAGAGTATGCCTACGGTCTCATGACCTTCCAGTAGTGCCACCAGCTGGGGGCCAAGCCTTCAATGAGGAAAACATTGCAGATCGAAATTACAACATGTGTAAGTACAATAAGGCTATATAAGAATAAGGTTGCTTTGAAGAATAAAAGAAATAACCAAAAGTTTATTGCATGGAGTAGAAAATAAAATATGGCTATTATAATCATTATTTAAGTGTAAGAGAATATATTTGTGTTTTTGTCTTTCCTTCCTTCCTTCCTTTGTTCCTTCCTTCCTCTTTTTAAGACAGGTTTTCACTATGTACCCCTAGAAGCCTGGAACTCACTACATAGACCAAGTTGGCCTTGAACTCACAAAGTTCTACTTGCTTTTGCCTCCTTAAGTGTTGTGATTAAAGGGCTATACCACCACTCCTGGATTTGATTTTTAGTGTTTCATATGGCCTAGGCTAGCCTCAAACTTCCTATATGACGGAAGATGGCCTTGAACTTTTAACCTTCCTATCTCATCTCTTAAAGTCTGCCATTGTGTCTGTCTTATAAACGTATACTTTTATCAGGCATGTTAAAAGGATAAGATCAGATGGTCAAGTGAGTTTGGTCATACATGGTCCATAGAATTTAAGGAGGTTCATTAGCAAGTTTTCCATATTTAATATCTTTTTATATACTTTGAAGTTCTAAGAAGTTCGACAATCTCAGGTAGCCATCCAACCCTTTAAAATCCTGATATCAAATATCACTTTGTTCCTAACCCTAATCCATGGAACTCACTCTGGGAAAGACTGGTTAAGACTCCTCTTTGCCAGTCTGACTCTTTGATTTTGCGGCTCAGGGATTCTGATATCTTTCTTCTTCAGTTACTCAGTACTTTTTTGTTTTCCTTCCTGTCTCCTTTAGTTTTAGACAGTCTTACTCAGTACAGCAGGCTAGCCTGAAACTTACCATCCTTCTGTTGTTGCTTCCAAAGTGCTGTGATCAAGCCCGCTGTCATTTCTGTCTCAAAGCCCTTTCATGTTAAGGTCTGTGACCTCCAGGGAGAAATACTTCCTGTGGTTCAAGTCTCCAATGAATGGATAAGACAACAGGACTCAGACCTGAACAGTTTTACTGTGATGTCCCCGGTGAATGTGGTTTCCAGGTTCCACAGGTTTTTGAACTGTCAGGGAAAGGTTACTTTGGCAGGGCAAGAAAGGCAGGTCAGAAATGGAATCTTCGGGGCTGGGGATTTAGCTCAGTGGTAGAGCGCTTACCTAGGAAGCGCAAGGCCCTGGGTTCGGTCCCCAGCTCCGAAAAAAAGAACCAAAAAAAAAAAAAAAAAAACAAAAACAAAAACAAAAAAACATAGATGCTCATCCTAGCCCTAGAGATCTTGCTGGCTGGGGTTTGATCAGGTGATCCCAAGGGGCAATCAGGGTTTACAACCAGAAGGAAAGAAGGAAGGAAGGAAGGAAGGAAGGAAGGAAGGAAGGAAGAGAGGGAGAGAGGGAGAAGAGTGAGGAAGGGAAAAAGAGGAAGAAGGAAGGGGGCTAAGAAGAGAGAGAGGAAAGGAAGAGTGAGTGGTTCATCTTAATAAAGACCAAAATTCTAACGTGTTCAGTAGACCAGACAAAGACCACCGTGTAGTCCTCCAGTCTCCTCCAGTTTGACATTCCAGTCACACGGCCCCATGTTCCCTTCTTCAAACCCACTCTGCTCTCCCTGGATACAGAGGTTTTGACTTGCTAACTCCCTGGCCTTTGCATCATAACTCTGGCCCCTTACCCTTCATATTTTGACCCTCTGGGACGCCTTTCAGACCTCTCCAGGGCATCCCCTGTACCCTTTGCAGCACTGTCAACTGCATCTGACTATACTTTTATTCATTTGACTATAACTTTTATAGTCAGACGCTCTGGCTAGGGCTTCATGAAGACAAATGCTGCATATTTAACTTATTATCATTCATATATTAATACATAATAACATGCAATAGGTATATTATTACTTAAAATGGAACACACACATGCAAAACAGGTTTTCATATTAAAGTCCAAGGTAGCCTAGACTAGCTGTATAGACCAAACTGGTCTTGAATTGTGATCCTCCTGAAGAAGACCTATCTTGTGGGATTGGCATTTTAATAAGTATCTGATACATGAACGCAGAGGTAAGTTTATTACTATTGTGCTGGGGCCTTGTATGTTGGGAGCGATGCCCTTGAAGCCCTCCATTGTTGATGTTATTATTATGGTTAGAATTAAGTATGACTGGGTTCATGGAAAATCCCCAGCCAGCTGCACAAGACTAATACAAATCTGGTGGTCAAGAAAAATAATAATATGATAAAGACATCCTGTTGACTAATAGATATGACAAACCTGTGACCTTTCTGACAACCTGTCAACATCAGCCTACTCCCTGACCACATGAATACTGTGTCCTTGGCCTGCATAAATGTTTCACACTTCCCCTCTCCCTCTGTTACCCATGTTATGGTATAAATTCAGCCTTGGGGAAAAATAAAATTGTCGCCTTGATCAGACTCTTGTCTTGCCGTCCTTCTTCGTGTCTCTTGTCCCCCATTCTCTTCCAGGTAACCCCCGGACCCCGTCGCTTACACTTGTATATGCTGGGGAAGTCCTCCACCAGTTAACTATAAGCCCAGCCTTAAGGTATTTTAAATTTGAATTTAGAAATAGATATATAGTATGCGTATAAAGCTTGATGATTTTTCCACTGAATATTGGCTATGTTTGCAAGAAATTTCTTCCCAGGTTTTGTATTTGAAAACTTGCTAGCAAAAAACGGTGTGGGAAGATCAGCATAGGGAATGAACGCTAGAGGGCAGAAGAGGCAAAGGGATGCAGGCCAGCCTGCCGGTCCGGAGCGTGGATGCTATGCACATTCTCAGAGCGGGAGACTGAGTCTAGAAGATCAAGAGCAGCGCTTCTCACCCTTCCTAATGCTGAGACCCTTTAATACAGCTCCTTTTGTCGCAGAGACGCCCAACCATAAAATTACTTTTGTTGCTACTTAACTGTAATTTTGCTGCTTATATGAATCAGGTTGAGACCCAGAGCTTGAGTCATGCCTGAGCCATAGAGCAAGAATCTGTTTTACCTCCACCCCCACCCTCAGGAATAAACAAGCAAACCAACAAGCCTGGAGGTGTCTGGTGCACCCTTGGTGGCATATTTAAGATGCTCTGTGGCTGAGT
The DNA here is from genome assembly GCF_021556685.1 of Rattus norvegicus. Lineage (NCBI taxonomy): Eukaryota > Metazoa > Chordata > Mammalia > Rodentia > Muridae > Rattus > Rattus norvegicus. Next base: position 30,717,398 of record NC_141552.1, read on the forward strand.
GTGGTGGCACATAGTAGTATCCCAGCACGTGGGAAGCTGATGCAGGGGAATTGCTTATTCAAGGCTATCCTAGACAATGAGAGCTAGCAGACACACACACACACACACACACACACACACACACACACACACACACACACACAGAGAGAGAGAGAGAGAGAGAGAGAGAGAGAGAGAGAGAGATCTATCTTCATACTTTCCATAAATTACTTCACTGCAAGTGCTCAGTTAAGAATCTGTGTATAGGGCCTAGTGGTGGTGTTATGTGACAAGACTTTTCCTGGAGAGACAGAACACACATATCTATTTACTTCCGCTAGGGGGCCCATGACAGGCCAAAGTACAGATACCACCAAAGTCCAAACTAATGAGTTTTACTGGAGCTGGGCCACTTCACTCCTCCATGTTGCTAGCACTCTCCCCTCTGATATTCCTGAATTATTACTAAAACATGTATTCCATCCTGGCTGCCCCAGACCCAGGCCTGCAGCCCTCCTGGGCCATGATCCTCCACTCTTACATGTTGGCAGTCTCTCTGTCTCTCTGTTCAACACTTCAGGCTTGGACCTTCTCCTTCCCTGGCATGACACTTTCTTCCTCCTCCCTTGTCCTGGCCTGGCAATCCTAGAACTCTTGCCTCTGTCTACCTGCCAAGCCATTAACTGCCAGCAACTTTATTTACCAATCAAAGCCAACCGGGCACAGGGACTCTCAGTGCCTTACATGCAGATGCACCGATTCCCGTGTGATTTTGGAAACCCAAAAAATATAATGAAAGCATTAAACCAAATCCACAACAGGGTTACTTGCAGGGATATGGACGAAGGGTTACTATAGTAGTAGAAATGACTCAAAGACAGCTGCATCACCAAAGCCTACCCCAGCATGGGTGACAGCTCACAAAATCTGGGAAACCTGGAGCACACTTCACAGCCTATAGGCAGCTCAACATGCTGGAGAGTGTCCTTTCTGAGTGACTCAGTTGGTCCAAGCCCCTCCCCAGTAGCTCACCTGGTTTCTGCTTCTTCAGGCAAATGGTCCTGTCTCTGAATCTTTGTAGTTTGGCTTGTCTGAGAGTGACTGAACAGTTTTATTGCTTATTCTGGTAGGCAGAGGCCTAGTGAATCTGGTCAGTTTCAGGGACTTCCTGAAGCTACTGAATTGTTTATTGCCGGGAGCTAAACCCACTTATATACCCTCTGTTTCTGGGAAACCTAGCCAGTTACAATAAAAGGAGTACACCTGCCATTTGTACTTTAGGGGTACAGGAACCAAAAGAACATCGAATTCCAGGAACTGAAAGAACTTTGGGAGGATGGTGATGGTAATGGGTTGGCCTTGGGCCCTGTGTGACCTTCCCCACTGCCCTGAAATAAAGTTTGAGAGCTTGATCAGATAACAATTGCTCTCCTTTGCACCTCCTGTCCCCCATTCTTTCACCCCCTCCTCAGGTCTCTGTTGAACACCCCCCACCTCTGCAGGTCAGGGCAGTTTACCTCCCTGCTTAAAGAGCTTCCCTTCAGGATGGAATGCTGCACTTCAATCTCAGAGAAATGAGTTATATAATAGGTGAGCAGCGTTAGTCCTAGCACCTTGGAGGCAGATAAGACAGATCTGAGTTCAAGGCTATCCTGCTCTAGGTAGTGAGTTCAAGGTCTGCCAGAGCTACTAGTGAGGCTTGGAGTGCCACTCCCACCTGATTGTTTATCTCTGCTGAGTATGGGACCTGGAGCCTTGCACTTGCTAAGCAATGCACTGAGCTACTGAGCTGTATGGTGGGCCCCTAAGGCAGTATTTTTTATTGAGTTGACTGAGAGGGTTTGCAGAGCTGAGGCCAGAGTCTCTGCACACTTAGCTGAGCCTCTCTAGTTATTACTGATCGAAGCAGGTATGTTATAAAGGAGTCAGTTATATCAGGGCCTATGTGTTGGAATTTAGAGACATACCCTGACACCAGTAACCATGAGCAGGGAGAGGAATGACTTGGAATTTAGAGACATACCCTGGACACGAGAGGAGAAAGCATCAGAGGCCCAGGGTCCTAGTTCTGGGCATGCCTCTGACAGACACCTGCAGGGGACAGTCAAGCTGGTGATTTTCTATACTGGAGGAGGGGGTCCCCAGAGCCCCACTGACTTCTCCTTTCTAATGAGCTAGCTCAGAAAAATATGGTTTCTGCCCATGAAAACACAGATTAAATGAAAATCACTTTTGGAATTTAAGTGCATCCCGCCCTCTTCATACTACAGTTGTGGTGCTAATGGGTTCTTATTATGATCTGCTCTAGGGCAAAGGCATCGTTAAAGCACCAGAAAGTCCGTCCACGAAATGACATGCGTTAGAAATGTGTTAGAAAGAGATGATGGGCTCTTCTTTTTATAGGTTGCTTCCGGGGTAAAAACAAACAAAGGAACAAACACTTTTAGAGAAAATCACAGTAAGCACACTATGTCGCTGGGGTGCCTTGGAACTTACTATGTGGTCTAAGCTGGCCCCTAACTTGCAGCAATCCTCCTGCTTCTGACTTTTTGAGTGCTGGGAATGCATTGCCACTGCTGGCTGGAAGTAGATGTTTTGTTTGTTTGAGTCAGAGTCTTGCTTTGTAATCCTGGCGTGGGACTCACTATCAAGACCAGGGTAGCCAGGAACTAGAAGGAATCCCCCTGCTTCTGCCTCTTGAGAACTGAGATTATAGATGTGAACCACCATACTTGACAGTAGAGATAGACTCTAAAAGGGTATTTTTGAAAAGAGAGAGAGGGAGAGGGAGAGGGAGAGGGAGAGGGAGAGAGAGAGAGAGAGAGAGAGAGAGAGAGAGAGAGAACCATAGATCTCTCAATTTTCCAAAGAAGATACATCTATGGTATTGTCTTAGTTAGGGTATTATTGCTGTGAACAGACACCATGACCAATGTAAGTTTTATAAAGGACAACATTTAACTGGGCCTGGCTTACAGGTTCAGAGGTTCAGTCCATTATCATCAAGGCGGGAACATGGCAGCATCCAGGCAGGCCTGTGCAGGAGGAGCTGAGAGTTCTACATCTTCACCGGAAGGAAGCCAGGAACAGACTGAGCATCCCCAGGCAGCTAGGAGGCGGGTCTCCAAGCTCACCCTCACAGTGACGCACTTCCTCCAACAAGGCCACACCTTCTAATAGCGCCACTCCCTGGGTCAAGCATATGCAAAGCATCACAGGCGTCTATATAAATTCCTAACAAAGAGTGATTATTGGGGTCAGTAGCCTTGGAATTTCAACGATTTGTTTCTTCACAAGTTTTCATTCATTAATTCCTGTTGCTTATTTGATGAATGTGCATGCGTATTTATCTAACGATTAAAACGAGATTTACTGATTTTTATTTTTATGAGTGTGGGTGAGTGCCTACCTCACATACGTATGTATACCGTGGTCACGTGTGGTGCACCCATGAGAGTCAAAAGAGGCTGCTGAATACCCTGGAACTGGAATTACAGACTTGTCTACTCTCATGTGGGTGCTGGGAATCAAACCCAGGTCCTCTGCAAGGGCTGCCCAATGCTTTTAACCCCTGAGCCACCTATCTAGCCCCATATAACAGGTTTGTTTGTGTGTGGATCCCTTGGGGTCCAATGGTCCAGCATGAGGAGACTCAGTGGTCATGGAGACCATAGGCTGTTCATATGCTACTGCAGTAATCCAATAGTAACTGAAATCCCACTGTGGCAAATGCATTTTCCTCTGGGACAGCAACAAGCTTGTTCTGAGGAAGGCCTTGGGTGAGCTGAGGTCTCAAGGAGGGGGGTGAGGGTATAATACAGTGGTACAATATGTATTTGGCATGCATAAATCCCAAGTTCAATATCTGGCACCAAACTACCTCTACCCCCACCCCAGTTTTTTTAAACTTTTAATGGTTCTTTGTGACTTCACATCATGCACCCCAGTCCCACTCATCTCCCCATTCCCTTGTACCTTCCCTCTACCATTGCGACCACCCGCGCAACAGAGAAAAAAAATGTAGAGGCTGTAGTGTGTCACAGTGTGCCCTACAGTGTATGTGTTGTGTGTAAAATTAAAAACCATGCTTTGCCCGGGGCCATGCTCCCGACTTAGCTCTGCCCATTGCCAGCTGGTGCTGTTCAGGGAGCTTGGCCTGTGCTCCGACCTCTCCTGGTTTAGCTCTAAGATTGGCTGCCGCCAGCCTCACCCCCAATTTGCCTGTTCCCCCCAGCTAACTTTTCCGAGCCACCAACACCCGCCCCATCTTCTCTCTTTCCCCTGCCCACCTTAGCTCAGCAGAAGAAAAACACTAGACAGCTTTATTATTTTAAAACTTGCCAGATAATATAAATGCTGGGAGAAGAATTTCTTGCCCTAACCTTATCAGCTAGCCTATTTCAGCCATCTGCCGGCGGAGCCCGCCAGTTCCGGTAGCCCTAAGACCTTCATGGCTGAATCACCCTATTCCTTCTGAAGCCTTGTTGAAGAGACCGCCTTTCTCTCTCTTTGCCTCTTCCTTCCTTTGCCTCCCAGGACCCAGAAATCCCACCATTTTCCTTTCACCCAGCAAGTACCCTCCAACTCCTTTATTGACACAATCAAGAACCAATTAGGGAATCAACACCTCCCTCTGTGTGTGTGTGTGTGTGTGTGTGTGTGTGTGTGTGTGTGTGTGTGTGTTGAAGAAATAAAGTTTCATAGTTTCACAGATATGAGAAACAAAGTTGTGAAAACAAGGTTTTGAGAAATACATCTGACGTCAGGATGTCTAGTGATATGAAATAAGTTTTGGTGATCAAGATTCTGACTAAGCTAATTAAGACAAAACAATAACAACTGTTCTCAGAAAGACCCCCTAACCCTCCCTGTGGTAAATTCTGAGAACAACCACAAGATGTCATCCTGACCCTGCCCGACCACCCAGTTCATCTCCACCTCTAAGAGATATGCCAACTTAGCCCTTTCCCAGCTATTCTCCAAGGCTAGGTGTAGGGCTGGATGAGGAAAGTGACTAATTGAGCCAAGAACAGCCCCTTGAGCAGGTCAGCCAATACCTGACCAGGTCCGTTGTCCTGTGTACCAATGAGAATAGGCCAGCTAACCCTGTTGCTGAAGTCTGCTCTCTGTAACAAATAAGAGTTGTGGGGGTTGGGGATTTAGCTCAGTGGTAGAGCGCTTGCCTAGGAAGCGCAAGGCCCTGGGTTCGGTCCCCAGCTCCGAAAAAAAGAACCAAAAAAAAAAAAAAAAGAGAGTTGTGTGCTTTTTGGGTTCCGGGTTGCCTCTACCTGCATGGATAAGCAACCCCATGTATGTGGATTAAAAAACCTCATGCTATTGCAGGCGGTCACTTTGTCAATCTGCATTCTGTGGGTTGCGCTCCCGAGGTAAGGCCACTATGGGGTCTTACAACAGTGTGTGTACATATACCCTTTTGTCTACACTTCTTTGCTTGCAAATGTTCATTTCAATAGCTTGTTAGTCTGGTATGAGGCCCCTGGCTTCTGCAACTCTATCAATACTGGATCCTCACTGGGACTCCTCTCCGATATCCTGTTGCTGCCCTGTGTCATGGAGATCCTGTAGCTATGAATCTGTAGGACTGGCTCCTGCCTGCACTCCAGCAGTTCCATCAATGTGGTAGATGGCGTAGGCTTATTCAAAGCCCTGGATCCCTCCTGAGACAGACAGACAGACACACAAACACACATACTCACACACAGACAGAGAGACAGAGACAAAGATTCCCAGAGAGCCAGAGAGACAGCTAGAGACTGAGAGACAGAGACAGAAACAGAGACAGACAGGAAATAATAGAGACAGAGACAAAAACAGAGAGACTCAGAAGGTGTTCGATCTCGTCTCCTTCAGGACGTGTGCCCAGTGATAGGAAGTCTCCCCACCCTCTAAAAGACCACAGTGCCTCTGGCCACTGGAGCTTGGGATCATTCAATGTTCAACTGTAAGAGCAGAAGACAGGAACTTGAGTCAGGCCAGATCCCTCCTTGAGGCTGGCCAGCTTCTCTCAAGAACGGGTGATATAGTGTCCTCTAGGGGCTGAAGCTGTCCATACTGAACCAGGCCACCCGTTGATTGGATCACAAAAACTCGTGGCTGTCCAGCAAGGCATCACCAGCAATTCCTCTTAAGGAAGGAGAGACCCCATCCTTCACAGTGTTATTTGGTTTTGTGGTTAAAAACATCCTCATGGAATTCCTGAAGACCCCTGGTGGATGTGTCAAAAACATGTGGATAATAGTTCAGAGCACGCATAGGCCAGAATAGTCGAGAGGGGACCCTCCCCCACCCACAATTATGCTGGTGTTTACTTACTTAGAATCATCTGAAAAACTTGAGAGTGATGTAATTGGTTGGACTTTAATATTTAATTCAGATGATGCCACCTGGGTCTACGATGGAATGTTCTGGTTCTGCAACACGTGCAGGGGGTGAGTAGTTTAGTGTATAATCCACTTTAATCACCTCATATATATTTATCCATCGATCTCTCCCTCCTTCCATTCATCCAGTCCTCAGCCAACATTTATCTCCTGTGTGATTAACCAAACAATAATCCCGGCTCTCCTTTGAAAAGTGGTTTATTTTTAACTTGTTTTGAGACAAGGTTTTGTTTATGTAGCCAAGGCTGGCCTCAAACTCACAATCCTCTGTCTTTACCTTCAAAGTGCTGAGATTATGACTCACCAATCTCCTCTCTCCGTCTCTCTCTAGCTCTGTCCTCTCTCTCTCTCCTGTCCCCGACACCTATCAGGGTAGCCCAGTCCGGTCTTGAACTTTTGACATAGTTGAAGATGACCTTGAACTTCCAATGGTACTGTTGTCACTTCCTGTGCTGTAATGGTAAATGTGCCCCTTCACACCGGCTCCATAGACTCTCTTAACTCAATACCCGTTTGTAGCCTGAGTAGGAATCCAGGTGCTTCTGTGTGACAGAGAACCGGAGCATCCATCACAGTCCTCTGATTTTCTACTGTAAATGCAGACCATTCTTCCTGGCATGGCTGCCTAGTAGGCCCCAGTAGTAAACCTCAGTTGATAGCACAAGCCTGCCACTTCTCACACTGACAGAATTCAGCCGATAGCAACGGGATTCAGTGAACGTCCCCAGGTAAGAATTTGTTGTTGGGCATAAAACAAAAACCAAACCCAACCCAAGCCCCTCGCCTTCCTACATCTGCCCTGCAGGAAGGCTGACACAACAGAAATGGAAAACAGTTGGTACAGGCATAAAATTCTGTGTTAGATGGAAACTTGTAAAATAGAAAAATGGATTTCTTGGGGGTGAATGTAGCTTGCTTTGACAATACTGATCTTATGAAAAGCATTCTGCAGATATGATGGTCATTAAAAGTAGCAAGGACTTTTTCATTTTGAGGGGGATGGAGGTTCTTGATGGCCTATTCCTCCTGACCCTTGCAAACATTCCCCCTTCAAATCCTCACTCTAGTTAATCATCAATGGGAAGCCAGAGCTGATATTGGAAAATCATTCTTTTACAAACGGAAACTATTATAATTTAAATGGGCAGGAATGAAACCACCCGTTTTCAGAAGGGGATCAATGCAAACCACTTTATTAGAAAATATAAATCACTTTTTAATTTCAAATGCAACAAGAAAAGAACTCAATTTTTTTTCTGTTTCATTGAAATTGATTGGTGCACCTGCAGAGAAAAGCAGCTTTATCATCTTGTTATCAGTCAATTAATATGCAGGGATAAATGTGAATATTATTCCAGTTAACTAGAGGCAGATGATTTTATTGAAGTCTTAATAGATTAGGAAAAACTGCCTTCCACTCTGCTTAATGAGGTCAGCAGAGGAGAGAAAAAAAGTCACAAGTGCAGAACTTGGAATGGGTAGTGTCGAAAACTATTCCTCTGAGTATTTGGACCACAGAGAAGGTAGAGGCACGGTGCCCATTTGAAAGCAGTGGCACCACAATGCAGGGAGGAGAAAACCAGGACGCTGGGTTTTCTTTTCATTGGAACAGAGAGCTGTTTGGGTTGGAAGTTCGACTCCCTTGCTGTTCAGAAACCTGACAGACTTTTGTCCTTGGCTGTGTCTCTATTCTGATCACAGGTGAACAGAACTGTAAAGTAATCACTTGCCCACTGAACTGCCCTCCTCTTTTTTTTTTTTTTTAATGGTTCTTTTTTTTTTTTTTTTTCAGAGCTGGGGACCGAACCCAGGGCCTTGCGCTTCCTAGGCAAGCGCTCTACCACTGAGCTAAAACCCTAAACCCTGCCCTCCTCTTTCTTTCTGTGCCTATTTCTGCCCTGAAAACTTCTCCCTGACACACTGAAAAGCCAGGGAATGCTCTTGAATTCTCTATGCTCTTGACCAATGTCCAAATGTCCTTAGGGTATCAGCCAAATGTCCTTAGGGTATGCTAACTCAACATCGTGGTGTATTTGACCCAAAGGGCGGCCACTTTCCATGACACTCTACAAGGACATCTCCAAAAGCCAAGGTGCATGTGTGCTCGCACTTCCAGCTGCTGGGAAGGCTGAGCTCAGGGGTTCGGGCTACGCTACGCTACGCTGATCAAGTGTTTGCTACGCTACGCTGATCAGGTGTTTACAATAAGCATCCGCCATTTAATTATCCCTGTGAGTAGCCACTGTATGCCAGTTTAGGCAGTCTCTCCTAGGAAAACAAACAGTAGATGGGATAGGGTGATATAGTGGAGTGTGAGGTCCTTTTCCTAATGACACCAGGAGGCTATTTGGTGATGAAAACTGGGATCAAGGTTACTAGTCACCCCAAGTGTGTGCATGCTCTGGATCCAACTCAGCTGCACTGCTGCTTGGTGTACCCAGTGACATTACTGCCACTGTGGGCATACACGCGAGACCGTGTGTCAAGAGAGGTCCTGGCGATATCCTGGCCATGACCTGGTCACGAGAATGAATAGGCTTGTATATTTGAATGCTTAGTAACAAGGGAGTGGAAGAATATGTGGCCCTGTTGGGTTGGAGGAGATGTGACATATTCCACCCCACCCCCCATCCGACAGCCGTGGATCAGGATGTAAAGCTCTCAGCTACTGCTGTAGCGCCATTGCCTGCTTCCCAGCACGATGATCTTGCCCTAACCTTGTAAGATGTAAGCAAATCCCCAGTTGAATGATTTCTTCCCTAAGAGTTGTCTTAGTCACGATGTCTCTTCACAGCAACAGAACGGCAACTAAGACACACACCCCTTCAACCTTTTGTTTTTTTTTTTTTCTTTTTTTTTTCTTTTTGACACTGCCTTAAGTTGGTAGAACAGTGCAGAGGCTATGCAGTGGTGCCTTCTGCAGAGCATGCATTTGCACACAGAACTCACCTGGGGCTCTTGACTTTCCCAATGTGTGACAGTCTTTCCTCACTGAAACTGGTCAGCAAAGTGTGAAGAGGTGACTGCTCCAGCCAATCCCTTGGTAGCAATGTCAGGCAGCATTGCCATTCCATGATATGGAATAGGCCAAAGCAATGTGGCAGAGTAATCACGGACTAGAATCTTAACACTGAGCCAGTTAGCCTCTTCCTCTTTCTCCTCTTATTTCTCCTCCCCTTCCTTCTACTCGTTCTCTTCCTTCTCTTCCTCCTCCTCCTCCTGAGTCAGGATTTCTCTGTGTAGTTCTGGATTTCCTGGAACTCACTCTGTTGAACAGGCTGAATTCAAGTTCAGAGATCTGCCTGCCTCTGCCTCCCAAGTGCTGGGATTAAAGGTGTGCACCACCACACATGGCTTTTAGACAGCATTCTTTTTTTTTTTTTTTTAAGATTTATTTATTATAGATGAGTACACTGTAGCTGTCTTCAGACGCGCCAGAAGAGGGCATCAGATTCCATTAGAGATGGTTGTGAGCCACCATGTGGTTGCTGGGATTTGAACTCAGGACCTCTGGAAGAGCAGACAGTGCTCTTAACCACTGAGCCATCTCTCCAGCCCCTTAGACAGCATTCTTAAAAGTTCATTATAATAGCTATTTTTAAAAATTGTTAAATGTATTTTTATTTTATAAGCGTGAATGTTTTGTCTGCTTCTATGTATGTATACCAATTATATTCCTGATGCCTGACAAGGCTAGAAGAGAGCATAGATCACCTGAAACTTGAGTTATAGATGGCTGTGAGCTGCCATGTGTGTGCTAGGAAATGGACCTGAGTTCTCTGCAAGAGGAGCAAGTGTTCTTGACTATTTAGCCATCTTTTCAACCTCTATGTCAGGCATTTCATTATACCAACAGAAAGCTAATGGATACATATATGCCCAGACTGAGTAACTATCAGTTTAGATTGGACCATTGTAGCTTCTTTTTGATGTGTGTGTGTGTGTGTGTGTGTGTGTGTGTGTGTGTGTGTGTGTGTGCTGGGTTGCACCCAGGTTCTTGTTCATGCTAAGCAAATATGCTATCACTGAGCTACAATCCTAGTTTATAAATTGTTTTATGCTGAATGTATAGTAAATACATAGTTAATACACACATGTGTGCACGCACACACACATACACAAAGAAATCAAAACACACTTCTGGCTGAATTGGTCCCACAGCACCCTGCACCCAAATCCCATGCAGGGGAGAACTGGACTCTCAGAAGTACAGATAATTCTGAGAGCTCAGGGGAGACCACCATATTCTGCTCATATTCCTGACCCAAGAGGAACCTGCCTAGTAGCTTCTGGATACAGGAATATAGGAGCAGTCAGTAGCAGGAACCTGCTGGTTTCTGCCTGTGTCTGGAACTGATCTGAACCTGTCCCACAGCTCCCTGCACTCAAATCCTGTTGGGGAGGAGAGCTAGACTCTCAGAAGTGTGGACAATCCTGAGAGCTCAGAGGAGACAACTACTTCTGCCCACTTTCTTGACCCAAGAGGAACCTACCGAGTGCCCTCTGTGCCTTTGGTCACAGGGACCTAGGAACATTCAGAGGTAGGACCCTTCGGGTTTCTGCCTGCACCAAGAGCTGAAAGCCAGTCTCCAGGAGTGCCTACACACCTGAGAGCAGAGGTAAGACCAACTCTTCTGCGCCAGGCAACCTGCCTGGAGGCTTCAGGTCACAGAAATCCAGGAGCAGCTCTCTGTTTCCAGATCTGGCTGAAAGAAAACAGCTCTTCAGGAATGCTGACACACAGGCCTACAGGAGGGTCAAGCCACTGTCAGACACAGAAAAACAAGCTAACACCAGAGACAGCCTGATGGCAAGAGGAAAGCATGGGATCATAAGCAACAGAAACCAGACTACTTGGCATCATCAGAGCCCGGTTTCCCACCAAAGCAAATACTGGATATCCAAACACATCAGAAAAGCAAGATTTGGATTTAAAATCATATCTCAGGATAATAATAGAGGACTTTAAGAAGGACATAAATAACTCCTTTAAAGAAATACAGGACAACAAAGGTAGACAAGTAGAAGCCCTTAAAGAGGAAACACAAAAAAATACCTTAAAGAATTAAAGGAAAATACAACCAAGCAAGTGAAAGAATTGAACAAAACTGTCCAGGATTTAAAAATGGAGATAGAAACAATAAACAAAGCACAAAGGGAGACAACCCTGGAGATAAAAAACCTAGGAAAGAAATCAGGAGTCATAGATGCAAGCATCACTAACAGAATACAAGAGATAGAAGAGAGAATCTCAGGGGCAGAAGATACCACAGAAAACATTGACACAACTGTTAAAGATAATGTAAAATACCAAAAGCTCCAAACCCAAAACATCCAGGAAATCCAGGACACAATGAGAAGACCAAACCTAAGGATAATAAGTATAGAAGAGAGTAAAGACTCCCAACGTAAAGGGCCAGTAAATATCTTCAACAAAATTATAGAAGGAAACTTCCCTAACCTAAAGAAAGAGATGCCCATAAACACACAAAAAGCCTACAGAACTCCAAATAGATTGGACCAGAAAAGAAATTCCTCCTATCACATAATAGTCAAAACACCAAATGCACAAAACAAAGAAAGAATATTAAAAGCAATGAGGGAAAAGGGTTAAGTAACATACAAAGGCAAACCTATAAGAATTACATTTCTCACCAGAGACTATGAAAGCCAGAAGATCCTGGGCAGATGTCATACAGACTCTAAGAGAACACAAATGCCAGCCCAGGCTACTATATCCAGCAAACTCTCAATTAACATAGATGGAGAAAACAAGATATTCCATGACAGGGCTGGAGAGATGGCTCAGTGGTTAAGAGCACTGTCTGCTCTTCCAGCGTTCAATTCTCAGCAATCACATGGTGGCTCACAAACATCTATAACCAGGTCTGGTGCCCTCTTCTGGCCTGCAGGTGCATACATGCAGACAGAAAGCTGTATGATGTATACATAATAAATAAATGTTAAAAAAAAAGATATTCCATGACAAAACCAAATTTACACAATATCTTTCTACAAATCCAGCCCTACAAAGGATAATAGATGGAAAACTCCAACACAAGGAGGGAAACTACACCCAAGAAAAAGCAAGAAAGTAATCTCCTTGCAATGAAACCAAGAGAGACACACAAACATAATTCCACCTCTAATAACAAAAAATAACAGGAAGCAACAATCACTTTCTTTAATATCTCTTAACATTAATGGACTCAATTCTCCAATAAAAAGACATAGACTAGCAGACTGGATACATAAAAAGGACCCTGCATTCTGCTGCCTACAGGAAACACACCTCAGAGACAAAGACAGATACTACCTCAGAGTAAAAGGCTGGAAAACAACTTTCTAAGTAAATGGTTCCAAGAAACAAGCTGGAGCAGCTATTTTAACATGGAATAAAATTGACTTTCAACCAAAAGTTATCAAAAAAGATAAGGAAGGACACTTCATATTCATCAAAGGAAAAATCTAGCAAGATGACCTCTCAATCCTATAAAAGAAACCTTACTAAAGCTCAAAGCATACAATGCAACTCACACAATAATCATAGGAAATTTCAACACCCCACTCTCATCAATGGACAGATCGTGGAAACAGAAACTAAGCAGAGACACAGAGAAACTAACAGAAGTTATGAACCAAGTGGATTTAACAGATATTTATAGAACATTTCATCCTAAAACAAAAGAATAAACCTTCTTCTCAGCACCTCATGGTGCCTTCTCCAAAATCGACCATATAATCAGTCACAAAACAAGCCTCAACAGATACAAGAAGATAGAAATAATCCCATGCATCCTATCAGATCCCCATGGACTAAGGCTGGTCTTCAATAACAACAAAAACAACAGAAAGTCCACATATACATGGAAGTTGGACAACGCTCTACTCAATGATAACCTGGTCAAGGAAGAAATAAAGAAAGAAATCAAAGACTTTTTAGAATTTAATGAAAATGAAGGAACAACATACACAAGGTTATGGGACACAATGAAAGCAGTCTAAGAGGAAAACTCATAGCTCTGATTGCCTCCAAAAAGAAACTGGAGAGAGCATACACTAGCAGCTTGATAGCACACCTAAAAGCTCTAGAACAAAAAGAAGCAAATACACCCAAGAGGAGTAGAAGGCAGGAAATCATCAAACTCAGGGCTGAAATCAATCAAGTAGAAACAAAAAGATCTATACAAAGAATCAACAAAACCAGGAGTTGGTTCTTTGAGAAAATCAACAAGATAGATAAACCCTTAGCCAGAGTAACCAGAGGGCACAGAGACAGTGTCCAAACTAACAAAACCAGAAATGAAAAGGGAGACAGAACAACAGAATCTGAGGAAATTAAAAAAAAAACAAACCAAACTTCAGATCCTACTACAAAAGTTTGCATTCAACAAAACTGGAAAATCTGGATGAAATGGACAATTTTCTAGACAGATACCAGGTATCAAAGTTAAATCAGGGTCAGATAAACCATCTAAACAGCCACACAACTCCTAAAGAAATAGAAGCAGTTATTAAAAGTCTCCCAACCATAAAGCACCCAGGACCAGATGGGTTTAGTGCAGAATTCTATCAGACCTTTATAGAAAACCTCATACCAATACTGTCCAGGTTATTCCACAAAATTGAAACAGATGGAGCACTACACAATTCCTTTTATGAAGTTACAATTATGCTTATACCTAAACCGCACAAAAACCCAACAAAGGAAGAGAATTTCAGGCCAATTTCTCTTATGAATACCAATGTAAAATACTCAATAAAATTTTCACAAACCGAATTCAAGAACACATCAAAACAATCATCTATCATGATCAAGTAGGCTTCATGTCAGGAATGCAAGGATGGTTCAATATAAGAAAATCCATCAACATAATCCACTATATAAACAAACCCAAAGAAAAAAACCACATGATCATTTCATTAGATGCTGAGAAAGCATTTGACAATATTCAACAGCCCTTCATGTTAAAAGTCCTGGAAAGGTTAGGAATTCAAGGCCCATACCTAAATACAGTAAAAGCAATATACAGCAAACCAGTAGCCAACATCAAATAAATGGAGAAGAACTTTGAAGCAATCCCACTAAAATCAGGGACTAGACAAGGCTGCCCACTCTCTCCCTACTTATTCAATATAGTACTCGAAGTCCTAGCCAGAGCAATCAGACAACAAAAGGAGGTCACAGGGATACAAATTGGAAAGTAAGATGTCAAAATATCACTCTTTGCTGATGATATGATAGTATAGTTAAGTGACTCTAAAAGTTTCACCAGAGAACTACTAAGCCTGATAAACAACTTCAGCAAAGTGGCTGGGTATAAAATTAGCTCAAACAAATTGGTAGCCTTCCTCTACTCAAAGGATAAACAGGCTGAGAAAGAAATTAGGGGAATGACACCCTTCATAATAGTCACAAATAACAAAATATCTCGGTGTGACTCTAACCAAGCAAGTGAAAATCTGAATGACAAGAACTTCAAAGTCTCTGAAGAAAGAAATTGAAGATCTCAGAAGATGGAAAGACCTCCCATGCTCATGGATTGGCAGGATTAATATGGTAAAAATGGCCATTTTGCCAAAAGCAATCTACAGAGTCAATGCAACCCCATCAAAATTCCAATCCAATTCTTCACAGAGTTAGAAAGAACAACTTGCAAATTCATTTGAATAACAAAAACCCAGGATAGCAAAAGCTATCCTCAGCAATAAAAGAACTGGGGGAATCACCCTCTTTGACCTCAAGCAGTATCACAGAGCAATAGTGATAAAAACTATATGGTATTGGTACAGAAACAGGGAGGTAGATCAGTGGAATAGAATTGAAAACCCAGAAATGAACCCACACACCTGTGGTCACTTGATCTTTGACAAAGGAACTAAAACCATCCAGTGGAAAAAAGATAGCATTTTCAACAAATGGTTCTGGTTCAACTGGAGGTCAGCATGTAGAAGAATGCAAATTGGTGCATTCTCATGGCCCTGTAGAAAGCTTAAGTCCAAGTAGATCAAGGTCCTCCACATAAAACCAGATACTCTCAAAGTAATGTAAGAAAAAGTGGAGAAGAGCCTTGAAGACATGGGCACTGGGGAAAATTTCCTGAAGGAAACACCAAAGACTTATGCTCTAAGATCATGAATTGACAAGTGGGGCCTCATAAACTGTGAAGCTTCTGTAAGGCAAAGGACACTGTGGTTAGGACAAAACAGCAACCAGCAGATTGGGAAAAGATCTTTACCAATCCTACATCTGATAAAGGGCAAGTATTCAAAATATACTATGAATTTAAGAAGTTAGACTCTGGGGAGCCAAATAACCCTATTAAAAATGGGATACAGAGCTAAGCAAAAAATTCTCAGCTGAGGCATATCTAATGGCTGAGAAGCATCTAAAGAAATGTTCAACATCCTTAGTCATCAGGTAAGTCCAAATCAAAACAACCCTGAGATTCCACCTCACACCAGTCAGAATGACTAAGATAAAAAACTCAGGTGACAGCAGATGCTGGGGAGGATGTGGAGAAAGGGGAACAGTCCACCATAGTTAGTGGGATTCCAAACTGGTACAAGCACTCTAGAAATCAGTCTGGAGGTTCCTCAGAAAATTAGACATAGCACTACCTGAGGACCCAGCTTTACCTCTCTTGGGCATGTACCCAAAAGATGCTCCAACATACAGCAAAGACACGTGCTCCACTATGTTCATAGCAGCCTTATTTATAATAGCCAGAAGCTGGAAAGAACCCAGATGCCCTTCAACAGAGGAATGGATACAGAAAATGTGGTACATCTACACAATGGAATATTACTCAGCTATCAAAAACAATGACTTCATGAAATTCATAGACAAATGGATGGAACTAGAAAAATATCATCCTGAGTGAGGTAACCCAATCACAAAAGAATACACATGGTATGCACTCATTGATAAGTGGATATTAGCTCAAATGTTCAAATTACCCAAAATACAATCCACAGACCACATGAAGCTCAAGAAGGAGGATAACCAAAATGCAGATGATTCATTTCTTCTTAAAAGGAGCAACAAAAATATTCATAGGAGGGGATATGGAGGCAGAGTTTGGAGCAGAGACTGAAGGAATGGCCATTCAGAGCCTGCCCCACATGGGTATAAAGCCCATATATATACAGCCACCAAAACTAGATATATTGATGAAGCTAAGAAATGCATGTTGACAGGAGTCTGATATATCTGTCTCCTGAGAGACACAGCCAGAGCATGTCAAATACAGAGGCGGACTCTCACAGACAACCATTGAACTGAGAATGGAGTCCCTGTTAGAGGAATTAGAGAAAGGACTGAAGGAGCTGAAGAGGCTTGCAACCGCATAAGAACAACAATGCCAACCAACCAGAGCTCCCAGTGACTAACCCACTGCCCAAAGACTACACATGAACAAACCCATGGCTCCAACTGCATGTGTAGCAGAAGATGGCCTTGTTGGGCACTAATGGAAGGAGAAGCCCATGGTCCTGCCAAAGCTGGGCCCTCCAGTGTAAAGGAATGTCAGGGGGTGCTGGAAGGGGTAGTGGTTGAGGAGGAGGAACACCCTTATAGAAGAAGGGGCGGGGGACGGGATAAGGGACTTTTGGCTGGGAATACATTTGACATATAAATAAAAATATCCAATTAAAACAAAGAATATACACACTACACTTCTACAGAAAACGATCTAATCTCAAAGGAAGATACTATTAGAGAAAGAAAGAAACACAGCATCAACCAAACATCCAAGAAAAATGAACACAGGGTAATATTAAGTGTTTACCTCTAGATAATAAGCCCAAACGAGGTTGGGATAGATTATTCAATTGAAAGACATTTAGTGTAGTGATGGATAGCTCAGTGGTAACAGAACACTTGCCTAGCATGTGTGCAGTCCTGGGTTCAATGTTTAGTGTTACAAAGGAAGGAGGGGGAGGAGGAAGAGGAGAAAGAGGAAAAAGAGGAGCAGCAAGAGAAGGAGGAAGAGGAGGATGTGGAGGAAGAGGATGAGGAGAAATAGGATGGGGAAGAGGAAGAGGAGGAAGAGGAAGAGGAAGAGGATGGGGAGGAGCAGGGGCAGGGGCAGGGGCAGGGGCAGGAGCAGGAAACAGGAGCTGCAGCAGTTACTTATGCATCAGACCTATCCCGCTATATCCTTCTTGCAAAGGGATTCGCTTAAGTTTCGGGACATGCATATATGGGAAGTGAAATGAAGGGTGAGTCTATGCAAATGGACAAAACCAAAAAGACAGCAGAGATACTCATGCTTATTTCTCATAAAATAGAGTTTACTAAGTATAAAAAGAAACCAAGGAATCACTATATCCTGACAAAGGAGTCCATTCACCAAGGAGATGTTAACAACCGTGAATAGATATGCACCCAACATCACAGCATCTCCATTTCTAAAGCAAACGTTAGCTGTTCTGAAGAGTGAGACAGGCCCCAGCACAGCAGCAGAGGGCCCAGTCTCTCCAGTTTCAACCATGGATGAATCATCTAGACAGGAAATCAATGAGGAAACATTCAGCTTGAGCTACACGTTAGAGCCAATGAAGCTAACAGACATGTACAGAAGGCCCTGTTACCAGCAGAGAATGCATGTTTTCCTCAAGCACACATAGAACGTTCTTCAGGATTTGTCATGCTGACCTACAGGGCAAGTTTTAACAGAGCTAAGGACATTGGACTCACAGTGGCATGAGACTAGAGATTGGTAATAGTAGGGAAATTGGAAAATTCAAAAATTACAGAGAAACACATTCTTGAACAGATTCAAAGAAGAAACCAAAAGGTAAATTGATATCCTGTGGTATATGAAAATAGACATGATATATCCAAACTATAGACACAGCAAAAGTAATTCTGGGGTCAGTAGTAGTAAACATCAATTTACATTTTATTTTAATGTAAACATTTTTTACATTAAAGAAAAGATACAAGTCAAAGGAAGCAAAAGTTATTCTTTAACATATGCTTATATAATGTGTATATATATACATATATATAATCTTTACTTCTCTCTCTCTATATGTGTGTCTCTATATGTATGTATAATTGTTTTTGAGACAAGATACCCCTATGTAGTCCTTACTGGCCTAGAATCCACTCTGTAGATCAAGATGGCCTTCAACTCACACAAATGTACTTGCTTTTGCCTCTTCAGTGCTAGGATGAAAGGTAGGTGCTAGATGTGATCATTTGTTTTTATTTTATTTTATTTAAGATTTATTTTGTGGACATGAGTATTTGCCTGTATGAATGTGTGTGCACAGATCCCCAGGGACTGGAGTGACAGACAGTAGGCTCCCGTGGGGTGCTGGGAACCAAAGCCTGGGTCCTCTGAAAGAGCACCGAGTGCTTATGACCTCTGAGCCATTTCTCCAGACCCTTTATTTCATCAAGATTATTTGGTTAATTACACCCCGCCCCCTCTGTACACTTGCATGCGCCTCCCTATGGAGGCCAGCAGAGGGCGTGGCTTCCTTTGGGGCTGGCGTTGCAGACTGGTGTGAATCGCCTGACATGGGTGCTTGGAATCAAACTCCCTCTGAAAAAGCTGCAAGCTCTCTTAACCATGGGGCCATCTCATCAGCTCTAGATATCTATTTTTTACTTGACTTTTGGTCTTTTTATTTCTAATGTTTAGAGACAGGGTTGTACTCTATGTCCCAGACTGGCTTCAAACTTACGGAAAATCCTCGGCTTCCATTTCCCAAGTCCTGGGATACCCGGTGTGAACCATTATGTCCAGCTAAAATCGGTCTTGAAGAACCATCTCTATTTCCATTTTAAACATTATTCGAAGTAGTCAAGATATGTTAAGAACTCATATGTTGGCTGGAAGCGAAGTGACAGTGGCAGAGGTGGTGATGAGCCTGAGGCGATGGGGACAGAGGTGACTAGGGGCTGTGTTGGTCTTCAGGGGCTATTGTGGAGGCATGCCTGAGGCGCACTTCCTGTGCTGTAACATCGCTCGGAGGGCTGTGCTTAGGAGTGAATACACAGGCCTACCTTTGTAAGAGCAGCAGCAGCAGCAGCAGCAGCATTCACCGCGCATGTCCCTCCTGTTCAACGTCTGACCTTTGCCTCCTTAACTGAGTCAAACTCAGCTTCTCAAGTTTTATCACTCATACGTAACTTACTATGGCTCGGAATCACCCTTTGACTGCTTTTAGTAGTTGCACCATCCAGCTATTCGACTCATTGTGAGGGGACAAATGAGGTGTCGCCCCCTACCGGAGTGTCAGTTTCCATCAGGAGGCTGGTCCTGGGGCGGGGTTAAACTCAGTACCCTCCCTCCTGCTGCCATCACTTGACTGGTGTAAAGTTCTTAGTTCTGTCTTTGTCTTGATTCCAGTGAAGGTGAGCCAGTTTAAAAGAGAGCGAGAGAGTGAGAGTGAGAGAGCGAGAGTGTGGGAGAGAGCGAGAGCGTGGGAGAGAGCGAGAGAGTGTGAGAGAGCGAGCGAGACAAGAGAGACAGAGGCATAGAGAGACAGAGAGCGAGCTAGCGATACCCATCAGATTCAGAGGAACATTCCTCATGTTCACCCCTAGATCTCTGTGTCAGCCCCAGCCTCTCCTGTAGTTTCAAGTAGTTTCAGAAGGGAAACGGTGTCAGTTGGCCACCAGGGTTAGTGCTGGTTCCAGCATAATCCTTCTCCATTTGTGTCCCTCCCTGCCCTTCTAGAGTCTGCCTGAAAAGCTTGGAGCTCTGTAGACAAGGGCTGGACCGTGGGCACTGTGCTACTTTTACTCCTTTTCATGACCTACACAGGAGTCCTTAAACCTATTAAAGAGATTTAAAACAGATTTTAAAAAAGTACATGTTTGTCAATGCTCTCCACGTTAATTAAAACAGCAACAAAAGAAAACAGAAACCAAACATACAAAAACGCGGCGCTCAGAAAGACCGCTCAGCAGTTAAGGGTATTTATTTTTGTAGAGGGCTTGGGTTCGATTTTCAGGACCCACTTGGTGGTTCACAACTGTCTGTAACTCCAGTTCAGGGCATCTGATGCCTCTTAAGGCCTCCCCGGAGCTCCTGTTTGCACGTGGTACATGCACATGTGTACACTGAGGCACATATGAAGTAAGGAAGGAGACAGAGGAGGGCATTAGGTGAAGGTGGGGGAGGGAGGACCTGGTACGGTGGTTCACACTGGTAATCCCAGTGTTTAGGAGGCTGAAGCAGTAAGTTTGCCACTAGTCTGACCTACATAATGAGTTCCAGGCCAGTTAGGCTACACAGTGAGATCCTGTCTCAAAACTGAAAAAACAAAACAAAAGCTTCAACACTTGAACTTGGGAGGGGACACATTCAAACTTTTTAGCAAAAAGTAAATGAAAAAATTAAACTGGGACATATACATGAGCACCTATCTAATGCTGAAGAAATATATACAATACATACATACATATATACATATAGTTTATATATAGAAATTGTGTATACAAATAGATATATAAGATGAATCTTCTGGGGTTGGGGATTTAGCTCAGTGGTAGAGCGCTTGCCTAGGAAGGGCAAGGCCCTGAGTTCGGTCCCCAGCTCCGAAAAAAAGAACCAAAAAAAAAAAAAAGATGAATCTTCTTCCCCTAGAGAAAGGAAGGCAATATTCCAATTGTGACAACAGGGATTTGTAATTTTAATTTTTTAATGCTTATTTTTAATGATTCTTTTAAATGCTTTTAGCCCAGCACCCACCATAAGTAGTGGAAAAGAAAGGATACAAGGGAAGTATACCTGTTTAGACTAGTTCTTTGGAGCAACTCTCCCCTGTGTTGTCTGGAAATTGGCAGTTCTGTTCACAGGTCAGTAGCAGCAGCTTGATCCACTTGCAAACACTTTACGGATACATCAGTAGTCTAGTTTGATAGAGTTGGGATAGTAAACACATATCAGCAGTGGTGGTGCTACCCAGCAGAGACAGTCAGTCCTCAGCCTCAGCTGCACAAGTCAGCAGGAAGGACCAGGGCCAACAGGAAAAGTTCTCAGCAAAGTGAGGATCAGCGAAGACTTGAGACCAACAAGCACTGTGCAGTCAGCTCTATCAGCAAGCCAAGATCCGCCCCCCACCGTTGTCCAAGTTCTATTTATATCCCTCCAAACGTGTCCTCTGTGGGTCTTGTCTCAGTACGTGTGTCTGTCTTAGCTGACATCACTCTGCCAATCAGCCTGAGTCTGTGGAAGTGGCAAGAAACTGTAGCACACTACCAGAAGTTTTTTGGTGCATTTCTCTCTATGGCGTCCTGACAAATGCAGCTCAACTATGCAATGTACGACAGAACAGTACATGCGTGTAGTTAGCGAAGAATCCCTCATCACGTGTTTTGTCATGTGTTTGCTTTAGCAGAGCATCCTTTCACCTGTGTCTGCTTCAGCTAAATGTTCTTTCACGAGCTGCCTCAGTCTTTCACCGGTGTGCACTTCAGGAAAACACTCCCCATGTGTTTGTCCCAGCAAAACACCATCCAAACAACTTTCCAAAGATCCCTTCAGTTTTCACTTCATGGATTAATGTAGAGGTTATCATGCTGAGTGAATTAAGCCAGGACAAATACTGCATGAATTCATCCCAAAAAGGAGACTCTAAACAAGACAGACTCAAACTGAATGGAGGTGGTGAATGCCGTTAATCCCAGCAATCAGAAGCAGAAGCAGGCAGATCTCTGAGTTCGAGACCAGCATGGTCTACAGAGTAAATTCCAGGACCGCCACAGCTACTTTGAGAAACCCTGTCTCGAAAAATCAAAACTGAAACCAAGCCAAACCTAATAAACTAAAAGAAGTCAAATTCAGCCAGGCTTGGGGTGCACCCCTGTAGTTCCAGCACTCAGGAGGCTGAGGCAGGAGGATTGTCAAGAGTTTCAGACCAATCTAGATTACGCAGTGAGTACTAGAGGCCATCCAGGGCTGCACAGTGAGACCCTCTCTTAGGAAAACACAACAAAATGGAACAAAAAGCAAAGGTCAAATAAACAGCAGAAGTCAGACTCATAGAGACAGCGGTTACCAAGGAAACAGTGAGGCGCTGGCCAAAGGGCAGAGGCTTGAGATTATGCTTCTGGAGAGGCCTAATGCATGGCAACCGTAGTTAATAAGAACACATTTCAACCTTGGAAATTGCTAAGAGAAAATATCTTAAGCTCTCTCAGCACACACATGATAACTATGTCAAGTGATAGATGATGATATTTAGTTTGGTCACGGGAATCATTGTGATATCTGTAAATTAGAACATCACTTTTAACACAGTGAATATGTTAAATTTTGGCTTCTCAAACATGACTTAATAATACCCTTCCCCCCACAGTAAAAAAAAAATAAAGCGATGGTTGTTGATCTTTCTTTCTGTTGTTGTTGTTTTGTTTTGTTTTGTTTTGTTTTGAGAGAGAGGGTCTCTCTCTGTAGCCATGGTCTCTGTGTAGCAGTGGCTGTCCTGAGCAACCACTAAGTGGCTCACTCTGGCCTCAATTCACAGATACATTCCTGCTTCTGCCGTAATGGTTATAAATGTATTTATGCGTCAAGAGTGCTGGGGTTAAATGCACGCACCACCATGCCTAGCTGCTGGTCATTCCTTAATAAGACCATTTGTAAAGTCAGAGAGCATTTTCAGTCACAAATGAACTTGGTTTTGTATCTGGGCTCTACCCCTGCAGAAACCAACCAATCATGCATGGAAAGCATTCGAAAGAAAACGTTCTCTTCTTTTCTTGTTACTATTTTTTGAACAGCACGATATAATCAACATAGAATATATACTGTGTCCAGTCAGTGGTTCTCAACCTTCCTAATGTGGCAGCCCTCATGTTGTAGTGAAATTAATTAAAAATTATTTTTATTGTTACTTCATAGCTATAATTCTGCTAGTTATGAATCTTTTTTTAATTTAGAGAATACTTTATTAGTTTTTGTAATCAAACCCACGTATATAAGACCTTACATATTTAATACAGTGTGTTACCCCTGTACAAATGGAAAAAACTCAAGTTCAACATTTCTAGACCAATATGGCTGTTAATTTCTGTACAGTGCCAACTCAACACAGTAAACGGGGATACTTTTTTCGAAAGTTGACAGCACAGGTAAAGTTTCAAAAAATTCAAATTATATATCTGTATATATATATTTATATTTATATAAAAAGACCAATAATAGCAGTGTGTTATGCATCAACAGCAGCAACAGCTTTTCCAGGTTCTGCAGTCATCTGAACAAAACTGTAGAGACATCCAGCACACTCCATTAAAAAAAAAAAGTAAAAAAACAAAACCCGAGAAAACAGCACAGTTCTGTTACTCTTGTGGTACCTGCCACCATTTTTTTTTAAAATTAGCTTCTCAATCATCATCTGGAAAGAAAACATTCTGAGCAACATCATTAAAAACAGCTCTGATAAAGCACGGTCACTACTATCATAAAGCAGGTACAAGCTATTTTACATCCACAGAGGTACTGTCCTACATCTATAATACTAGAGGATACAATTTAAAAGGCATTATTTGAGACTTGATTCTACTTTTCCAGCAGAGGGCCCAAAGGATGGTGTGACACAGCTTTGTAAAGAAACATACTCTAGACAGGATTTCCTTTCACTAGTGGCACAGTTCTAAGGATTCATTCTCTCCATGAATGTCAGCTAAAACCGTTATTAAAAGAATGAAATATCCCTAAAACAAAACCGTATAACCACCGGATTCACATGAAGATGACCTAGTGGAGACAAGCTGGACCTCACCTTACAAACAAGCTATCAAATCTGTTATGTTTAAACAGTGAGACCTCCAAGGAAGGAGATGCCAAGTAGTGCTTCAAAGCTTCGGACCACAATCAAACACAGCATCCTTTTCAACAGAAGCAGAAGCTCATCTGAATATGCTCAAGGATGCTGACATCAACATTTAATCATCTCCTCACTCATCCAGGAAGAAGGGGAGATCAGTTACTATTGTACTTTATTATGTTCAACCAAATCACCATGTTATAAAAATAGCAAGCTGCCATAATAAAAAATAAGGCTCCTTTATCCAGCACCAGATAGCATCATTTTACTTTCAAGCCTAGAAATTGCACACTTGTATATAAACCAACCGAAGATGAGGATTGAGAGTTCATCTTGGTGGATTTTTTCCTTTGATGAATATGAAGTGTCCTTCCTTATCTTTTTTGATGACTTTTAATTGAAAATTGATTTTATTTGATATTAGAATGGCTACTCCAGCTTGCTTCTTCTGACCATTTGCTTGGAAAGTTGTTTTCCAGCCTTTCACTCTGAGGTAGTGTCTGTCTTTGTCTCTGAGGTGTGTTTCCTGTAGGCAGCAGAATGCAGGGTCCTCATTGCGTATCCAGTTTGTTAATCTATGTCTTTTTATTGGGGAGTTGAGGCCATTGATGTTGAGAGATATTAAGGAATAGTGATTATTGCTTCCCGTTATATTCATATTTGGATGTGAGGTTATGTTTGTGTGCTTTCATTCTCTTTGTTTTGTTGCCAAGACGATTAGTTTCTTGCTTCTTCTAGGGTATAGCTTGCCTCCTTATGTTGGGCTTTACCATTTATTATCCTTTGTAGTGCTGGATTTGTGGAAAGATATTGTGTAAATTTGGTTTTGTCATGGAATATCTTGGTTTCTCCATCTATGTTAATTGAGAGTTTTGCAGGATACAGTAACCTGGGCTGGCATTTGTGTTCTCTTAGGGTCTGTATGACATCTGTCCAGGATCTTCTGGCCTTCATAGTTTCTGGCGAAAAGTCTGGTGTGATTCTGATAGGTCTGCCTTTATATGTTACTTGACCTTTTTCCCTTACTGCTTTTAATATTCTTTCTTTATTTTGTGTGTTTGGTGTTTTGACAATTTTGTGACGGGAGGTGTTTCTTTTCTGGTCCAATCTATTTGGAGTTCTGTAGGCTTCTTGTATGCCTATGGGTATCTCTTTTTTTAGGTTAGGGAAGTTTTCTTCTATGATTTTGTTGAAGATATTTACTGGTCCTTTGAGCTGGGAGTCTTCACTTTCTTCTATACCTATTATCCTTAGGTTTGATCTTCTCATTGAGTCCTGGATTTCCTGTATGTTTTGGACCAGTAGCTTTTTCTGCTTTACTTTATCTTTGACAGTTGAGTCAATGATTTCTATGGAATCTTCTGCTCCCGAGATTCTCTCTTCCATCTCTTGTATTCTGTTGGTGAAGCTTGTATCTACAGCTCCTTGTCTTTTCTTTTGATTTTCTATGTCCAGGGTTGTTTCCATGTGTTCTTTCTTGATTGCTTCTATTTCCATTTTTAATTCCTTCAACTGTTTGATTGTGTTTTCCTGGAATTCTTTCAGGGATTTTTGCGATTCCTCTCTGTAGGCTTCTACTTGTTCTGTAAGGGAGTTCTTCACGTCTTTCTTGAAGTCCTCCAGCATCATGATCAAATATGATTTTGAAACTAGATCTTGCTTTTCTGGTGTGTTTGGATATTCCGTGTTTGCTTTGGTGGGAGAATTGGGCTCCGATGATGCCATGTAGTCTTGGTTTCTGTTGCTTGGGTTCCTGCGCTTGCCTCTCGCCATCAGATTATCTCTAGTGTTACTTTGTTCTGCTATTTCTGACCGTGGCTAGACTGTCCTATAAGCCTGTGTGTCAGGAGTGCTGTAGACCTGTTTTCCTGTTTTCTTTCAGCCAGTTATGGGGACAGAGTGTTCTGCTTTCGGGCGTGTAGTTTTTCCTCTCTACAGGTCTTCAGCTGTTCCTGTGGGCCTGTGTCTTGAGTTCACCAGGCAGGTTTCTTGCAGGGGAAAAGTTGGTCCTACCTGTGGTTCCAAGGCTCAAGTTTGCTCGTGGGGTACTGCCTAAGTCCTCTCCGCGGCGGCAGCAACCGGGAAGATCTGCGCCGCTCTTTCCGGGAGCCTCCGTGCACCAGGGTTCCAGATGACGTTTGGTGTTTTCCTCTGGCGTCTGGATGTGCACAGAGTGCAGTCTCTTCTGGTTTCCCAGGCGTGTCTGCCTCTCTGAAGGTTTAGCTCTCCCTCCCACGGGATTTGGGTGCAGAGAACTGTTTATCCGGTCTGTTTCCTTCAGGTTCCGGCGGTGTCTCAGGCGCAGGGATCCTGCCGCTCCTGGGCCCTCCCCCACGGGAGCCCAGAGGCCTTATACAGTTGCCTCTTGGGCCAGGGATGTGGGCAGGGGTGGGCAGTGTTGGTGGTCTCCTCCGCTCTGCAGCCTCAGGAGTGCCCACCTGATCAGGCGGTGAGGTCTCTTTCCCACTGGGTTTGGGAGCAGAGAGCTGCTGCGGGCCGGGATCCGCGGGTGTTAGTTATGAATCTTAATGTAAACATCAGTGTTTTCTAATGGTCTCGGGTCACTCCTGTGAAAGGGTCATTTGACCCCCAGGTTGAGAACTACTGCCTTGTTGGTTCCAAACAGGCACCTTGTGAGGGTGGTGCCTTCTGAGGTATTAGGAAGGACTTGTTTAAGAAGGAAAAACAGGTTTGACTTCTGTAATGTGTACTCCAAACATCATGTGTTTAAAATCACCAGGTCCATTTTCTACACTCAAAGCAGTATTGCAGGCTTGTGTGTGTGTATGTGTGTGTGTGTGTGTGTGGGGGGGTTGTGTGTTGTCTACCGAAACAGTTACTGGAAGTTTTGCTGTTCCAAATTTATTTTTACTTTTCTGAAACTTTCGTTGTTGAGAGATAGTCTCTGTGGTTTGTTCAGGCTGCACTTGAATATGTGGACTCAATTGATCTTCCTCCCTCAGACTCCTGGTACCTGGAACTATAGACATATGCCACAGTACCTGGATTATTGTGATTAAAAGAAATCCAGAGCATAAAGAATGTTCTTTTAGAGCCAGGTATGGGGGTTCATGCCTATAACCCCAGTACCAAGAAGGCTGGGGCAGGAGGGTCACTTCAAGTTCAAGGCTAGCCTAGGTTACCTAGTGACTTCTAGGCTCCCCTCAGTTTTATAGTGAGGCACTTTCTCAACCAAACAAACATATACACAGACAAAAAAGGTTGGGGGTGGAGGCAGAAGGGTCTGAACTCCTCCATGTATTAGATTTTTTTGACCCAACGCCTCTTGTGACTTGCACTGTCCCCCAAGCTGACAAAAATGATCTTGAGGAGAAAATGGGGTTTAACTAATTACAAGTGATGAGATTTCAGTTTATGGGCAATTTTCTGTCCTACCTTTCTATAGACCTATGCTGAGATGTTGTAATGATCAAAGTAGTAAGCACACGTAGAAGCACGAAGGGAAGCAGGGATGGGAACACTTCCGAGACGGGCAGTGTTAGTTTCTACTTGTATACTTGAACAAGCAACTGGGTCCTTCATGGAATGTCACGCTAAAGACCCTTTACATGTTCCGACTGAGTGACCTGGCCATACCCTGTTTTTCCACTTCAAAAATGTTTTGGATTTCCATCGCTCCGTGAAATGGATGAAAGCTGTGTCTGACCACAGAGACTAATGTGCGTCCCCTCTATCACCAAAGAGAAGTCGTGATTGGTTCCAGGGAAAGTGATTTCCCCAAACTTGGCTGCCAGCTGTAATTGGTTTATATGTGACCCATCCATTAGCATCCCTCATTAGAGCTGGATGCTGGGGGCTTTCGTTCCTGGCTGGTACCCTTTCCAGCTCCCACATGCTGCTCCCGTTCCTTGGCTCTCTTTCACACATGCGGATTTCTAACTCTCAGATCACATTTCTGACTCTTGCTTTCTTTCCCCCCACAGAAAGATCTTTGCAATTACCTTGGATGTGCCTGGGTACTCTAGGCTCATTTCTTCAAGTTCCTTGGCATAGCCCTGCATGGTGGTTATATGCCCGACGTTCCGGTACTCCAGGAATCCGAGGCAGGAGGATCATAGGTTTGAGGCCCACATGGATTGCATAACAGTATAGAATTAAAGAAAAGATTCTCCATTTGATCACGAGTGCATTGACTCTTTTCTTTTCCTTCATGTGCGCTCCTCGTGGGGGTGCCTGCCGCAGTCAGAGGCATGTGTTGGATCTTCTGGAGCTGAAGTTACAAGTGGCTGTGAGCTGCCTGATGAGGCTTCAAATGGTCCTCAATTTAGGGCGGTTAGCGTTTTACCTTACAATCCTATCACAAGCTGAAACCTCTTGAGTTGCAGATTCCTAAGCAAGTAACAGAGTGCGCTATAAAGCACACAGGTTATTTCTGCTGGCGATGAAGCGGCTGACGGCAACTGCAGCTCATGGCCCTGCCGTGACCTTTTCAACTGAAGATCCTATTAAACACAGCCAGCCCGGGAATAGATAAAAATCCAGAATGCAGGGCCGGAGAGATGGCTTGGTGGGTAAGAGCGCTGACTGCTCTTCTAGAGGTCCTGAGTTCAATTCCCAGCAACCGCATGATGGCTCACAATCACCTGTAATGGGATCTGATGCCTTATTCTGATGTGTCTGAAGACAGCTACAGTGTTCTCATATAAATAAAACGAATCTTAAAAAAAAAAATCCAGAATGCATAGTGTGGTTTCTTCTGGCTGTCTCGCTTTCACAACATTGTAAAGACAAATGGGGCCATCATAATTAGGGGTGCTTATGTAGTTGCGCATTCATAAATGTGGGTGTACTTATGTGAGGGCATTGTGCTGCCTGTCACTCCTCATTCTCTTCCCTTTTAAAAAAAAGATTTATTTATTTAATTTATATGACTACACTGTCACTGTCTTCAGACACACCAGAAGAGGGCATCAGATCCCATTACAGATGGTTGTGAGCCACCATGTGGTTGCTGGGAATTGAACTCAGGACCTCTGGAAGAGCAGTCAGTGCTCTTAACCACTGAGCCATCTCTCTAGCCCCCATTCTCTTCCTTTTTAAAAAATAATTAATTTAGAAATAGCATCCCAGTATGTTTCCTGGCTTTGAACTTCTGGGTCCAAACAATTGTCCTGCCTTCAGCTTTCAAAATAGCTAGGAGTAGGCTTGTAGAATTCATGGTTGGCCTAGTAAATTCTTTCCTATTGTGATTCCAGGGACATGAACCAAGAGCCTCGTGCATACTAAGCACATACATCACACAGAAGCCCAGAGCCTCTTAGACATCTAAGTATTAACGAGTCTTTTGTCCCAAAGAAGTTTCATGTTGTATTCTGCAGTGCTTTTGGGCTCCTTAGAGCTGAGACCAAATGAGTTAGAGTTTTGGACCCGCCTCCATTTCAACTAGGTAGCTGTTCCCCTGTTAATTTGATGTATTGGTTCTGTGATTGAAAAGTGTTAGAGCTGGCCATGGTGGCCCACACCTTTAATCTCAGCACTTGAGAGGCAGAGGCAGGTGGATCTCTAAGAAAAGGAAACAAAGTAAAACAAGGCGTTTGAAGGCTCTGGAGTACTGATCTGTGAGATGCAGTGGGGTCCGGGATATAGAATTAGTTTATATTCCAGCAAAGTCAGCAGACTCAGGAAGAAGTCACTTGCTCTCTGGTTTCTGGATTTTTAAGTAGCCAAAAACCCCCTGTTGATATGGAGTGTACCCATTACACAGTACTCTGCTTACACAGTACTCTTTGCTTGTAGCACTGACCTTGGAAAGCATGAAGCTTGAGTGTATCTCCTAATCTTTAAGGATACTCGTTAGACCTAGAATTAGGTCCTCAAAGGAGTAAACATTTGCACATAGCAGAACATGCCCACACACATCCATTTACAGATACAGGTGTCACGTGTTGCCAGCATCAGCCCTCTCTATCAGAAAGTCTTACAATTATGATTCAACCAACTGTGGATCAAAACTAGCTGAAAAAAAGAAAAAGATTGTACTTACCACGTATGGATTTTTTTCCCCTTTTCATTACACTCTAAATGACATCAGATAACGCCAAAAGCATTTGCCTAGTATTGGGTATTATAAACAATCTAGAGACGATCTGAAGAAAATAGAAGGTTGTGCATAGGTCAGATGTAAATACCAGAAGTATTTAATGTAGGCATCCTCAATCTGGTATCCTTCAGGGCTCTGGGGACCATGCCTCTGTAATACTAAGAAAGGGTTATGTTTTAAGTGATAAAATGCATGGTAATGGAACCAGTACTATCAGAAGAAAATGAACATGACGTGTAATCCGTGGTTGTTCATTATTCACATGTATGATTTCCCATTTATTCATTCATCCATCCTGTCTGTCTATCTACCCTCTATAACTTTATATATTTTTATTTATACAGTCCTACTGTATATCCCCAGGTGGCATGGAACTTGCTACATTGAGTAGCTGGCTGCAAACTCAGAGATCTACCCTCCCTCTACCTCCCAAGTGCTAGGATTAAAGGCCTGTGCTACCACTATTTGTCCTGCCCCATATTTAAATACACTGCTGTATTCATAGTGCATGCCTATAATCCCAGCACTCAGCAGGCAAGAGGATCACCATAAGTTCACAGTCAGCTTTGTGTACACAGTTCTAGGCCATCTGGAGCTACACAGCAAGACCCTGTTTCAAAATACAAAAAGAAAGTATTAAGAATGTCATTCAAAATGTGTATGGAAAAGTGTTAGTTCAACATAGGGAATGTGGTATTTTTTCATGTATTATTCCATAAACATTCTTCTTTGTCTTTAATTGAAATATGATTTTAGTGATTATGTAAGACCATGTATAAATATATTATGATTTCCTTACCATTCTCCCATGTTGGACGTCTTAAACGTTTCTAATTGGTTATAATTATCAGTAAGATTTCAAGGACCTGTCTGTAGAAAAACCTCTTGAGGTACAGTCAAAGGTGTCAATGACTGACCCAGGAGATAGGAACATTCCTGCAAAGCCTCTCGATGCATTTTCCAGAAATACCTTCCAAAAATTTTCTATTACTTTACATTCCCATCCTCTCTGTCAGAGTCATTATTAATAGCATCATTATACTTTCGCTGACGGTTAGGTGAGATGTTTAGTGCCATCTGGAATTGACTTTCATTCTTTAAAGAGTGATAAAACAGCTTTTTAAAGTAATCGAATGTGCTATCTTTCCGAATAGAGGGTTTTTTTTTCCCTGAAGAAAAACAAAAGATATAGAACTAAGAACAGGGTTAAAACAAGACAGTGTTTACATATAAAAAGGAAGACGAGGGCTGGAGACGTGGCTCAGTGGTTAGAGCACTGACTGCTCTTCCAGAGGTCCTGAATTCAATTCCCAGCAACCACATGGTGGCTCACAACCATCTGTAATGGGATCTGATGCCCTCTTCTGATGTGTGTGATGACAATGACAGTGTACTTATAGATAATAAATAAAAAAAAAAAAAGGAAGACGAGTTAACAGAAGCCTTGCAGTTCAGATGTGACCTGACCTAAATGTGTTGCCCCAAATCCACATATTGAAACTTAACTGCCGATGTGTGACACTAAGACATAGGGCCTCTGGGAACTGATTATGTCATCATGGCAGAGCCCACAAGTGAGGGTCAGGTAGCAGGAAAAAGGCAAAGAAAAAGTTTGCTCTCTTTTGGTGCCTAGCCATGCGAGGACACAAGGCTTCTCTCCTCCAGAGGATACAGCAGGTGCTATCTTGGATACAGGGGGCTAGGCCCTTACTAGCCTTTGTACCTCCTGATACTTTCCTCTGAGATGTTTCTGCCTCCAGAATCCAGGAAAAGCAAATCTGTTTCTACCTCTTATCAGTTACCCAGTCTGTAGTATTTTGTTATAATAGCATATGTGCCCTGAGATGTTCACTTTCCAACAACCTATGTTCTGTAGTTTAATATGCAACACAGGACCAGTGTTTGTGACTAGGCTAGTGGAAATATCAGGAGATGTACGATCAGGGCTGTTCCCAAAGTGTCTATGTTCAGAATATGTCATATGTCATTTGTTAATTCAAGGGTTAAAGCCACTGAATCTACAAGCTCAGAGCTTTCTCCAAATCCTGTGGAAGAACAGTATTGATGTCATGTCTTTTCAGTAGAAAAGAGGTGTCCAGGTCCCTTCCCAGATTTATATTAGTTCTTGGATGCCCCAAAAGACTGCAAAAAGTGACAGTTTTTTTTTCTGCCGTTGTTATAACTTGGTGACCCTAGACTTCTAGAGTAGAGGTGATCTAACAACTTAAACCCCGGAACACATTTTGCCCATTCATTTAAACTTGAACCAACACTCACTATACGCAGTAACACACAGTCACTGTGCATCGGAAACTGAGTCCACATGGTGCACTTTTAGAGCACACAGGCCTTTTGTGCCAAGTTACAGAACTTACTTCATTCCTAAGACCTCAGAAGGCAGGAAAAAAGCCGTGGGGACACCATTTGCCTGTTCAGAACCAGACTAGCTGTAAATTCAAATGAGGAGCTTGAGGCAATGTGGCCTGTTGTGACTATGACGTGGTCACCCTAGGGAACAGGTGCCTCTGTGGGCCAGAAAAAGTCCTCCTTTGTCCTCACCTACGAGGGATACGATGGATGTCTGACACTGAAGGAATCATCCAAATTGCTCATGGATGCCTAAAACACAGTCATCAGCTCAGCTTTCTTTCTCTTTTTTTCTTTTTAGCTCTTACCTCTTCTTTCTTTTTGGTTTTGTTTAAATGTTTTAAGGGCCAGATCTACTTGTAACTCAAATGAGTTTCCCTGAATCAAATCATGGACAATCTGGCCCAGGTTCGTGTGTGGGGGGAAAGATAGACAGTGCTGAAAGATTAGCATTGCCTAGTCACATATGCATCCACGATGACCCCTATACATTCCCTGACTTAGTAGAAGAGAAGCTAAAGTCCTGGCCTGTTGAGCTACACACCCAACAGTCAAGGCCTCCAACGTTGATTAATAGAAGTTAGGCAAACAGGCGCCGGACACTTTGCAGCTTGCCCCATATCAAGTTCAAAAACCAAGAACTGGATTCTGCCTCTGCTGCCAGAATCATGTGACAAAGAAACCTAAAATGATAGCTGGACCCAGCATTGACCAATGGCATAATTCTAGATCAGCCACCACAGTTAAAGATACCAGGAACAAGGCTTGCTGGGTTAATGATAAAGGAGAACGTCTCGCCCGCACGGCTGAAGCTCATTTTGAACATTCTCCAAACTAATTCACAGTCACTAGATTCATCACACACACACACACACACACACACACACACACACACACACACACACACACACATGAATTTATGGAAGATAACACTAAATAAATCCTTAGGAGATTAAGAAAGATAAAAAGGAACAATATCAAGAAGTTAGACTCCAGGGAGACAAATAAAAATTAAAAATGGGGTACAGAGCTAAACAAAGGATTCTCAACTGAGAAATATTAAGTGGGTGAGAAGCACCTAAAGAAATATTCAGCATCCTCAGTCATCAGGGAAATGCAAATCAAAACAACCCTGAGATTCCACCTCACACCAGTCAGAATGGCTAAGATCAAAAAACTCAGGTGACAGCAGATGCTGGCGAGGATGTGGAGAAAGATGAACACTCCTCCATTGTTGGTGGGATTGCAAACTGGTACAACCATTCTGGAAATCAGTCTGGAGGTTCCTTAGAAAATTGGACATAGTACTACCTGAGGACCCAGCTATACCTCTCTTGGGCATATACCCAAAAGATGCTCCAACATACAACAAAGACACATGCTCCACTATGTTCATAGCAGCCTTATTTATAATGGCCAGAAGCTGGAAAGAACCCAGATGCCCTTCAACAGAGGAATGGATACAGAAAATGTGGTACATCTACACAATGGAATATTACTCAGCTATTAAAAACAATGACTTCATGAAATTCATAGGCAAATGGTTGGAACTGGAAAACAACATCCTGAGTGAGGTAATTCAATCATAGAAAACCACACATATTATGCACTCACTGATAAGTGGATATTAGCCCAGAAGTTTGAATTACCTAAGATACAATCCACAGACCACATGAAATGCAAGAAGGATGATCACATGTGGATGCTTCACTCCTTAATAGGGGAAACAAAAGTATTCATAGGAGGGGACATGGAGGCAAAGTTTGGAGCAGAGACTAAAGGGATGGCCATTCAAGCCTGCCCCACATGTGGCCCATACATATACAGCCACCAAAACTAGATAAGATGGATGAAGCAAAGAAGTGCATGTTGACAGGAGTCTGATATATCTGTCTCCTGAGAGACATGGCCAGAGTATGTCAAATACAGAGGTGAATGATAGCAGCCAATCACTGAACTTTCAGAGAACTGGACCACCATTAGTGGAATTAGAGAAAAGACAGAAAGAGCTGAAGGGGCTTGCAACCCCATAGGAACAGCAATGCCAACCAACCAGAGCTCCCAGGGACTAAACCACTACCCAAAGACTATACATGGACTGACCCATGGCTCCAGTTGCATATGTAGCCGAGGATGACCTTGTTGGGCACCAATCAAAGGAGAAGCCCTTGGTCCTGCCAAGGTTGGACCCCCGGTGTAGGGGAATGATGTGGGGTGGGGTGGGGTGGGAAGGGAGGTAGATGGGGAGGGGTACATGCTCATAGAAGAAGGGGAGGGGAATGGAATAGAGACCGTATGTCCGGAAAGCCGGGAAAGGGAATAACATTTGAAATGTAAATAAAAAATATTCAATAAAAAAGGAACAATAACCGTACTGATTGAGACAATGCAATTTTGCCATTTTTCATCCCCAACTCTGAAGAACTGTATTCATTATTCCTCTTTATAGATGAGGGAGATAAGACTAAAATACTTCCATACATCAATTCATACAAAATGGAATTTGAACACAGATCTGTGAGATGCTTGGATTTTTCCTGTACTAGATGGTGCTCAAACTCATTTTTAAAAATGATTATTTTATGTGTATGAGAGTTTTGTCTGCATGTCTTAGGGTTTCTGGTGCTATGAAGAGACATCATGACCATGGCAACTCTTATAAAGGAAAACATTTAATTGGGGTTGGTTCATGGTTCAGAGGTTTTGTCCATTATTGTCCCGGTGGGAAGCATGCTGGTACACAGGCAAATGTGGGGCTGGAGAGGTAGCTGAGAGCTCTATATCTAGATCCAGAAGAATTAGGAAGTAACAGTCACTCTAGATCTAGTTTGAGCATCTGAGACCTCAAAGCTCGCCCCACACAGTGACACACTTTCTCCATCAAGGCCACACTCCTGATAGTGCCATGCCCTATAATCCTATGGGGTCATTTTCTTTCAAACCATCATGAAGTCTATGTGCACGCAGTGCCCACGGAGGCCAGAAGAGAGAGTAGGATCATTTGGAACTTAAGTTACAGATGGTCGTGAGCTGCCATGTGGCTGCTGGGAATCAAACTCAGGTCCTCTGGAAGAGCAGCCAGTGCTTTTAACCACTGAGCCATCTCTTCAGTCCCTATCATTGTCATTCTCGGTGACACCTTAGTTGGCACAACTTTCATGCAGGCTTCCTCTGAGAGACATTTCCATTGTGAGGTTTTCTGCGGCACTCCTGTGTAGGGGCTGGTTCTGATGCTTTGATTGGGAATCTCTGCCTGTAAATGCTGAAGGTCCTGTTTTCCAATTGGTTCTTGATCGATCAGTAAAGATACCAGTGGCCAATGGCTGGGTAGAAGAGGCGGGACTTCCAGGTTCCCACAGGTAGACTAGGAGTCACAAGAGAAGGAAAGAGTATTCGTAAGGCTTTGAAGGGAGAGAGAGCTATCAGCCATATGAAATCTTGGGTGGAGTGGCCATTGGCTGCTTCCCCAATTGAGCCTCGGGTAGCAGGTGGAAGATTAGAAACACAGCTAAACTGAGGGCAGATTTAGGGCACTGAGCCAGAAAAAGGTAGCTGGCAACTAAGTTGAGTATAGATTTAGAGTTGTTGAGCCAGGAGTAAACAGAAGGACACATTAGCTGAGGGAGGCTCAGAAGAACCCAGCCAATGAACCATAAGGCAGGTAAAAATGAGCGCGTGTGTGTGTGTGTGTGTGTGTGTTCCATCCAGGGATCCAAGGGAACCTGGGTGGGGGCTGGTAGCTTGGTCTTCCTGGAGCTTAAAGCAGGGTAGTAGAAACTACAGGCCACACTCACGCTACACTCCTGGTTGAATCTGACAGGGTCCTATTTGGCTGGAAGCAGGCCAGACATTTGCCATGGACCTGTTTTGCCTTTCAGTGACTCTTAACTGGCTGAATTTGTAATGACACAGCGAATCTCATTGTTAAAAATATCATAGCCCATCTCAGTCTCTGGGTAAGGCTGGGCAGACTCCCCTATTTCATCCTGACTTGTATTAGTACTCTTACCAGGAATAAAAAATTAATTTCAACACTTGAGCTAATTGGGATAAAAAGATGTGACGCCCAAGCCAGAAATAAGCTTAATGAAGCCCCTTAAATAATTTAACGATTACTTAATCATGTTCATTTAAAATGCAGGAATTGATTACCCTCAAATTAATTTTGCCATCTCTATACCTTTTTGAGCACATTTATTTTGAATATAATGAGAGATTAGTTTTATTTATGACGGGCACCCTGCCATTAATAATCATGTCACTTTGTAGTGAGAAAATGTTGTGTTTTGAGTAAGTTCCTGTTACTCTATGTTTCTAGATAACAGACAGGCCTGGTGAGTGGAGAGAGTCAAGCCATTGAAAGAGTCGTCCTAATTTGAATCATAAAACAGTAAGTGGAAGATTGGTGTGCCCAGAGAGCAGATATCTAGATGGTAAAACCCAGTGTGATTCAGATAATTAGGGGCTGGACCAGCATGTTCTGGATGGTCCAGACTCACTGCTAAGTTAAGCAGCTGGGATAAGAAGGGTCAAGGCAGAGGCTTAATGGCTGGTACATGCTTGAAGCCTTTTTAGAGTCCTTTATCTGAGACCAAACCTTTCCAAAGACTAAACTTCCTATTTTCCACAGCATTATGGTCTATATGATTTTTATTACTTTTTGGGAATAATTTAAAGCTATTTTAATTAAGTACTTAATGTGCTCCCAGCATACCTCTCTCCACAGTGGGTTCCAAACTTTAAAAAATTATTTTGTGTATGGGAGTTTTGCCTGCAGAGATGTCTGTGGGCCCTCTGTATGCAGTGCCCACAGAGGCCAGAAGAGGGAGTAGGAACCCTTGGAACTGAAGTTACAGATCCTTGTGAGCTGCCTTGCCGGTGCTGGGAATCGAATTCAGATCCTCTGAAAGAACAGTTAGTGCTCGTACTGACTGAGTCATCTCTCCAGCCCTGCAGTGGTCTTGATATTAAATGTATTAATGGTATTAAATGCCCTCCATTGACTTGAAGGATGGTCCCTCAGCTAATCATGCTGCGAAGCAGAGATGGGCCCTGTAGGAGGTAGAGCCTGGAGGCAATTTGCTCACTAGGCATGTGCCCCTGAAGAGAATTTTTGGGAGGGTAACTGCTCCTTTGTCTTTGCCTCCTGGATGTCCTGAAGTCAGCGGTTTCATCTACCACACGTTTGGGCCACTATATTCTTCTTTGCCACAGACCAAGCGGCTGTGGGAGGAAAAGTCTGAGGCTGTGAGCCCAGATAAATCTTTCTTCCTTTTTAAGTGTACTCTTTTAGGTTACTGTGAAGGAAAGCTGGCTAATGCAGGGGCATCGCACACGATCCTAACCAACCAGTGTATTTCATCCTTCTACGTATAGTGATTAGTGAAGGGAGCACATGATCTTGGGCCAGCCAATCAAAATGAACCTCTTGACCTTTCAGAGTCATCTGGGAGAAGACTTTGGTTTCCTCTTTTTACTGCGAGTGAAAGAGCCATTGACAGCCATTTGGGACTTACAAGGGAAGTCTAAACTAGAAACAAAACAAAACAACCAGTTAACCACCACAACCACCAACCCCCTGCCCCCACCCACCACAACAATCGCAGCCACACACCACCACCACCAATGCTGAACGGAAAGGCAGGAGGAAACCAGGTCTTGGTGATGGGTGTCATTAAAGAAAGGGGGAACTGAAGGCGATTTGAAGACACACCAGGAAGAGCTGTGGTTCTCTGCTAATAGCAGCCCTAGCAACATCACACAAAGCCTCAGTCTGTCTTCAGGTCTGTCTGACCCCAAAGCTGGAGTTCTTTTTCTTGTCATAGTGAGCCACAGTATATTAATATATTCTTTATTTGTTTTAAAATTCAGGAATGGAATTTTTCATTTTCCATTTTATATTATTTATTTATTTATTTATTTATTTATTTATTTATTTATTTATATGTGCGTGTATCTGGGTTGTGCACATGTGTGGCAGGCAGAGGACAACTTGCAGGAGTCCGCTCCTTCTACCATGTGGTGTCAGGCTTGGTGTTAAGTGGCTTTACTTACTGAGCCATTTCACTGACTTCTACTTTATTCTTTAGGGCGTGTGTGTGTGTGTGTGTGTGTGTGTGTGTGTGTGTGAG
This sequence comes from Rattus norvegicus, assembly GCF_021556685.1. Taxonomy (NCBI): domain Eukaryota; kingdom Metazoa; phylum Chordata; class Mammalia; order Rodentia; family Muridae; genus Rattus; species Rattus norvegicus. Next base: position 30,756,133 of record NC_141552.1, read on the forward strand.
TTTGTGTGTGTTACTGAGGATGGAATCCACTATCTCGCTCAGAGAGAAGTAAGCTTTTTGCCATTGAACCATACCGGAAGTCCCGCAGTTCAGAACTGACGTGCAGTACCGGACTGTGCAAGCGCGATCTGCTCCTCAGCCCTCTTGAGGAAGGAGAGCATTTGCTACAGTCAGCTGCGCTTGAGCAACTCCAAACAAATACATAATCTTCCCGCTGGGTAATTGCTGATGATAATTGAGAGAACATTTTAATTTGTTACCAGGGATGACAAGGGGGAGACTCTGCTTTCACAGATCCCAAAAAGGAAAAAAAAAACACAAAACCTAAACGACGCCTCCATTCTTGTCTACATTCTTATCACACACAGCGTGCGCCTCAAGATCTTTACTGACTCATTATGACAGACATAAATGAATCATCTCCCTGTATTTAGTGCCAGATAGCTGTATTAGCTGTCACCAATTCAGCATGAGTCACAAGTGTGAACCACAGAGGCCGTCGTTTATTTACTTACTTTTTTGTTTTAGAATGGTTTTACTTTATAGCCCAGGTTAGACTGAAACTCACCATCTCTCCTCCTGAAATGCTGGGATTACAGGTGTGGCGGACTATGCCACGTTCTTGAGACCATTTAACATGTTCTGATAAGGAGCCTGGAGCGATGGCTTGGTTAAGAGCACTGGGTGCTGTTGCAGAGGAACTGGGTTCCATTTGCTTGCCCTCAGGGCAGCTCACTAACGTCTATAACTCCAGTTACAGGGGATCCAACAACCACTTCTAGCCTCCTTGGGCACCAGGCATGTACAGAGTACACGGGCAAGACACCCATGTGCATGAAGTAAACTATTCTAACAGGTACTGGTCAAATTAATTGTAGTGATTTATCTTGTAACCTAATCTATCAATATTTTTCTGGTTCAACATGCAATGCATGTGTAAATCGTTTGTGATCGTTTATATTCTTTGCTTCGGTACCTAGTGTGCATTTCATGCTGACAGTATATCTCTTTGTGGGCCACTGTGTCTCAGATACTGCCTCACCATGTGACACGGCAGGCTTCTGGTTGTACAGTGCAGGCTGGAGGCTCATGTTATAATGATCATGCTAGCAATAATAAGAATCGTGACTTCCATGATATGTATATACATTTAATATATATGTAAATATATAAAACATATGTTTGAAGCTTACGTTTTTAATTCATTCACAGTTCAAGACAAAAACATGTAACTGTCTTTTTTTAAACATTTATTTATTTATTTATTAATTATGTATACATCATACAGCTTTCTGCCTACATGTATGCCTGCAGGCCAGAAGAGGGCACCAAACCTGATTATAGATGGTTGTGAGCCACCATGTGGTTGCTGCAAATTGAACTCAGGACCTCTGGAAGAGCAGACAGTGCTCTTAACCTCTGAGCCATCTCTCCAGCCCCACATGTAACTGTCTTGACCTCAGTCACTACCTCTTCAGCTCCCATTCCTTATTAACAAGACGAGATTGGACGTAGTGGCACACACCCGAGATACTAGCACCCAGAAGGCTGAGGCAGGAAGATCCTGAATTTGAGGTCAGCCTAGGCTCCAACACCCTGTCTTAACCAAACAACAAACAAAACCAAGTAGGAAGCTGAGTGTGGCGCTCACTGCAAGCCTATAGTCCCAGCACATGGGAATCAGGGACAGCAGGATTGCTGCAAGTCTGAGACTAGGCTGAGCTATGTAGGAAGACCATCTTGTTCTCCAAGTCAAGAAAAATGAACTCAGTTTTACAGTTTTTTTCAAGCAAGTGTGGATGATATTTCCTTCTGTTGTAACCATATGAGAACATGTTCTGCCATCCTATTTTGACTTGTTGCTTTCACTGAATAACTTACCTATTTATTTTTGTGTGCTTTCTTTTTAAAAGTTTTGGGGTTGGAGAGATGGCTCAGTGGTTAAGAGCACTGACTGCTCTTCCAGAGGTCCTGAGTTCAATTCCCAGCAACCACTTGGTAGCTCACAACCATCTGTAATGGGATCTGATGCCCTCTTCTGGTGTGTCTGAAGACACCGACATTGTACTCATCTACATAAAATAAATAAATAAAATTTAAAAAGTTTAATATGTACATGAGGATGACTGTATGTATGACTGCATTTATGAGCCCCACCTATATGCCAGATGCTCACAGAGACCAGGTCTCCCTGAACTGAAATTACAGGTAATTGTGAGCTGCTTTGTGGATGCCAGGAACTGAACCTGGGTCCTGTGTAAGAAGAGCAAGAACTTTTAGCCTCGGAGTCATCTCTCTACATCCCCCAACCCCATTCTTTGCATCTTGAAGTTGCTATTAGCTGAGGATGACTTTGAACTCCTCATCCCATCCTCCTGTCTCTACTTCTCTAGTGCTGGATTATAGGCCTGTAATGCCACACCTAGCTAATGATTTAAACAGTTTTTTCGTATTGTTACATGACCCATGTTTTGTGTTTTGGTTATTGAGTAGAGATTTTGTGGTCGGGCAGGTGTGGACATTGGCTGGGGAGTGAAATGGCAAGTGGAACAAACTGTAAATGTGTGTTTTTTTAAATGGCTTAATTAATACCACATACTTTGAAAATTTTGCCCGTTTTGTTGTTTAAATGGCCCTAGGCCTAGTGCTAAAGGATTCTCTACTGTGCTATGTACCAGAATGCTGGGATATTACACAGGGCACAACAGGTATACCAGATGTAGCTTAGAGTGAGTTAGAGTAGGGCGATGTTGGCTGTCAGTTCCGTGGGAGTGTCTACAGCCTGTCTCCTGCAAAATGACACCAAACCCACACATATGTAAAGCAGGGCCCTAGGGATTCGGTGATGGCTTAGCAGTTAAGTGATCTGATGACTCTTTCAGAGGACCAGAGTTTATTCATGGTATCCATGATGGTGGCTCTTAAATGCCTAGTGATTGTATCTCCAGGACTTTTAGTAGCCTATTCTTGACTCATAAGTCCCTTCACACAGACACACACACACACATACACACACACACACACACACACACACACACACACACACACACACACGAAATAAAATAAAGCCAGGGTCTTCTATACTTATTGGTTGACAAGACCATGGAGGAGAAAACAGGCATTCAGGTCTCTAACCCATCATCCTCTCTAGGAGCCATGAGTCCACATCCATTTTGTTTACTTATTACCTTTTCAAGACAGCATCTCCTATGTCCCAGGTTGGCCTTGAATGTCTGTAGCCAGGGGTGACTCTACTTCTTGAGTGCTGAGATTCCAGCCATGCGTCACTACACCCAGTTATGCGGGACTGGGGATTGAACCTGTGATCTCTTCTGTTAGACAAACACTCTACTAACTGGGCTATGTCTCCGTGTCTGGCTCAGCATTTATCAGTGGTAACTTTGTGGAACATAACTACTTAGCTGACTATCTTTAAAGTGTTTAAGATAGTGTCTACCGTAGAATAAGAGGTATATGATTGCTGGCTATCATATAGCCTGATATAATAATATTCTCAAAATTAGGAAAGTTATTATATCAGGCTCGCCCCACTTCATTTGCATACCTGTCAAAATAAAGAGATACAAAACCCAGCAGGGCATTATGATGCACACTTGTAATTCCAACTGAGGCAGGGAGGTGGTGAGTCCTGGATGGCCTCTGTTACATAGCAAGACCGTCTGAAATCGTGCAAGCAAACAAATAGAACCTGAAGAAAACCATAGCCACCATCATATCCACAGGTGTTTTTACAATCTAAGGATTCAACTTGACTCATCCAAGTGTCACAATGACAGATCCACAGAAGAGGAGAGACACTTAGAGCTGTGGCCTCCTGATTCCAGGTATGACTACTGTGGAGGAGTGGTAGTGCCGTGGTCACCAACAGGACCCCTTGGTTAGCCTCTGCAAGACTGACGAAGCTCCATTCAGAGAGAGGCTTGCCCCTGGCCCCTCTCTCTCTCTCTCTCTCTCTCTCTCTCTCTCTCTCTCCCCAGCTTCTGCTGATGGAGGCTGAGTGGCGTTGTGAGCAGCCATTCCAGGCACTCACGGTCACAGTCTATGTTTCTCTTTCCTTGCTAAGATAGGGGAGTTAAAGATTTCTCTGTTTGAACCCTGCCTTTAGGGAAGAAGAAAAGAGTAAAAGAAATTCCACACTGGGCCCTGGGGAAAAGGAACGGATGACTCCATTACCGATTCTCTTAGCTTTTAATAGCACCATGACATAACAGTTTCAAATCTATGTATAGATCAGCCTATTCAAAGCCATTTAGAATCTAGGATAACAATGCCAAAATAATTTCAATGTGAGTCTTTGATCTCCTCATTATAATGCCATTACCATACCATTATTAGCCGAGATTATAATGACAAATCAATTTTAATTGAAGTCTTTGGAGATGCCATTTATAATGCTATTATCATGTGAATTTGCAGTGGGAAAGTTACTTGAGCAAGCTTGTTGAAACAGAGCTATATTGCCACTCTAATGGAAATTTTTGATGGTGAAATTATTCCAAGTCCCTAGGGACTGGTGATTATCATATAAAACCACCAGCCGTGAAATCGATACCCAGCCCCCCATAAATCATATGATAGATAGTATCTACTGATCAAAGAGTATTTTTTTTCCCCAGAGGACAAGTTCACACAAATCATTGAATCTTAAACCAGGTAAGTACCCTACCCCCCACCTCCCATACTAGGGATTAAAACCAGGTCCTTATGCTTGCAAGGTGGACCATTGAGCAACCCCACCCAGTGGCTCTCATCTTATAAACGAGGCACAGAGTGAGCGGTGTGGCAGAAGGAAGATTATGCAGCTTCTGCTGGCTTGGCCTCTCTCTGACCCAGAGTTGATTTACACCAGTGCTGCTGCTGCTAATTTCTTTGCTGCCAGCAGAGCGAGCATTTCTTTCCACTGTTGACTTAGGACCAGCAGCAATCCGGGAACCTTCCAGATTTTAGGCACCAGCTGAGGACTGCTGAGATGCCTGCTCTGGTGGACTGAGTAACTGCTGGGTTCTTTTAGGTGTGAGGTGACGGTTGTTACCGTTTCAGTGTAAGCTCCCTTATATAAGAATTCATATGTTTATGAACTTATTAAATCAGATCACCCTGTTAGTTCTGTCATAGCCCCGACTAATACACTGCCTTTTTAATGTAAAGGATCAGGCTCACCAGATCTTGTGAGTCTTGAGTAGGTGTGAGAAGGGAGGTACTACTCCATGCTAAATGTGGATGTGAACATTTAACCTTGTGCCCAGTGTAAGAGGGAGAAGTGAACTTTAGGGAGAGAAAATGGCAATTTTGAAGAGACAGGATTCAAGAGGATGGGCTCAACTCATTGCTTTACCCCATGCTCCAACTCTAGCAGGCATCGCCAGAGAATCCTGCAGGCCCATCAAGCCCGGGAAGAAGGTAGGCTAACTGCAGAACTTCACCTTTCACTCTGTTCCTCCAAGTCAGTTCCCCAGTCTCCTCCCCAGCTCTGTAGTAGACGCCCTGCAGTGGCCTCTCACCACTTTCTGCTCCCATTCCTACGGACTTAGTAGATCCTAGTGGAACACCCTGCTTTCCTCTATCCTATGGACCCCCTCGGCCCTCATTTCTGGCCCATCCCCTTTTCTGTCAGCTCCCAAAACACATTTTACCTGAAACCCCCAGGGGCTAAACCTATTAGGATCCCAGAAAAATTTTCTACCAGCTAACACACTCTCCTAAGAACCACAGAGGGCAACAGAGATTAAGGAACGAAACATCTACCTAACATAGACAAGATCAGATATCAGCACCTAGAATTACAACTTCTCAATCTCAGATGAAGCACAAGACAAAGACTTTAAAATAGCCTTTATGAATATGATAGAGCCTAGATGAATATGAAGAGTGAATAAATAAATAAATAAATAAACCTCTTAACAATATCTATGAAAACACAAGCAGACAGTGATGGCAAACTCCTTTAATCCCAGCACTTGGGAGGCAAAGTCAGGTGCATCTCTGAGTTCTAGGCCAGCCTGGTCTACAGAGCAAGTTCCAGGACAACCAGGGCTACATAAGAGAAACCATGTCTTAAAAAAACAAAACCAAAATAAAACAAACAAAAACCAAAACCCACAAACAAAGAGTGAAGAGAAATGAATAAAGCAGTTCGAGACCTGAAAGAAGAAATACAATAGAGAATGAAAACCCAAACTGAGGGAAATCTGGAAATGGAAGAATTAGAAACTCAAACAGGAACCTCAGGGGCAAGTCTCACCAACAGAAAATAAGAAAAGATAGAATATTCGATAGACAAATAGATTCCTTGGTCAATGAAAAGGTTAAATCTAAAAAACAATCCTAGCACAAAACATCCAGGAAATCCTGGTGGTGGTGTCTCCTTTAATCCCAGCACTTGGGAGTAGAGGCAGGTAGATTTCTGAGTTCAAGGCCAGCCTGGTCTATGGAGTGAGTTCCAGGACAGCCTAGACTACACAGAAAAAACATGTCTCAAAAAACCAAATCAAACCAAACCAAACCAAACCATCCCCACCCCACAAAAAAGGTTGGAGAGACGGTTCAGTGGTTAAGAGCACTAACTGTTCTTCCAGAGGACCTGAGTTCAAATCCTAGCACCCACATGGCAGCTCACAACTGTCCATAACTCCAAGATCTGACACCCTCACACAGACATAAATGCAGGTAAACACTATCCAGGAAGTCTTGGTTACTAAGAAAAGACCAAATCTAAGAATTGTAGGAGTAGAGGAAGGAAAAGAAACCAAGGTCAAAGGCACGGAAAATATTTTCAACAAAATCATAGATGATTATTTCTCTAACCTAAAGAAGGAGATGGCTATCAAGGTTCAAGAAGCATACAGAACACCAAATAAACTGCACCAGAAAAAACAGTTCCCTGAGCACATAAAGAAGTATTACAATCTTCAAGGGAAAAAGATCAAGTAACATAGAAAGGCAGATCTATTAGAATAATACCTGACTTTTTAATGGAGACTCAAAGCCAGAAGGACCTGGATAGATGTGCTGCCGACTCTAAGAGACTACAGATGCCACTTAGATTACTATACCCAGCACAACTTTCAATCACAATAGATGGAGAAAATAAGACATTCCATGATAAAATCAAATATAAGCAATATTTGTCCACAGATATATTCCTATACAAGGGACTAGAAGGAAAACTCCAACTTAAAGAGGTTAGCTGAAGAAAACACAAGTAATAAATAATTCTAAACCAGTCAGTCAAAAGAGTCACACACACACACACACACACACACACACACACACACACACACACACCACACAGTATAACAACAAAATAACAGGAATCAACAAACACTGTTCATTGATATCTCTCAACATCAATGGTCTCAGTTCCACAGTAAAAAGACTAACAATGTATGTGAAAACAGGATCCATGCTTCTGCAGCATCCAAGAAACACACCCTAACATCAAGGATAGACATTAAGTACTTCAGGGTAAAAAGATTGAAAAAGATACTCCAAGGAAATGGATCTAAGAAACAAGCTGGTGTAGCCATTTTAATATCTAACAGAACCGACTTTAATCCAAAGTCTATCCATCAAATGCAAGGGAGCCTAAGCTCATAAGAGAAACACTACTATAGTTTAAACCACATATTGACATGGGATAGCGGGAGATGTATATACACCACTCTTGCCAAGTGAGAGGTCACCCAGACAAAAAGTAAACAGAGAAATGGTCGTGCTAGTTGACATTATTAACCAAATGGACCTAATAAATATTACAGAACACTTCATCCAAATGGAGAAGAATATAACTTCTCAGTACCTTATGGAATTTTCTCCAAAATTGACCACATACTTAGATGTGGGAAAACTCTGCTAATTTAGGTTGAAGTCTATCATTGACCAGATAGCCTTCTGGAGCTCAGCACATAATGGTGGTGGTGGGGACTTCTTTCATTAACAGAGTTGCTCCTTCGCTGACCTTGTCTGGAGTATTCTAAGCCCCCACACTTGCCTCTACTTGAGGAAGTCACAAAGTCTCTATTAGTTTATAGGATCAACTTCCTTTCTTCTGACAGAACCTGTTCAGCTGGCACTGGAGATTCCTGAAATGCTTCTCCATGCTAATGAGTCACTCCAGGTAAGCTAAAGTCCCCAGACAATGATCTTTGCCCATCCTGCTTGTCTCTACCTTCAGTTCTCCAAAACTTAATAAGCCTTCAATAACACTAAGTAAAGTTGATCTGTCTACCGACAAGCAGTCTCTGTGTCGGTCATTCATGGTAGGTAATCACAGGGGTTCCAACCCCCCATTCCTGTCTCTGTCTCTCATTACCCTCACAGTCAATGATACACAAGAGCAAAGAGACCCATAGTAGTTCACAAAGCAAATATTAACACATTCATGAAAATTGAACTAACATCCTGCATTCTATCTGACCACCACAGTTTAAAACTGGATATCATTGAAAATAGAAACAACCCATAGCTTCAGAACTCATGGAACCTGAGCAACTAACTAATGAATGAAAAATGTGTTGACAGAAAATAAGAAATCATAGAATTTTCCAGAACTGAATGAAAATGAATATATAACAACATACCCAAATGTATGGGACACAATGAAGGTGATCTAAGAGGCAAGTTCATAGCACTAAGAGCTTACATAAAAAACTAGAGAGATTTCATACTAGTAACTTAATACCACATGATATTCTCCAGAAGAAATCACATCCCCCCCAAAAAGTAAACTGTAATAAATGATCAAACTCTTGGCTGAAATGAATAAAATAGAAACAAGAAAAATAATACAAGGAATTAATGAAATAATGTTTCTTTCAGAAAATCAGTAAGATTGACAAATTCTTATCTAAATTACCTAAAAGACGGAGAGAATATCAAAATTAGAAATAAAAGGGGGGATGTAACAACAGACACCAAGAAATCCAGAGAAGCACAAAGACATACTTTATAAACCTGCATTCAGCTTCCCGTTTCTGCCTGTGCCTGGAGCTGACCCAGTCCTACAGCTCTCTGTATCCAGATCCTTTGGGGGAGAGAGCTGGACTCTCAGAAGTTTGGACAATCCTGAGAGAACAGGGGAGATCACCACTTCTGCTCACATTCCTGACCCAAGAGGAACCTGCCTGGAACCCTCTGGACACCATAGAAAACACTGACACAACTGTGAAAGAAAATGTAAAACACAAAAAGCTCCTAACCCAAAATATCCAGGAAATCCAGGACACAATGAGAAGATCAAACCTAAGGATAATAGGTATAGAAGAGAGTGAAGACTCCCAACTTAAAGGGCCAGTAAATATCTTCAACAAAATTATAGAAGAAAACTTCCCTAACTTAAAGGAAGAAATGCCATAAACATATAAGAAGCTTATAGAACTCCAAATAGATTGGACCAGAAAAGAAATTCCTTCTGTCACATAATAGTTAAAACACCAAATACACAAAACAAAGAAAGAATATTAAAAGCTATAAGGGGAAAAGGTCAAGTAACATAACAAGGCAGACCTATCAGAATTACACCAGACTTCTCACCATGGAAGTCAGAAGATCCTGGCAGATGTCATACAGACCCTAAGAGAACACAAATGCCAGCCCAGGCTACTATATCCAGCAAACTCTCAATTAACATAGATGGAGAAAACAAGATATTCCATGACAAAACCAAATTTACACAATATCTTTCTACAAATCCAGCCCTACAAAGGACAATAGATGGAAAACTCCAACACAAGGAGGGAAACTACACTCAAGAAAAAGCAAGAAAGTAATATTATTGCAACTAACCCAAAAGAAGAGAGACACACAAACATAATTCTACCTCTAACAATGAAAATAACAGGAAGCAGCAACCATTATTCCTTAATATCTCTTAACATCAATGGACTCAATTTCCCAATAAAAAGACATAGACTAACAGACTGAATATGGGAAGAGGACCCAGCATTTTGTTGCATCCAGGAAAACACACCTCAGTTGACAAAAGCAGACACTACCTCAGAGTAAAAGACTGGAAAACAATTCTCCAAGCAAATGGTCCCAAGAAACAAGTTGGAGTATCTATTCTAATATCAAATAAGATTGTCATTCAACCAAAAAAGATAAGGAAGGACACTTAATATTCATCAAAGGAAAAATCCACTAATATCTATGCTCCAAATGCACGGTCACCCACATTCATAAAAGAAACCTTACTAAAGCTCAAAGCACACATTGCACCTCACACAATAATAGTGGGAAATTTCAACACCCCACTCTCAGCAATGGACAGATCATGGAAACAGAAACTAAACAGAGATACAGTGAAACTAACAGAAGTTATGAACCAAATGGATTTAACAGACATCTATAGAACATTTCATCCTAAAACAAAAGAATACACAAGCACCTTCTTCTTAGCACCTCATGGCACCTTCTCCAAAATTGACCATATAGGTCACAAAACAGGCCTCAACAGATATAAGAAGATTGAAATAATTCCATGTATCATATCAGATTACCATAGACTAAGGCTGGTTTTCAATAACAACAAAAACAACAGAAAGTCAATATGTACATGGAAGTTGAACAATGCTCTACTCAATGATAACTTGGTCAAGGAAGAAATAAAGAAAGAAATTAAAGACTTTTTAGAATTTAATGAAAATGAAGGCACAGCATACCCAAACTTATGGGACACAATGAAAGCTGTGCTAAGAGGAAAACTCATAGCTCTGATTGCCTCCAAAAAGAAACTGGAGAGAGCATACACTAGCAGCTTGACAGCACACCAAAAAGATCTAGAACAAAATGAAGTAAATACACCCAAGAGGAGTAGACATCAGGAAATAATCAAACTCAGGGCTGAAATCAACCAAGAAGAAACAAAAAGGACTATACAAAGAATCAACAAAACCAGGAGTTGGTTCTTTGAGAAAATCAACAAGATAGATAAACCCTTAGCCAGACTAACCAGAGGGCACAGAGTCAGTATCCAAATTAACAAAATCAGAAATGAAAAGGGAGACATAACAACGGAATCTGAGGAAATTAAAAAAATCTTCAGATCTTACTACAAAAGTTTATATTCAACAAAACTGGAAAATCTGGATGAAATGGACAATTTTCTAGACAGATACCAGGTACCAAAGTTACATCAAGATCAGATAAACCATCCAAACAGTCCCATAACTCCTAAAGAAATAGAAGCAGTTATTAAAAGTCTCCCAACCAAAAAGCATCCAGGACCAGATGGGTTTAGTGCAGAATTCTATCAGACCTTCATAGAAGACCTCATACCAATACTGTCCAGGTTATTCCACAAAATAGAAACAGAAGGCACACTACCCAATTCCTTCTATGAAGTTACAATTATGCTTATACCTAAACCACACAAAGACCCAACAAAGAAAGAGAACTTCAGACCAATTTCCCTTATGAATAGCAATGCAAAAATGCTCAATAAAATTCTCTTAAATGGAATCCAAGAGCACAGCAAAATGATCATCCATCATGATCAATTAGGTTTCACCCCAGGGATGTAGGGATGGTTCAATATATGGAAATCCATCAAAGTAATCCACTATATAAACAAACCCAAAGGGGGGAAAAACACATGATCATCTCATTAGATGCTGAGAAAGCATTTGACAAAATTCAATACCCCTTCATGTTAAAAGTCCTGGAAAGATCAGGAATTTAAGGCCCATACCCAAACATAATAAAAGCAATATACAGCAAACCAGCAGCCAACATCAAACTAAATGGAGAGAAATTGGAAGTAATCCCACTAAAATCAGGGACTAGACAATGCTGCCCACTCTCTCCCTACTTATTCAATACAGTACTCAAAGTCCTAGCAAGTGCAATCAGACAACAAAAGGAGGTCAAAGAAATAAAAATTGGAAAGGAGGAAATCAATATCACTATTTGCTGATGATGTGATAGTATAGTTAAGTGACCCCTGAAGTTCCACCAGAGAACTACTAAGCCTGATAAACAACTTCAGCAAAGTGGCTGGGTATAAAATTAACTCAAACAAATCAGTAGCCTTCCCCTACTCAAAGGATAAACAGGCTGAGAAAGAAATTAGGGAAATGACTCCCTTCACAATAATCACAAATCTACAGACTCAATGCAATCCCCATCAAAATTCCAACTCAATTCTTCAAAGAGTTAGAAAGAGCAATTTGCAAGTTCCTTTTGAATAACAAAAAAACAAGGATAGAAAAAACTATTGTCAACAATAAAAGAACTTTGGGGGAATCACCATCCCTGACTTCAAGCAATGTTACAGAGTAATAGTGATAAAAACTCCATGGTATTGGTACAGAGACAGGCGGGTAGATCAATGGAATAGAATTGAAGACCCAGAAATGAATCCACACACCTATGGTTACTCGATCTTTGACAAAGGAGGTAAAACCATCCAGTGCATAAAAGATAGCATTTTCAACAAATGGTTCTGGTTCAACTGAAGGTCAGCATGTAGAAGAATGCAATTAGATCCATTCTTATTGCCTGTACAAAGGTCAAGTCCAAGTGGATGAAGGACCTCCACATAAAACTAGATACACTCAAACTAATAGAAGAAAAAGTGGAGAAGCATCTCGAACACATGGGCACTGGAGAAAATTTCCCAAACAGAACACCAATGGCTTATGCTCTAAGATCAAGAATCCATAAATGGGACCTCACAAAACGACAAAGCTTTTCTAACCAAAGGACACTTTCATTAGGACAAAATGGCAACCAACAGATTGGGAGATCTTTACCAATCTTATGTCTGATAGAGAGCTAATATCCAATATATACAAAGAACTCAAGAAGTTAGACTCCAGAGAATCAGATAACCCTATTAAAATGGGGTACAGAGCTAAACAAAGAATTCTCAGCTGAGGAATACTGAATGGCTGAGAAGTACCTAAAGAAATGTTCAATGTCCTTAGTCATCAGGGAAATGCAAATCAAAATAACCCTGAGAGTCCACCTCACACCAGTCAGAATGACTATGATCAAAAACTCAGGTGACAGCAGATGCTGGTGAGGATGTGGAGAAAGAGGAACACTCCTTCATTGCTGGTGGGATTGCAAGCTGGTACAAGCACTCTGGAAATCAGGCTGGTGGTTCTTCAGAAAATTGGACATAGCACTACCTGAGGACCCAGCTATACCTTTCTTGGGCATGTACCCAAAAGATGCTCCAACATACAACAAAGACACATGCTCCACTATGTTCATAGCAGCCTTATTTATAATAGCCAGAAGCTGGAAAGACCTTCAACGGAAGAATAGATACAGAACATGTGGCACATTTGCACAATGGAGTACCACTTAGCTATTAAAAACAATGACTTCATGAAATTCATAGGCAAATGGAGTGGACTAGAAAATATAATACTGAGTGAGGTAACCCAATCACAAAATAACACACATGGTGTGCACTCACTGATAAGCTGATATTAGCCCAAAAGCTTGGATTACCCAAGAAACAATGTACAGAGCACATTAAGTTCAAGAAGAAGGATGACCAAAATGTGGATGCTTCAGTCCTTCTTAGAAAGGGGAACAAAGGGGTTGGGGATTTAGCTCAGTGGTAGAATGCTTGCCTAGCAATCGCAAGGCCCTGGGTTCGGTCCCCAGCTCCGAAAAATAGAAAAGAAAAAAAAAAAAAAAGAAAGGGGAACAAACTACTCAAAGGAGGAAATACAGGGACAAAGAGTGGAGCAGGAACTGAAGGAAAGGTCATCCAGAGACTGCCCCACCTGGGGATCCATCCCCTATGCAGCCACCAAACCCAGTCACTATTGCTGATGCCTAGAAGTGCTTGCTGATATGAATGTCTCCTGAGAGGCTCAGCCAGAGCCTTACTGAGAAAGATGAGGATCCTTGCAGCTAATGATCGGACTGAGCACAGGGACCCCAATGGAGGAGTTAGAGAAAGGCCTGAAGGAGCTGAAGGGGTTCGCAACCCCAAAAGAAGAACAACAATATCAACCAACCTGACCCCCTCAGAGCTCCCGGGGACTAAATCACCCACAAAAGAGTACACATGGAATGACCCATAGGTAGCAGAGGATGGTACTGTCCAGCATCAATAGGAGGACAAGCCCTTGGTCCTTTGAAGGCTTGTTTCCCCAGTGTAGGGTGTTAAGGTGGGAGTGGGTGGGAGTGGGAACATCTTCATACAAGTGGTAGGGGGAGAGAGAGGATGGAGGGGGGAAAAAGGAGATAACATTTGAAATGTAAATACATTAAACATTCAATAAAAATATAAAAAATTTGAAGATGATATCAGAAGATGGGAAATTCTCCTGTGTTCATGGGTTGGTAGGATTAATATAGCAAAAATGGCTGTTCTACCCAAAACAATGTAGAGATTCAGTGAACTCTCCATCAAAATCCCAACCCAATTCTTCACAGATATTTAAAGGACTATTATCAGCTTCATACAGGAATACAGACACACACACACACACACACACACACACACACACACACACACACACACACACACACACACACACACACACACAGGACCCAGAATAGCCAAAACAATCCTGCTGGGGGTATCACCATCTTTAGTTACAAGTTGGATGACAGAGATATAGTGATAAAAAACAATGTTATTAGCACAAACGCAGACAGCTTGATCAATAGAATCAAGTACAAGACCTAGTTGTAAATCCACATGCATACGGACATCTGATTTTTGTGAAGAAAAAAAATGCAGAAATACACACTAGGAAAAAAAGGCAGCATCTTCAACAAATGGTGCTGGTTAAACTGGACTATGTATGTATAAAAATGGGAATAGATCCATTCTTATCACTTTGCACAAAACTCAATTCCAAATGGATCAAAGACTTCAACATAAGGTCAGATATAGTGAACCTGATGGAAGAGAACATAAGGATTGGCCTTGAACTCTTTGGCAAGGGAAAAAAACCTTCTGAACAGAACACTGTTATCCAAGGCACTAAGATCAACAATTAATCAATGGGATCTAATAGAACTGAAAAACTTCTACATGGCAAAGGCTACTGTCACCTAAAGTAGAAGCTTACAGAGCAGGAAAAGATTTTTTAACCTTCTACATGGCTGATAGAGGGCTAACAACCAAAATATATAAAGAACCCAAAAACCTAAATATCAAGAAAAATATCCCAACTAAAATGAGAAAGTTCCAAAAAGAACTTTCAAAAGAGAATTGCAAATCAAAATTACGTTGAGATTTTTCTCTTACGCCCGTCAGAATGTCTAAGACCAATAATACAAGTGATAGCTCATGCTGGAAAGGATGTGGAGGTGGTAGGGAACATTTCTCCATTGCTGATGGGAGTGCAGCTCGTACAGCCACTGTGGCAAGTACCTTCCATTTATAGGCAGCCACAGTTGGATTAGCCTCTGCGCTACTGTAATAAATTCATCCTTCTTTTTCTATAAGTTCTATTACTCTAGAAATCCCTGACTAACACAGTATTCTTGGGCAAATACTCCAAGGATGCTTCATCCAATCACTGAGACACTAGCTCAACTGTGTTCCTTTTTCCTCTATTCATAATAGCCAGAAACAAACTAGACATAACTCAATAGCTGAGTAGATAAAGACATATGGTACACTTACACAGTGGAGCATTGCCCAGCTGTCCAAAGGTAAAATCAAATAACGAAATCTGTAGGTGAATGAATAGAAAAAGTCATCCTTAGTGAGGCAATAACAAGGAGCCAGAAAGACAAAGATGTTATGTGTTTGCTTATATGTGTTTCTTTGCTATTAAGTTCAGTGATAACCAAGCTACAATCCATAGAAGAACGGAGGTTATAGATATAGAGTAAAGGACCAGGGTCAGACAGATAGATCTCTATAGGAAAGGGAAATAAAAGAGAAAGCTGTGGGTGGAGGGCAGGGATTGGAAGAGGGTCAAGTGGAAAGAGAGAGGGAAGAGAGGACGAGGGAGGAAGTATCAGGAGGGACAGCTAAAAGTAAGGGACATATGAAGGGTAGTATGGAAACCAAATACAGTAGAAGTTTCATATATATATATATATATATATATATATATATATATATATATATATATATATGAGAGTGATCTCAATGAATTTATCAATAATGGGAGAGACAGAGCTCCAACTAGCCATCTTTTTCTTTTTTTCTTTTCTTTTCTTTTCTTTTTTACCTAAATGAAGCTTCCAGTATTGGGATTGGGTTACTCGGAATTGAAATGTTGGTCAGAGCCTCTATTCCTAACCTGCTAACGTCTTTGGTACAGGATGGCACTCCCCATGCTACCAAAGGAAGGATGTAAACAGCAACCCAGTCACAAACCCTGTGCTCTTCTAGGCAGGTGTCCTGCCTGTAAGATTATACTAGTACAATGGTGGCGCAGAGATTGCGGGAGTGAATATCTGATATCTGATTTGACTTAAGACCCACTCCATGAGATGGAACCCACAGTGGATACCCCTAGGGTGACCAGGAGCCTGAGACTAGACAGCCTACAGACCTAGGGTAAAATCAAATACTATTTTTTTTTTAAGTAACAGTGAAATGACTCCTAATGGCATTCTGCCATCGTTAGAGAAGTTTCTTTCTGCAGTCGATAGGAACAAATACAGGGACTCAAACGCAGTTCAGCATTACGCAGAGAATGGAGAGAGCTTGGAACACTCAGTCCTAAATGGAATGTTTACATCAAACTCCTCCCCTCACAGCTCAGGGATCCCTGCAGAAGACGTGGTGAAGAGAGTGTATGAGTCAGAGGGGATGGAGGACACCAAGGAAACAAGGCCTTCTCAACCAACAAGATTGATCATGTAAACTCAGAGACTGAGGCAGCATTAACAGGCCCGGTGTCTGCACCAGTTGGGGTCCTAGAGCTGAAAGGAGAAGTGGACACATGCCCCATTCCTAACGCAGAAGCTGTCTCCAATCGATAACAGCTTGCAAATGAAGGAAGTCCCCTTGGGAAAGAAACTCTTAATGGTAGGCTGCATGCCCCTCAGTAGATGGCCAACAGAAAGCGAACCTGGAGTCCATGGCGGTTCCTTGCCTCAGAATGTCCCGTCCAGGCTCTTCCTGTTTTTTTTTTTTTCTTTTTTCCTTTAAAAAATTTATCCTATTATTTTACTTTATTTACATACTTTTTCTTCTCCCACTTTGTCCTACAGATCCTTTGTGTATATATTATGGCTTTGAGTTTAGTGTTTTCATGGAATTCCCAAGTGTACAAACAAGTGGGTCTCTGTTTCTCGTGCCTCCTCTTGGACCCTTTTCCTTTGGTTTGCTTATTTTGTCCTGTTTCAATGTATTAGGTTTTTTTAAAAAAACGTATTATATTATATTATATTATATTATATTATATTATATTATATTATATTATATTATATTTTATTATAATTCACTAGAAGTCTGCTTGTGATAGGATCTAACTCATTCCATCTTAGATCAGGCAACCATATAAGCTTCAGTTTCCCAGAAGGCCCACCCGGAACAACCCCAGAAAGAAGGCAGCCAATCAGCAACTGCTCCCACATCCGGCCGGGGGCTTACAACAGAAACAGAAAAAGTCCCTATAAGGTAACCCTCTCTCCCTAGGTAGGAACCAATCAGAAGTGTACAAATATTTCATACCACAACCCAACCGATCCTGATTGAAGGTGACCCAGCCGCAACTGGAAAACCCCTAACTGGCTTTAAAGGGGGGGTGGCGAGCTTCCCTCGTGGTCTCCTCGTGGATGATTGACAACCCGCACACCCCGCCCCCACGTGCTGGCTGTTCCTGAAGAATAAACGCTCTTCGAGTCTGGGATCTGAGTCTCCGGTCTTCTTTCAGTGATTCTCGGACCCTTACACTCGTTTTTTTTTTTTTGTTTTTTGTTTTTTTGTTTTTTTTTTGGCATACCTCATCTTTTTTTTTTTTATTAACTTGAGTATTTCTTATTTACATTTCTTTTTTATTTTTTTTTATTTTTTTTTATTAACTTGAGTATTTCTTATATACATTTCAAGTGTTATTCCCTTTCCCGGTTTCCGGGCAAACATCCCCCTCCCCCCTCCCCTTCCTTATGGGTGTTCCCCTCCCAACCCTCCCCCCATTGCCGCCCTCCCCCCATAGTCTAGTTCACTGGGGGTTCAGTCTTAGCAGGACCCAGGGCTTCCCCTTCCACTGGTGCTCTTACTAGGATATTCATTGCTACCTATGGGGTCAGAGTCCAGGGTCAGTCCATGTATAGTCTTTAGGTAGGGGCTTAGTCCCTGGAAGCTCTGGTTGCTTGACATTGTTGTACTTTTGGGGTCTCGAGCCCCTTCAAGCTCTTCCAGTTCTTTCTCTGATTCCTTCAACGGGGGACCTATTCTCAGTTCAGTGGTTTGCTGCTGGCATTCGCCTCTGTATTTGCTGTATTCTGGCTGTGTCTCTCAGGAGCGATCTACATCCGGCTCCTGTCAGTCTGCACTTCTTTGCTTCATCCATCTTGTCTAATTGGGTGGCTGTATATGTATGGGCCACCTGTGGGGCAGGCTCTGAATGGGTGTTCCTTCAGTCTCTGTTTTAATCTTTGCCTCTCCCTTCCCAGCCAGGGTATTCTTTTTCCTCATTTAAAGAAGGAGTGAAGCATTCACATTTTGATCATCCGTCTTGAGTTTCGTTTGTTCTAGGGATCTAGGGTAATTCAAGCATTTGGGCTAATAGCCACTTATCAATGAGTGCATACCATGTATGTCTTTCTGTGATTGGGTTAGCTCACTCAGGATGATATTTTCCAGTTCCAACCATTTGCCTACGAATTTCATAAACTCGTTGTTTTTGATAGCTGAGTAATATTCCATTGTGTAGATGTACCACATTTTCTGTATCCATTCCTCTGTTGAAGGGGATCTGGGTTCTTTCCAGTTTCTGGCTATTATAAATAAGGCTGCGATGAACATAGTGGAGCACATGTCTCTTTTATATGTTGAGGCATCTTTTGGGTATATGCCCAAGAGAGGTATAGCTGGATCCTCAGGCAGTTCAATGTCCAATTTTCTGAGGAACCTCCAGACTGATTTCCAGAATGGTTTTACCAGTCTGCAATCCCACCAACAATGGAGGAGTGTTCCTCTTTCTCCACATCCTCGCCAGCATCTGCTGTCACCTGAGTTTTTGATCTTAGCCATTCTCACTGGTGTGAGGTGAAATCTCAGGGTTGTTTTGATTTGCATTTCCCTTATGACTAAAGATGTTGAACATTTCTTTAGGTGTTTCTCAGCCATTCGGCATTCCTCAGCTGCGAATTCTTTGTTTAGCTCTGAACCCCATTTTTTAATAGGGTTATTTGTTTCCCTGTGGTCTAACTTCTTGAGTTCTTTGTATATTTTGGATATAAGGCCTCTATCTGTTGTAGGATTGGTAAAGATCTTTTCCCAATCTGTTGGTTGCCGTTTTGTCCTAACCACAGTGTCCTTTGCCTTACAGAAGCTTTGCAGTTTTATGAGATCCCATTTGTCGATTCTTTTTCTTAGAGCATAAGCCATTGGTGTTTTGTTCAGGAAATTTTTTCCAGTGCCCATGTGTTCCAGATGCTTCCCTAGTTTTTCTTCTATTAGTTTGAGTGTGTCTGGTTTGATGTGGAGGTCCTTGATCCACTTGGACTTAAGCTTTGTACAGGGTGATAAGGATGGATCGATCTGCATTCTTCTACATGTTGCCCTCCAGTTGAACCAGCACCATTTGCTGAAAATGCTATCTTTTTTCCATTGGATGGTTTTGGCTCCTTTGTCAAAAATCAAGTGACCATAGGTGTGTGGGTTCATTTCTGGGTCTTCAATTCTATTCCATTGGTCTATCTGTCTGTCTCTGTACCAATACCATGCAGTTTTTATCACTATTGCTCTGTAATACTGCTTGAGTTCAGGGATAGTGATTCCCCCTGAAGTCTTTTTATTGTTGAGGATAGCTTTAGCTATCCTGGGTTTTTTGTTATTCCAGATGAATTTGCAAATTGTTCTGTCTAACTCTTTGAAGAATTGGATTGGTATTGTGATGGGGATTGCATTGAATCTGTAGATTGCTTTTGGTAAAATGGCCATTTTTACTAAATTAATCCTGCCAATCCATGAGCATGGGAGATCTTTCCATCTTCTGAGGTCTTCTTCAATTTCTTTCCTCAGTGTCTTGAAGTTCTTATTGTACAGATCTTTTACTTGCTTGGTTAAAGTCACACCGAGGTACTTTATATTATTTGGGTCTATTATGAAGGGTGTCGTTTCCCTAATTTCTTTCTCGGCTTGTTTCTCTTTTGTATAGAGGAAGGCAACTGATTTATTTGAGTTAATTTTATACCCAGCCACTTTGCTGTAGTTGTTTATCAGCTTTAGTAGTTCTCTGGTGGAACTTTTGGGATCACTTAAATATACTATCATGTCATCTGCAAATAGTGATATTTTGACCTCTTCTTTTCCGATCTGTATCCCCTTGATCTCCTTTTGTTGTCTGATTGCTCTGGCTAGAACTTCAAGAACTATATTCAATAAGTAGGGAGAGAGTGGGCAGCCTTGTCTAGTCCCTGATTTTAGTGGGATTGCTTCAAGTTTCTCTCCATTTAGTTTAATGTTAGCAACTGGTTTGCTGTATATGGCTTTTACTATGTTTAGGTATGGGCCTTGAATTCCTATTCTTTCCAGGACTTTTATCATGAAGGGGTGTTGAATTTTGTCAAATGCTTTCTCAGCATCTAATGAAATGATCATGTGGTTCTGTTCTTTCAGTTTGTTTATATAATGGATCACGTTGATGGTTTTCTGTATATTAAACCATCCCTGCATGCCTGGGATGAAGCCTACTTGATCATGGTGGATGATTGTTTTGATGTGCTCTTGAATTCGGTTTGCCAGAATTTTATTGAGTATTTTTGCATCGATATTCATAAGGGAAATTGGTCTGAAGTTCTCTTTCTTTGTTGTGTCTTTGTGTGGTTTAGGTATAAGAGTAATTGTGGCTTCGTAGAAGGAATTCGGTAGTGCTCCATCTGTTTCAATTTTGTGGAATAGTTTGGATAATATTGGTATGAGGTCTTCTATGAAGGTTTGATAGAATTCTGCACTAAACCCGTCTGGACCTGGGCTCTTTTTGGTTGGGAGACCTTTAATGACTGCTTCTATTTCCTTAGGAGTTATGGGGTTGTTTAACTGGTTTATCTGTTCCTGATTTAACTTCGATACCTGGTATCTGTCTAGGAAATTGTCCATTTCCTGAAGATTTTCAAGTTTTGTTGAATATAGGTTTTTATAGTAAGATCTGATGATTTTTTGAATTTCCTCTGAATCTGTAGTTATGTCTCCCTTTTCATTTCTGATTTTGTTAATTTGGACGCACTCTCTGTGTCCTCTCGTTAGTCTGGCTAAGGGTTTATCTATCTTGTTGATTTTCTCAAAGAACCAACTTTTGGTTCTGTTGATTCTTTCTATGGTCCTTTTTGTTTCTACTTGGTTGATTTCAGCTCTGAGTTTGATTATTTCCTGCCTTCTACTCCTCCTGGGTGTATTTGCTTCTTTTTGTCCTAGAGCTTTTAGGTGTGCTGTCAAGCTGCTGACATATGCTCTTTCCTGTTTCTTTCTGCAGGCACTCAGCGCTATGAGTTTTCCTCTTAGCACAGCTTTCATTGTGTCCCATAAGTTTGGGTATGTTGTATCTTCATTTTCATTAAATTCTAAAAAGTTTTTAATTTCTTTCTTTATTTCTTCCTTGACCAGGTTATCATTGAGTAGAGCATTGTTCAATTTCCACGTATATGTGGGCATTCTTCCCTTATTGTTATTGAAGACCAGTTTTAGGCCGTGGCGGTCCGATAGCACGCATGGGATTATTTCTATCTTTCTGTACCTGTTGAGGCCCGTTTTTTGACCAATTATATGGTCAATTTTGGAGAAAGTACCATGAGGAGCCGAGAAGAAGTTATATCCTTTTGCTTTAGGATAGAATGTTCTATAAATATCCGTTAAGTCCATTTGGCTCATGACTTCTCTTAGTCTGTCGACATCACTGTTTAATTTCTGTTTCCATGATCTGTCCATTGATGAGAGTGGTGTGTTGAAATCTCCCACTATTATTGTGTGAGGTGCAATGTGTGCTTTGAGCTTTAGTAAGGTTTCTTTTACGTATGTAGGTGCCCTTGTATTTGGGGCATAGATATTTAGGATTGAGAGTTCATCTTGGTGGATTTTTCCTTTGATGAATATGAAGTGTCCTTCCTTATCTTTTTTGATGACTTGTAGTTGGAAATTGATTTTATTTGATATTAGAATGGCTACTCCAGCTTGCTTCTTCTGACCATTTGCTTGGAAAGTTGTTTTCCAGCCTTTCACTCTGAGGTAGTGTCTGTCTTTGTCTCTGAGGTGTGTTTCCTGTAGGCAGCAGAATGCAGGGTCCTCATTGTGTATCCAGTTTGTTAATCTATGTCTTTTTATTGGGGGAGTTGAGGCCATTGATATTGAGAGATATTAAGGAATAGTGATTATTGCTTCCCGTTATATTCATATTTGGATGTGAGGTTATGTTTGTGTGCTTTCATTCTCTTTGTTTTGTTGCCAAGACGATTAGTTTCTTGCTTCTTCTAGGGTATAGCTTGCCTCCTTATGTTGGGCTTTACCATTTATTATCCTTTGTAGTGCTGGATTTGTGGAAAGATATTGTGTAAATTTGGTTTTGTCATGGAATATCTTGGTTTCTCCATCAATGTTAATTGAGAGTTTTGCTGGATACAGTAACCTGGGCTGGCATTTGTGTTCTCTTAGGGTCTGTATAACATCAGTCCAGGATCTTCTGGCCTTCATAGTTTCTGGCGAGAAGTCTGGTGTGATTCTGATAGGTCTGCCTTTATATGTTACTTGACCTTTTTCCCTTACTGCTTTTAATATTCTTTCTTTATTTTGTGCGTTTGGTGTTTTGACAATTATGTGACGGGAGGTGTTTCTTTTCTGGTCCAATCTATTTGGAGTTCTGTAGGCTTCTTGTATGCCTATGGGTATCTCTTTTTTTAGGTTAGGGAAGTTTTCTTCTATGATTTTGTTGAAGATATTTACTGGTCCTTTGAGCTGGGAGTCTTCACTCTCTTCTATACCTATTATCCTTAGGTTTGATCTTCTCATTGAGTCCTGGATTTCCTGTATGTTTTGGACCAGTAGCTTTTTCTGCTTTACATTATCTTTGACAGTTGAGTCAATGATTTCTATGGAATCTTCTGCTCCCGAGATTCTCTCTTCCATCTCTTGTATTCTGTTGGTGAAGCTTGTATCTACAGCTCCTTGTCTCTTCTTTTGGTTTTCTATATCCAGGGTTGTTTCCATGTGTTCTTTCTTGATTGCTTCTATTTCCATTTTTAATTCCTTCAACTGTTTGATTGTGTTTTCCTGGAATTCTTTCAGGGATTTTTGTGTCTCCTCTCTATGGGCTTCTACTTTTTTATTTATGTTTTCCTGGAATTCTTTCAGGGATTTTTGTGTCTCTTCTCTATGGGCTTCTACTTGTTTATTTATGTTTTCCTGGAATTCTTTCAGGGATTTTTGCGATTCTTTCAGGCATTTTTGCGATTCCTCTCTGTAGGCTTCTACTTGTTCTCTAAGGGAGTTCTTCACGTCTTTCTTGAAGTCCTCCAGCATCATGATCAAAAATGATTTTGGAACTAGATCTTGCTTTTCTGGTGTGTTTGGATATTCCATATTTGTTTTGATGGGAGAATTGGGCTCCGATGGTGCCATGTAGTCTTGGTTTCTGTTGCTTGGGTTCCTGCGCTTGCCTCTCGCCATCAGATTATCTCTAGTGTTACTTTGTTCTGCTATTTCTGACAGTGGCTAGACTGTCCTATAAGCCTGTGTGTCAGGAGTGCTGTAGACCTGTTTTCCTCTCTTTCAGTCAGTTATGGGGACAGAGTGTTCTGCTTTCCAGCGTGTGGTTTTTCCTCTCTACAGGTCTTCAGCTGTTCCTGTGGGCCTGTGTCTTGAGTTCACCAGGCAGCTTTCTTGCAGCAGAAAAGTTGGTCTTACCTGTGGTCCCGAGGCTCAAGTTCGCTCGTGGGGTGCTACCCACGGGCTCTCTGCAGCGGCAGCAACCAGGAAGACCTGTGCCGCCGTTTCCGGGAGCTTCAGTGCACCAGGGTTCCAGATGGTCTTTGGCTTTTTCCTCTGGTGTCCGAGATGTGTGTGCAGAGAGCAGTCTCTTCTGATTTCCCAGGTGTGTCTGCCTCTCTGAAGGTTCAGCTCTCCCTCCCACGGGATTTGGGTGCAGAGAACTGTTTATCCGGTCTGTTTCCTTCTGGTTCTGGTGGTGTCTCAGGCAGGGGTCCTGCCGCTCCTGGGCCCTCCCCCACGGGAGCCCAGAGGCCTTATACAGTTTCCTCTTGGGCCAGGGATGTGGGCAAGAGTGAGCAGTGTTGGTGGTCTCTTCCGCTCTGCAGCCTCAGGAGTGCCCACCTGACCAGGCGGTTGGGTCTCTCTCTCACAGGGTCTGGGGGCAGAGAGCTGCTGCGGGCCGGGATCCGCGGGTGTGGGACTTCTGGTAAACACAGAACGTGCCCGGTTCTACAGGAATTCTGCTTCCATGTGTCCCAAGCTCACCAGGCAGCTCTCTTCCTTACACTTGTTTTTTAATGAGAGACAGAAGATGGGAGTGGAAGTGGGAAGGAGCCGGGAGGAGTAGAGGGAGGGGAAACCTTAATCTGGATACATTATGCCAGGGGAAAAATTTATTTTTAATAAAAGGAAAAAAAATTAAAAAAGAAAAACCCAGCAAACACAAATGGGTAGGCTCAGTGACACTCCAAAGTGAGATGCAAAATCAGCTCCTTAAAGCCAAGGCCCAAGTGTCGGTCATTACACAGCCGTGGGAAAATGAATGTAACCAATTATCCTTGGAGGCGCTGTGCTCAGTTAAGCTTCAGGAATCTCAGCAAGATTCCTTAGGCCCTTGTCCAGCACACCCAGGTCAAACAATGAGTTAGGAATGCCAGAATTCTAAGTTCTCAAACTAGCCCAGCCACTGCAGTCCCTAATCCTCCCACATCTCCATTTCCCTGCCTCCCAGATGCCTTTGGTTTCTCTGGGTGATTCTGAGGGATAACCAACAGGAAGGATTAGGGGCCCAATCACCGTTCAAATTGCTAATAAATGTGGTATTTTGTACTCAATTATTTGCATCTGAACCCTTTATATTCTAGCTTGCCATCCTAAACCCCTTGTCTGTCTTCCTGGGTTTTTCTCCTGCTCCCTACGAAGGGCCATATGATGTCAACGTGGTGACTGTATCTTGAGGTACAATTACCATCTGGAGGCAGAAAGAATTTGGTCATACTGTGAAATTTCAAGCAGTGATGGTCCAGGGGAGAAACTCACTTAAGACGTGTCCCTAGCTTAGCAAACAAAGAAAAGTGTGTGTGTGTGTGTGTGTGTGTGTGTGTGTGTGTGTGTGTGTTTGTGTGTGTGTGAGAGAGAGAGAGAGAGAGAGAGAGAGAGAGAGAGAGAGAGAGCGCCACAGCAGCTCTGCCCATCACAATGTGGTGTGGGCGTTGGTTGGTATCTGTGTTTAGGTCAAACAGTGCCTGGACAACAAAGGTAATGGGGAAATTCCAAACGCAGAGAAAAACAATAAATGGATTCCCCGAGCATAAATAACAAACACACGGAAGTCAATGATGTACTTTGCTTTATAAATGTTATTTGAATAACTGGCATTGTACTTGGCTGGGCTAAGGTTTCGCATGCATTCGGTTATGCATTTTAATGCCCTCCCCCCACCCCCCACCCCCATCCCCAACCTCCAAACAGTCTTTCAAATCAGTATAAATTGCTCTGCCTAGCAGGCATGTCTTGATCTTTAGCTGCCATGACAACAGGATACAGAGAAATGCATTTTCATAACAATTGCTTGCAATGTTGAGAATCACTGTTACTTTGTGTCAGGGAACAGCTGGCTCTGGGAAGAAAACAGCATTGTTTCTCTTAACTTGTAAGCTTTTGTTGTAATAATTGAAAAATAAGTAGAAAGATTGTTGTTTAAGGATGAAGTAGACAGGTGGGAACAAAGCCCCAGAGGGCAGGAGCTGGGTAGAGGAGGGAGGAAGGAGAGAGGGGTGGGGAGAGCTATGGGGGAGAGAGGAAGAGCACCAGGAAAGGGGAGAGAGGAAGAGGGGAGAGGGAGAAATTTGGGGGAGATTTTTCTTGATGGTTTGTTGAGTGTATTTCCCTAAGGTGGGTGGCTGAAGGCTTAGTCCTGGGCTGGGGTTGCTGTTCTGTGGTAGAGAGCTTACCCACTGAGAGCAAAGCCTTGGAGACTGTCTCCAGCATCACAGACACACAAATGACAATCAAAGCTTGTTCCCCAGTCTGTGGGACTATTGGCAACTGGTTGTGCTTATAGGACACTGAGTATATGCTTGCGAAAGGAACATGAGGAGCCTAAGGATAAAGCAATTTTGCTTTGCCATTTGCTCTCACTGTGATGTGTTGCCCAGCCAATCCTGGACCCAAACCTCCACCCCTACCTGCTTTTTGTATATGTATGTGTGTGTAGTTTGTGTGCATGTGCACCCGTTTGTGTGGGGGCATGAGGTTGCTGGTGGGTGACTTTTTGATCTTTTTCTACCTTAAGTATCTAGGCAAGGTCTCTCACTGAACGTGGTTTTGGCTAGCTCTGGGATTCCTAACTGCTTTTCTGATTACAGGCAGCCATCATGCCTACTTGGCTCTTATATGGGTTCTGGGGATCCAGACTCTGGCCCTCACCACAAGGCATCAAGTGTTTCATCTGTTGAGCCTTCTCCTCAGCCTGTATTTCTTGCTAGGAATGGTTCTCTCAAGTATTTTGTCACAGCGGCAGAAGGCTGATTTACATAGGCGGGAGAAGGCCCTGGGTTAGCTGTGTGGGTCCTAAGTGCACTCATAGAAGTCCTTAGACACAGGCTAAAGAGGGATTTGATATATGGTAGAGAAGTCAGTGTGAAAATGGAGCAAAGAGAGGTTTGGAGATGAGACAGGAAGATGTTGGAAGGACCAGGAAACAGATTCTCCCCAGAGCCTCTGGGGAGAGCGCTGTTCTCTGATTTCAGCAGAGTATTAGTGATTTCAGATGTCTGCCCCTTCTAGAATGGTGCGAGGCTAAATTTCTGGCATTTTAAACTACCAGGTTTGGGCTAATCTATTGCCGCAGGAAACAAAGCATGTCGTCACAGGGAATGAGGACAAAGGTCAGTTTCAAGAGTCTGGACGTCAAATCCTAAGTGAGAAGCAGTAGCTGGCCAGGAGCTTGTAACCAAAGCAAAGGGACCTTTCAGGCTGCTTAAGTGTTGCTGATCTTGGCTTCCTTTACTTATTTGTAATTACTTGTCTTGTTTTTCCTTTCTGGCTAGTCATGGAAGTCGCCGACACCAGTCTTGGGCATTTCTTCTCCTTTGCTTGGCCTACTCCTTTACCCTCTGTGGGTCTCTTTAGAGGTTCTGTCTTCTTGTGTCATATCTCCTTGGATCATCTCAACCCTCCTCAGGACCTCAACAACCCTCCTCCTCCTATTGCTTCCAAAGATCATTACTTACAGTTACTCCCTCCTTGTATTCCAGGTCTGTGTGTGACTCTGCACTTGTGCGTTAGCTTTCTGACACTGTAGTAACAAAGTACCTAAGCCAATCAACTTAAAGCAGAGGACAGCTTGCTTTTGGCTCTAGTTTTGGAGTTCCAGTCCGTGTTTGATCAACCCCTTTGCTTTTGGGATCACGGTACGGTAATGAATGTGTCCCGATGGAAGTCTGTGGCAGAGCAAACCTATCCATTCATGGCAGGTTCAGGAAGGAAGAAAGAAGCAAACGGTTTAAACATGTCCTTCCTCAGAACCTGACTGAGACAGCTGAAATGGGAGTGGCCCTGGAAAGCAAAGACAGGGCCTGTAGGCGGAATCACTCACCATCGGGCTAGCAATAAGGACTTCACTCCTGGTGGCCGGGGGAGAGCAAATAGAGTAACACAAGCGGGTAGTCAAGTAGTTGAAACTCTTTGTGACTGATGAACTGTGATAAGGTGGAAGGAAGGGAACGCATTCCCTGATGCCACATTTCCAGTGTTTGCAGGGAATGAGGGATGGTAAGAATGTAGCCAGGAACCTGTAATTATAGGAATGACAGGGTTGGAGTAGAATCAATAAGGACAGACTAGAAGTACAGCCAACACAAGTACCCAGCTTGTATTCCAAGAAATCATGAGTGGAGGACCGGAAGATGGCTGAGGCACTGTTAGCTCAGTAATAAACAATACTTTCTGGGGCTGAAGAGATGGCTTAGCAGAGGAATGCTTACTGCTCCAGCAGAAGACCAGGGTTTGGTGCCCAGCACCCACAGGGTGGCTCACAATCATTTATAACTCTATCTCCCATGCCGCCTTCTCAGTTCCCCTGACACCAGGTTATTTTCCTTGTCCCCCAGATATATTACTGAAATTCTTGTTGCTTCATACTTGGGCTCCTTATCCTTGAAAAGGTTTATTTTTCATTTTATGTGTCTGAGTGCTTTGCCTCTTTGTGTGTATGCACACTACATGCGTGCAGTACCCATGATGCACAGGCACTGTTAGAGCAATGGTTCTCAACCTGTGAGTTGCAATCCCTTTGGGGGTTGAGTGACGCTTCACAGGGATCTCCTAAGACTACTGGAAAAACACAGATATTTACATGGTAATTCATAACAGTAGCAGAATTACAGTTATGAAGTAGCAAAAAAGTTATTTTATAGTTGGGGGGAGGGTCACCACAACGTGAGGAACTGTGTTAAAGGTTTGCAGCATTGGGGACGTTGAGAACCAACTGTGTTAAAGCAAGGCCAGCTCCAAACCACAGAGCCGTCTTTCCGACCCACACAATATGCACTCCCATGCCTTTCACATTATTCCATCCTGTCGTGAAGGCAAACCCCAGGCAGACTGTCTCCTCGGGGGCTCTGGAGGAAGCTTGTTCTTCACGCTCCAGTTCCTGCCATAGTTCGAATCCTGCCTTACCTGCTGTCTATATAACAGGTTGTGTCACACAACGCTGTCAGCTCTGAGTGGTGCACAGAACAGGACAGGGTTCCACAGCCAGTCCAGGAAGCCCTATGACTATACAATCAGGGAATCCCTATCAGTGGTCGGAGAAAACCACATGTCATTATTGAGCCATCGCCAATGGCCACAGCTGCAGCCGGAACACTCCAGGCTCTTGGGATTCAGTAGAAGACACATGGAGGAGTCATTTGGCAGGAACCCTTGACCTCCGCATTTGCCGGTCGGCAGGGCTGCTTTTACACAACAGGCAGGGAAAATGGGGTCTCAGCTGGTAGTGTCACACTCGCATGCCTCTTGGTCTGTCCTTGATCAGCTATGATGCTACATGGGCACATGAAGTGCTCTTGATCTGAGAGAGGCACAGTGACCTGAAGTACAGAATGCTGAACTTCAAGGGCCAGTGTCTAGCCAGCAAACAACCAAAGAGATGGTTGTTGAGGTACAGTGTGTTGTTGGGGGGTTGGGATGGAGTGGACTGTGGGTAGTCACTGTGGTTCCAAGGACAGCTACCAAATGGCATCTGTTGCTGATGTCACTAACCTTCAGATGTGTGTTTGAGTAACTAAGCAGTTTGAGTATCAGGGAACAGTTGCTGAATTGTTTCCACTTGGTGGGAGAACCTCATTCAAACAAGATTTCCATTGATCAGGATCAGCTGTGCAACTGGGATTCCTTCTGAGTAAAACGGTGACACAGGACACCATGCTTTGCACCGTTCTCCAATCCTCGATTGCAGTCTCTCCGCTACCGTGCCTATGTTCATCGTGAACACCAATATTCCCTGTGCCTCCATGCCGGAGTGTTTCTCTCCGAGCTCACCCAGCAGCTGGTGCAGGCCACGGGCGAGCCAGCATAGTACACCACAATGCATGTGGTCCTGGACCAGCTCATGACTTTCAGCGGCACGAACGACCCCTGGGCCCTCTCTAGCCTGCATAGCATCGGCAAGATCGGCGGCACCCAGAACCGCAACTATAGCAAGCTGCTGTCTGATCTCCTGCACATCAGTCCGGCCCGGTTTACATCAAGTATTACGACATGAACGCAGCCAAGGTGGGCTGGAACAGTTCCACCTTCTCTTGAGTCCTGGCCTCACTTACCTGCACCGCTGTTCTTTGAGGCTTGCTGCAGGCAGTGTTCTGTGTTTATCCACTCATAACGTTGCGACATAGGACTATACCGAGAATTTTGGTTTCTTTAAAAACACAGTTATAGTATATGAATATGTTTTTGTTTTAATCCCAGGTATGGGATAAGAGGCTGCTTCATAACAGGTGATTGTGATATGCCTCGTGCACTTGAAGGGGCGTGATCTTTGCCAGCTGCAGATTTAATTCTGGCAACGCTGGTGACGGTATAAATGGGAGACTGCCAAGCGGGTCTGGGGCTGGCAGCTGCTTCCCCTGCCGGCCCTCCTGCCTCTGCTACTGCCTCTGCCACTGCCTCAGCTGCTGCCCCAGCCTTTGCCCCAGCTTCTGCCCCAGCTACTGCCCCTGCTGCCAGTGCTGCTGGTCTCTGCTGGTCCCTTCTGGATCCTGCTGCTTCGTTTGCTGTTGCTATTTGCTATTGTTGGATTGCTTATTTGTCAAACTGCTGGCTATCCTGATGATGAAGATTGGACTTGCCCCAAGGACCCTAATGCCCCTAATAAGCAGTAAAGTAGCCCGAAGAGGTCTACGACTCCTTATAAGAATTGAAAAAGTATTGCAAAAAAAAAAAAAAACCAAAAACAAAAACAAAAACAAAAACAGTCCCAGCACAGGAGAGATCTATCTTTTGAGTTAGTGGCCAATTGGATTCTGTTTGTCTCCCCGTGAGCAATAGCTGGTGTGAGGCGTGGGGGTGGAAGGACTTGAACCTGGGTTGTGTTCAGGTATTAGTTCAAATCCTTACTCCTCCTCTAGTGTCTGTGTAACTGAGGGGGTTACTTTAATTCTCTGCTTCAGTTTCCTCACTATAAGATGGACCAATTAGCTGTCACTGAAGAGTTGTAGGCATTAGAATAAGTACTTGTTAGGTGTAAGCTCCAAGCTGGTGTGTATGTGTGTGTGCTTTAAAATTATATTTTTAGTTCCTTCTTTCCATTTTTATGTGTCCAGTCTATCCTTTCAGAGAAGAAAGGAACTCAGTCAATACTCTCCCTTTAAGGTTTTAGGGACTTAATGTGTTGGTACTTCCCAGGGAAATTGCAGTTTTGAAAGGAAGAGCTGTGGTGTCTGAGTTAGGGAACGTCTTGCAGATGGGTCGCTGCTGGATTGGTAGCATTTGGAGGGGACAGGGGCCCTGAAATTAAATCTGATAAAGGAACACAGTCTTCACAATTTGGGTGAAGCTGGCTTTCCCAGTTTTCAGTGAAGAGGGAAGAGGAAGCTTTACAGGGAGGCCACCCTCCCCACCTCTCCCTCCTTCCTCTGGCCATGTTGAAGAGTTTGCCTACAGCTTTTTTTTTTTTTTTCCGAGCGGGACAACTGAAATATCTTCTAGCTATTTGTTCCAGTAGTTCAATATAAATTCTCGGTTATATCAAATATTTGATATTTTAGGAAATCAGTCTTGTTAAATTAAAGTGCATACGATGGCATTTTAAGGTCACCTTGGTATGATCAAACATGACGCTGACATTTACAATCCGTTTCCATCGCCTCTCACATGTTTCCTTGCCTGTTAAACCCGGGCTTCTCAAATTTAAAGGAGTTTAAAATCTAATGACACAATTATAGATACTGTACACGAATTTCTAACTGCCCACTAATTTTTCTGCAATTACAAAATCTTTATATATCCCATTCCAGTCATCTGAAAAAAAGACAAAAAAAAAAAAAAAAAAACCAAAAAACCCCGAGGTGGTTGTTATAATATTGCCTGCTTAAGTATAAACCAGTACAAACATTAAATATTGTATTTACTCCTTAATTTTATAGAATTTGCTCATATAAAAAAACTGAAATGAATTTACATATTGCAAAAGGAAGCCACAGTGAGACCTTGTTATCAGGCCCCCCTAAGGTACAGTGCTCAGAGTGGGGTGTCCGGACCCTGATCCCACATATTGGCTCTGCCTCTATTTTGGACACCCCTGACTTCAATCTCATGTTCCCAGCAAGTCCCCCAGGGAAACTAAAGGCCTCCATGAGTGGAAGAAGATCCATGGCTTCCTTCCCTACAGCTCAGGTCAGCCTGGCTGCCCCACACCCTCACATTTTCCTTTCTTAGGGGGAGCTGGGGAACTGCTCACACTTACCTGGATTGGAGGAGTGGTCACAGCTTACCAGGCTTGGGGCCAGTGAGAGTGAAGGATCTGCTTTGGTCCTACCAACCTTCTCCTCATGCCTACTGTCCACTCCTTTTCAGGAGTCAGGAAACATTTCAGTCTCCAGCGTTTCGAACATTAGGTCAGACTCTGTCTACTGGCCTTCCATCCCTCACCAAGAGAGTGACTGATGGAGGAGACAGACAGATGCCTCACAATGGTTAGACAAGGACTTTTATTTATTTATAAAAAAAAATCTTAAAAGTAAATTAGAAATACAAATTTAAAAACTTGCCATTGATAATGTAAACAAAGTAAAACAGAGCTTTGTGGAGACCAGTTGTCCCTTACAGAGTGACTTTTGTCCATAGTGTCAGGTATGTGGGCTTTCTGTCATTTTTGCTGTTATTGAAGACCAGCCTTAGTCCGTGGTGATCTGATAGGACGCATGGGATTATTTCTATCTTCTTGTATCTGTTGAGGTCTGTTTCGTGACTGACTATGTGGTCAGTTTTGGAGAAGGTACCATGAAGTACTGAGAAGAAGGTATATTCTTTTGTTTTAGGATGAAATGTCCTATAGATGTCTGTTAAATCCATTTGGTTCATAACTACTTTTAGTTTCTCTGTGTCTCTGTTTAGTTTCTGTTTCCATGATCTGTCCATTGCTGAGAGTGGGATGTTGAAGTCTCCCACTATTATTGTGTGAGGTGCAATGTGTGCTTTGAGCTTTAGTAAGGTTTCTTTTATGAATATGGGTGCCCTTGCATTTGGAGCATAGATATTCAGGATTGAGAGTTCATCTTGGTGGATTTCTTCCTTTGATGAGTATGAAGTGTCCTGCCTTGTCTTTCTGATACTTGAAGGTTGACACAGGAAACTTCGGGGGGCCCTGATGCTTCAGACTGTATAGAAGCAGCTTCCCCAGTTTGCCCCGGCGCTCTTTGCCTTCACCCTGGGAGCCTCTGATGAAGGCGAAATTGGCTTTTATTCTTTCTTAGATAGCAATTAATCTAGTGCCTGCCCCGGATCAGTAAAGGCATAAAAATAATGCAATAACCACATCAGCTATCCAGATTTAAACTACCCAAAGCATAATACATCCAGGGCTTGGGAAATGGCTCAGTGGGTGAAATGCTTGCCTGTAGGCATGGGGACCAGAGTTCAGATCTCCAGATGCAAATGCTGGTTGGGAGTGGCCATGTTCATCAATTCCACTCAACTCCTTTGCCTGTAGCCTTGCTATGTAGCCAGGACGACCTTAAATTCAACCCTCTCACCTCTGCCTCCCAAGTACTGGCCTTACACAGATGGGATACCATACCTAGCTACACAGCTTTTGTTATTTTATCTTTTTTTTTTCTCGGAGCTGAGGACCGAACCCAGGGCCTTGCGCTTGCTAGGCAAGTGCTCTACCACTGAGCTAAATCCCCAACCCCGCTACACAGCTTTTAAATTGAGCTGTTGCATTTTTTTTAATGCTGGGAGTTCTTTACATATTTTGGATATGAATCTCCTGTCAGATACATAATCCTCAAATATTTCTAGACACTCTGAGCTGTCTTTGCATGAGGTCGATAATCCCCTTTGATACACAAAGCTTTTAATTTCAATGAAACCCAACTTACTTTTTCTTATGTTCCCTCTAGTTTGGGTTCATTTCAAAGCCACTGTTAAGAAGCTTTATCCCGTGTTTCCTTCTAAGCATGTTGTAGCCCTAAGTCTTCTGTTTAAATTCTTGATCCATTTTGAGGAACTTTTGTGTATGGTGAGGCTAGCCTGAGCTACAGCGTAAGAGCGTAAGAACCTGGAGGAGGGATGAGAGAGCAAGAGAGAGAGGAGAGGAGAGGAGAGGAGAGAGAGAGAGAGAGAGAGAGAGAGAGAGAGAGAGAGGAAGAAAGGAAGGGATAGAGGAGGGAGAGCAGGGAGAGGAGGAGGCTAGCCTGAGCTACAGCGTAAGAGCGTAAGAAGATGGAGGAGGGATGAGAGAGCAAGAGAGAGAGAGGAGAGGAGAGAGAGAGAGAGAGAGAGAGAGAGAGAGAGAGAGAGAGAGAGAGGAAGAAAGGAAGGGATAGAGGAGGGGGAGCAGGGAGAGGAGGAGATGGAGGGAGGGTGAGGCAGATGGGGATGGGGAGAGGCAGGAGGAAGAGGTCCTTCTGTGTCAGCTTCCCAAGTGCTGGGGTTATAGGCAGGTACCACCATGTTAAGCCTGAGAGTTCTTCTACTGGTTTTATACTTCGTGCACAGATCAGTCTCACAGTGACATTATATTCGCTTCTTATGCCACTACTGTCCTCCCCTGACGAAAGGGGGTTAGTCAGACTGAGAAGGAAAGTATCTAGGTTAGAGATAATCGAGCCACCAGGGAAAATGCTGTGTTTAGTTTTAGAGAAAGAAGGGCAGAAAAACTATTTTTAATGAAATGTGAGTTGCAAGACAACTGGTCATTGAAATTTCAGAAATAAACACGTAAAACAGAAAATTGAAGATCAAAATAATGCAAGCACAAATAAGGCCCCCCACCCGCAATGAATGTGATGTTCAGAGATGCTGCTTCTTGGTTGGGGTGAGATGCTCGCCCTCTGAAGACTTAGTTCTGTAGTCAGGATTAGCCCATGCTCCACCCTCACTCCTCCTCTGGTCCACATGGTTCCTCCCTGCTATGGCGGTAAGGGTGTTGAGGGTCTCTCAGACTTAGCCTTCCTTCCCATCTTTTTGCTGCTATCTGCTGCTCCCAGCAGGATGCTATACCACGTGGTATGTTCTGTCACAGTCTTCCTGGGGCCCCATCCATTCACTGCTACACAGGAGATGTGTATTGGGTGGTGGTGGGAAGTCCTGTAGATTTCTTAACCTTAGGCACCCGTAGTCCCTCTCTGGAGCTGTGTTTAATGAGTCGCTTACACCTCTAGTTGGTGTGGTGCGAGCGTGTGCCTGCAGGGCGGTGGTGGTATGGGTTGGAAACCTCTGGATTTCCGATTCCCATACCTTTATGGCGTGTGGCGTGTCTGTAGTTTGCTGCGGTCTGTGTTCCTTCCTGGCCAGCCACTTCAGCTTCTGATTTGGTTTCTGCAGTCCACCATCTCTGTGGTGCAAAGCTGCTTCAAGACCTTTGCAGCACTTCCTGGGTGGGGCCCCAGTGCAGCGCCAGCTACTTGATGTGGGCTGGGTGCCCTTGCTGGATTCTTTGTGGAGAAAGCCCCATCTTAATCTTGATTTTTGCTTTCTGCAGCTCCTTTAAAAAGATTGATGGCTTTATAAATATCTATTATTATTATTATTATTATTATTATTATTGTTTGCAGTATGCATGTGAAGGTCAAAGGACAATTTTGTGGAGTAAGTTCTCTCTTTCTTACTTTATGTGGGTTCCAGGGATTTGAACTCGCGCTGTTAGGTTTGCCCAGGGTTGGGGTTTTTAGAGGTACAAGTGAACAATGAAGCTCAATAGGACCTGGGTCTGTTTGGTGTGAGTGTGGAGGGTGTTCTGAATGGAATGTGGAATAGGCGGATACAACAGGAAGCTGTTTGTTGGTCCCCGTATTCACGAGCCTGCCATTTTACCAGAAACAAAAACCTAAGCCATGAAACCTTATTTCCTTTTGTTTTCTTTTGAGGAATTAGTGGGGGCTTCTGTTGTCAAAACAAGAGATCCAGGGATGCACATACAGATGAGTTGTTTTGATAATTCTGGGCTCCGGGGTCTTCCCATGAAAAGGGAAGAATATTATAGAAAAGACACAGCAAAACAAAACCCTGTGTGTTCAAGATAATGACTGAACCCAGGCACAGCAGGAGAAACAAAAGGCACCTTCCCAGCTCCTTCTCCTAACCTGAGCTAAAGGTTTGAGATTTGCATTGTGGGAAAACTTTTTTTTTTTTTGATTGCTTCTAAATCTCCTGTTCTTACTTTTGGTAAAATGTGTCCAATTCTGTCTTGAACAAGGAAACCAAAACCAGGGGTCAGTGGTTTCAAATAATCCAGGAGGCTGGAATGTAACTATAACTACCCCCCCAGCCCCCTCAGTGAAGTTTAACTCACACCTATACTGAGCCCGAAGACTGAGCTTCCTCTCCCTTAGGGAGTTTCAACCATATTGGAGTTAAACTAACTTGAAGTGCCAGGAGGTGATGAAAGGAACCTGTTGGGCCGTCCACTGGCCATAGCCCAACAGGTATTAATTTAGTGCATTGAGAACCAGCTTCAGAACAGAGTGGTTCATTAGGTGCTCTGAAAAGTGAGGCTACTTCAGCTCTAGAAAGAGGAATTTTTTGGTAAGTCTGGCTCTTAACTGAATCCAGATCTGCCCCTGCAAGACTGGATACCTGTCAACACAGAGGAAGAAATTTAAGTCAGTCAGAGGAGAACACCACTCCAGGATTTGACAATGCTCATGGCGAAAGATCCAGCCTGAGTTTTAAGGCAATACAAATTTATTCACCTGTTATCTTAGTTAGGGTTTCCACTGCTATGAAAAGACACCATGACCAAGGCAACTCTTATAAAGACAACCTTTAATTGGGGCTGGCTTACAGGTTCAGAGGTTCAGTCCACTATCATCAAGGTGGGAAACATGGCAGCATCCAGGCAGGCATGACAATGGAGAAGCTGAGAAATCTTTATCTTGTTCCTAAGGCAACCAGGAGAGGACTGACATCCTCAGGCCGCTAGGAGGAAGCTCTCCTCCACAGTGGGTGGAGCCTGAGCACAGATGGGAACCTCCAAAACCCACAGTGACGCACTTCCTCCAACAAGGCCACGCCTCCTAACAGTGCCACGCCCTGTGGGCCAAGCATACGCAAGCCATCACACCTGCTAAGAAACGATCAAAATTCACAGAACGAAATGTTTTTCAATTCCTTCAGAAGGTCTTATTTAGTCTAAATGATACAAAGGCAGGCAATGAAATACCTCTACCCCTGTTGGGAATATTTAGTCCAATTTTAAATTAGCACAGTGGAATATGGGTTCTTCCACATAAGAAGAGCAAGATTTTCACTATTTCAAAAAAACAGTTATATGGGACTGGAGAGAGGGCAGAGAAGTTCAGGACCCCTATTGCTCCTGGAGAGAACCTGAGTTCCGTTTCCAGAACTTAACCTGCGTGGCTCGCAGTGACCTGTGATATCCCTTGGGGATCTGATGCTTCTTTCTGGCCTCTAAGGTCACCTGCATGTGAGCGCGTGTGCAAACACACACACACACACACACACACACACACACACACACACACACACACACACACACACACTGTTAAAAGACCCCAATTATGGCCAGGCATAGTGGCGCAGTTTTAGCTGCAGCACTCGGGAGGCAGAGACCGCAGATCTCTGAGTTCGAGGCCAGAGTGGTCTACAGCGTGAGTGAGATCCAGGACAGAAAGACTACATAGTAAGACCCCGTCTCAAAACAAAACGAATAAGCAAAAACCTCTTTTTTTCCTGGGTATAAAACTCTATCTTTCCTATTATGAATGAAGTAACTTTTAAACATATACTTGTTTTTATTTCTATACGAGAATATGATAGTTATGATATACCTGGTTTTGAAAATTATCTTTATGAGTATGTAATCCAGGAAAAAAATGGATGAAGGAGAATGATATTCTTTATTTACCTTAGTAAGGGAATTCCTGTTAAAATTTTTATGAATATCTAAACAATGATCAATATTGATATTCTTGAAAATGAGACTATATCGGATACACAGTTATACTATGTTTTTTCTCACTGAGAGTTTTACTAAATTATTTCTAGCTCAGGGAGCATCCACCTGTGTCATTGTTAGCCTGTAATTGCCTCCTTCCTCCTTAGAGGCAATGGCTTTTCCCAAGCAGGCACCACCACTCCCAGAAACATAACTGTGCTTGGCTCTTGTCAATATTCTGTATCAGCCTGAGTGCTATGGGGTTCCTAAATCCGGGAGAATCAAAAGCATCCCAGATTAGCATTTGTGGCTAATCGTCTCTCATTGATTTTTAAAATTAAACCAATTTTTATTCATTAGTGTGTGGTGTGCCTGGGGTGCTCGGTGTGTGCAGTGTGTGTGTGTGTGTGTGTGTGTGTGTGAGTGTATGTGTGGTGTGTGGTGTGTGTGTGTGGTGTGTGGTGTGTGTGTGTGGTGTGTGTGTGTGTGTGTGTGTGTGTGGTGTGTGGTGTGCCTGGGGTGCTCGGTGTGTGCGGTGTGTGTGTGTGTGTGTGTGTGTGGTGTGTGGTGTGTGGTGTGTGTGTGTGTGAGCGTGTGTGTGTGTGTGTTGCGAGTTCCTGTGTACCACAAGAGAGCAGTTGAGGTCAGAGGACAACTTTATGAAGTCTTTCTTTTTCCTCCATCTTTATACTTGGTCTGGGGATTGAACTCAGGTTGTCAGGCTTTTGTGTGGCAATTGCTTCCCCCCCTGAGCCATCTTGCCAGCCTCTTTGCATGGTTTTAATATTCCCAAGCTGATTTTGTAAGATCCTTCATTGAAATGTTTAGGTTCAAGGTTAAGTATGTTCAGCTGTATTTTCCTGTTAAACGTACTGCAGTTCCTTGAAAAGCATTAAGTTCGTGTTTGGAAATGCACAGTCATGCTGACTCTGCTCAGTCAGGTGACATGGTTACCGCTGTGGAGGAGAAGCCACAGTGTTCATGAGCCTCTGCATCGGGCTAGATCCTGTTGGTGCTGTTCCTAATCACCACGTTCACTGAGTTAGTTTTCCTTCCTCCTTTCTTCCACCAATCTCTTTCCATTCCTTTTCTTTCCTTGATCTTGTATATCCATCCCCCTTGCCTTGGGTTTTAAGACCGGCTCTCACCAGATAGCCTTGGCTGAAACTTACAATGTAGACCAGGCTAGCCTCGAATTCACATGTCTGCTTCCCTAGTGCTGACATCACCTGATTCCTCAGTCCTTGTGATGAGTTTTGAACTTGCAATTCCTTTGCTAGGTATCCTGAGTTCCATCCATGTGGCAGACCAGAACTTGTCTGAGTGCTGGACGGAGGGCTGTGTGCTACTCTGTCTGGGTCTCTGTCTACTCCCAAGGGTTTCCAGCTCAGAGACTTGGTTCTCATCTCAGGTTAATGTGAAAATATTTGAGTAGCTTTTATAGTGCTGCAGGCATAGCTCATTGGTAGAATTCTTGTCTAGCGTGTGAGAAGCTCTAGGCTTGAGTCCCAGTACTGCAGAAAAGAACTCCAACCTCCCATAACACTCAACCCACTCCTGAGGATCTCAATATTAAATCATTACAGTAGGAGTTGGACATTAATATTAGTTAAAAAAACCAAAAAACAAAAAAAAAATGGACCACCACCACCACCACTACCACCATCAAAAACCAATTTGGGCAATTCCAGTGCTTGGGAGCTTGAAGCAAGAAGATTGTTAAGAGTTCAAGCTAGCCTGGACTACACAAGAGTGAGATCCTGTCTTAAGTCAGACCAACCCAGTTGGTTTCTATTGCATTTAATTGATTTTGTGTAAAGCAGGGCATGAACTTTTAGAGTTGGGTCCCAGAGATCAAACACAGGTTGTGGGGTTTGATTGCAAACATCTTCATCCACTGAGTAACCAACCCCACAGGCTTTCCAGTTGGGTTCTCATCCCACTCTCATTGAAAACACCCCCTATTATTCTGAAAATGAACCCTTTCTAGTAACATCACAGTGTTGGTTCTTTGTTTTAGATAATTCCAATAATCCCACTGGAAAGGAGGCGCAGGGCAATGGAGGAGGGAACACAGGAGAACCTGGGTATGTTTTACAGACTTGCTTGATCTTGCTGTAAGAGACTGTTCATTAATCACCGCTGGGGATGTGCTTCCCAGTGTTGGGAGCGATGCCCTTGATACACACACACACACACACACACACACACACACACACACACACACACACACACACCAACTCATCATCCTGGGAGTCTGGATGAGTTCCCAAGATGGCCTGAGTGCCAGGAAACCCTTATATCAGCACTGTGAAGACTTTTGCAAGAACTCCAATTTGCACAAGCGTTTCTTTAAGGTAAACAGCTAGATGTAGAATTTCTTCTGATCTTAATCTGTTGTTGCTCTATAAAAATCTGCTGATTTATTTTTCCATTCCCTAGCCTACATCCTGCCAGGACTCGACTTTTTCAGTTTGGATGCTCATGGAAATATTCGGTTTTGCTTTGATATTAATTTGTCAGATTATTAATGAGACCTGCTTATTTCCAGTTCTTTCCGAGCTGCCTACTCACGCATTTTGGCTCTTTTCCTGTTGAGCTTCTTCTTAGTGGTTTGTTGCCATTGAGACATGTTCATGATAGTAATCGCGAAAAATTTCTCTTCAAATGAAATTAGCATGAAAATCGCTGTTTCATTTTGGTGTGCTCATAAAATCTTGGAAGAACCACTGCTTTTATATTCTCCATGCATCAAAATTTCAAAATTCTGTTTTTGTGTGTGTGTGTGTATGTGTTTGTGTGTGTGTTTGTGTGTGTGTGTTTGTGTGTTTGTGTGTGTGTTTGTGTGTGTGTTTGTGTGTGTTTGTGTGTGTGTGTGTTTGTGTGTGTTTGTGTGTGTTTGTATGTGTGTGTTTGTGTGTGTTTGTATGTGTGTGTTTGTATGTGTGTGTTTGTGTGTGTTTGTGTGTGTGTTTGCTTGTGTGTGTGTGTTTGTTTTTGTGTGTGTGTGTGTTTGTGTGTGTGTTTGTGTGTGTTTGTGTGTGTGTTTGCTTGTGTGTGTGTGTGTGTGTGTGTGTGTGTTGGTATGGTACGTGTGTGGATGACTTAATAGGAATTGGTTTTCTCCTACCACTTGGGTCCATTGGATCAAGTTCTGGTGGTCAATCTTGGTGGCAAGTGCCATCACCCACTGAGTCATCTCACTGACCCTGTATTAAGCATTGTCATTAAATTTTCTTAATAGTTTTAAGAAATAAATGTACATTCTCTTGGATTTCCTACATTGATGACTATATCGTGAATAAGTTTGTTTTGTCCTAGCTCGTTCAAGTGGATTTTATTTGCTGCAATCGTTGAGTTTGCACACATCCCGGCTTCCATATTGCACAGCTTCTGGCCTCGAGGGACACATTGATCTTTTATCACACAAAGTCTATACTTTGTATTACGGCACACTTTGTATGTTTCTCTGGTTCGGTCAAACCTGTAGTGGCATGTGTCACTTGGTAGAACCATACAGAGTAGTTTTATTGTCCTCAAAGTCCTCTCTGCTCTGCCTACTCCCCTCTCTCACCCTCAGCATAGATGTTTCTACTGTTTGCAGTTCTATCTTTTGCCAAATGTGGCCTGGAGATTATACACCGTCTTCAGATTGGCTTCGTTCTCTCTTGCTGGCATGCATTCCGGGCTCCTCTGTGCCTTTTTGTGGTTTGGTAGCCCATTTCTTTGTAGTCCGGACAGTGTTCCTTTGTCTAGATATACCACAGCTTTTTTTTAATCAGTCCATACATCCACCGGGGCCCTGTTGGCTGCTTCTCAGTTTGAGCAGCAAAAAAACACAGGCATGGCAAACATGCATGTGTAGTTCTCAGCGTGGAAATAAGTTTTCAGTCCACTGATGGCAGGGTTATATGGTAAGGAAGGATATCTATATCTATATCTCTATCTATCTATCTATCTATCTATCTATCTATCTATCTATCTATCTATCTATCTATCTATCTATACCTATCTATCTCTATCTCTCTATCTCTCTATCTCTCTATCTATCTATCTATCTATCTATCTATCTATCTATCTATCTATCTATCTATCTATCTACCTATCTATGACCAAGTTCTCCCTCTAAAGTGGACGATCCAGTTTCCATTCTAACCAGTAATGGTGGAGTGCTCCTATTGGACCACTTTGCCAGCATTGGGTGGTGATAATATTTTGGAGTGTGAGCATTTGAAGAGGTGTGCAGTGGTGTCTTATTATTTTAGTTTTCCGTGCTCCAGTGTCACGTTCTACTGAACTCACGCTCTCCCCTTTTCCCTTTTCTTTGGAAAAGAGGCATTCTTCATCTATTTCACTGGCTATGGCCACACTACACCTCCAGCTTGTCTGATCCCAGGAGATGAACAGGGGCAGGTCTGTTATACTTTATAATATTTTCTTCCACTTTGAGACTTGCGTCTAATTCTTTTCTGTCCGTTATATTAAAGTGTTGCTTTCATATTGTACGAGCAGAACTTGCAGTAAAATGTGAAGTATGAGGGAGTGACAGAATCTTCTCCCCCCTTATAGTTGTCACATGTATGCAATACCTTCACATGTATGTAATGCCTTCATATCCATGTGATACCATCATATGTGCAATGCCTTTACATATATGTGATGCCTTTACATGTATGTAGCTCCTTCATATGTATGTGATGTCTTTGCCCCACATGTGATGCTTATTATAAACTTTTGACATGAAACTTTTCAAATTCAAGGGAACTTTTTGTCTATTTCAAGCTATTAAGAGTTCTTCCTCCCCTGCAATTGTCAACATGCTCAGATAGTTGGATCTGTTAATACAATGAATTATGCTGATAGATTTTTAGCAAAGTAACCTCGCCTTCCTGGGATAAGCCTTATTTGGTATAATGCTAACTATTTTGTTTATTCCTGGATTTGGCTTACTAATACCCAGTTTAGGATTCTTGTAAGCGACTCTGGCACGAAGCCCCCTTGTTTGCAGTGTTCTGCTGCTCATATCGGCTACACTAATCCTAGGAAGTGAGCTGAGAGCTCCCTTCTTTTGCTGTTCTTTCTGATTATTGCAGTGTTGCAGCCCAGCTTCTAAGTTTGGAAATGGGATACCAACCACATAGAAGTCTTTGGAGGATTAAAACAGTCAAAACAAATAGAGCGATTAGGACAGTGCCCGCACCGCTGAGCAGGCTCTCTGTTTTAGCGCTGGCTGCTCTTACTCAGCTCCCTGGGAGGGTTCTAAAGAGA
Source organism: Rattus norvegicus (assembly GCF_021556685.1). Taxonomy (NCBI): domain Eukaryota; kingdom Metazoa; phylum Chordata; class Mammalia; order Rodentia; family Muridae; genus Rattus; species Rattus norvegicus. Next base: position 30,799,347 of record NC_141552.1, read on the forward strand.
GGGTGGGCATCTCTGGAGGCTGGGTGACATTTCAACATACATATGTATACATACACATGTACATACACATACAGAGATACACAGACACACACAGAAATGCCCACACATACATCTTTCTCTCCATATGTGTGTGTGTGTGTGTGTGTGTGTGTGTGTGTGTGTGTGTGTGTGTATCTATGGCAATGCTAGATCTCCAGACTGCTAGGCAATCATACTACCACTGAACTACACAGACCCCGTTCTTTTTGAGACAGGGTCAGGCTGCTAATCCCAGGGATCCACCAATTTCACCCTTGCTACTGAGATTACAAGGATGTACCATGGTGCCTGGCATTCTTCTGTAGGTTCTGGGGACTCCATGCAGGGCCCCATGTTTGCATGCAAGCATTTTACTGAGTTCTCTTTCAGTGGGAAATGGGAGCTCTATGTGGCTCCTTGATGAATCTTACTGTTTTTGAAACAGGTCTAGCTATGTAGCCCAGGTTGGCCTTGAACTCATGATTCTCCGGCCTTAGTCCCTGAGTGGTGGGATTACAGGTGTTTGGCACCTTACTTGGGTTAAATTCTAGTTTTATTATGTTGTCACAAGACTGTGCTCTGTGTATTATCACTGTTTCAATGTCTGTAATGCATCGGTTTGCTTATTGTCTATGTTTTTATCAGAAAGTGATCCTCATAAAGATATTACTTTATGTCTCTAGTGCGTTCTGAGTGTACGGGATGGTGATTGCCATGATCAATGGTACCAGGTGTGTGACACACTCCTTTAACTCCAGCAATCAGGAAGGCAGAGGCAGGTGGATCTCTGTGCGAGAGCCTGTCTCCTCTCTCCCTACAAAGAATGATTGTTAGAGATGTCAATCATTGGTGGTCATAGTGCATTTCTTTGTGGTAGTTTTATTCAACCACTTAGAAGACGTTGCAAATTACCAAAAGTTCTAGGTTATACCAGTATAATTGTCTTTAAATAACTGTATGTGAAGTCATATGATATATATACACATACATATACACATAAATAATGTGTCTTCATACATCGACATTTCCTGACTGCTAAGCAGCTTGGAGGATTGCCTACTCCTGGAAACCAATTTGATTCTAATCTTCCCAGTCTTAGCTCCTCAGCGATAATGTGAACTCTCCTTCCCACAAACGGAAGAGCCTGCCTCAGTCCTTTGGTGATAATATAACAAATTACTATAGGCCAAGAGACATAAATGATTGAAATCTATTTCTATGTTTTTAGAGGCTGGATTCTGCAACCAGGATGTTGGTATGCTTGGACCTTCTTTTTTTTTTTTTTTTTTTGGTTCTTTTTTTCGGAGCTGAGGACCGAACCCAGGGCCTTGCGCTTCCTAGGTAAGCGCTCTACCACTGAGCTAAATCCCCAGCCCCACTGAGCTAAATCCCCAGCCCCGGACCTTCTTAATTGCATGTTTCTAACTTCTGTCTGTTCCTGCACGGAGCAGGTGGTTTTGGGGGGCTGGGCTATGTGTGGGCATGTGTTTAGTCGTGTGGACTCTGCGCTCCCTAAAAGCTCTTCCTCTGGATATATCGATCACATTGGGTATCACGATTTAACATATGAGCTTTAGGAGCACACGGTCTTCGAGGTCACAGCACAGCAAAGCTGGTGGTGCTTTTGTTTTCCATATTTAATGTCCTCCACAGAATGGCAGTCCTGTATCCTGTCAAGCAGTTCCAGAACAGGGGCAGCCGGCCATCACTCGGCTTGGCGTATCAAATAGATACTTTTGAAAATATACAATCTTTGAAGATTTTTTTTTATTCTTCAGACAACTTTGGCTTTGAACACTCTGTATATCTTAAAAAGCAGTTTTACAGTGTCAGTGGTTTCCTGTGATTGATAGTCGCAGCACACTGAGCTCACGGAGACATTAAAATGTGGCATAGGGACAGAAAAAAGGGCTTTACAATATTGAACCCCACAGCAGTTAGTAATCTGCTCTTGGCTCTTCTCTTCCTTTACTAAGGACTTTTTTTTCCCCTCTGAAAGGACTGTGCTTTATTGCATTCCAGATATGGATGTACAAATCAAGATACATTTTCCCTCTTGTGCTTGGCAGAATCTTATTTCTCAGCATAGTCAGAATTATTGAAACCTCAAACTGGAAAAAAAAAACCCCTCCACACCACTGCTAATAATTAGGGATCTCAGGGAGGCCATTCATGCTAGCATCAATGTCATCTTCTTCTCCAGGAAGGGGGTAAGTAGCTCCTTTACAAAGACTGGTGGTGAGAAGTGAAGGTTCTGTGACATTGAGAAGCAATGAGGTGGGGTTGGGTATTTAGCTCAGTGGTAGAGCACTTGCCTAGGAAGCTCAAGGCCCTGGGTTCGGTCCCCAGCTCAAAAAAAAAAGAAACAAAAAACAACAACAACAACAAAAAAAAAAAGAGAAGCAATGAGGTGAAACGGGCATTATTTTTGGGATGTAAGAAGAGGTAATATGGTGTACCACATCAGTTAGCAGCTTTAACGAATAAACCATGGAACATGATAGCACAACATTGGGGTTTTATTATTATTATTATTTTTCTCAGTAACTACCTATGGACAGGGAAGTTGTCAGTAACTGATTTCTTCCAAGAACCCGGGCTCCTTCAGTCTTGTGGCTCCCAACATTCCCTTGAGCAAGGATTATAATTGGGGTTAGGGTTATATTAAATAATTAGTATTTTACTTTCTGGGCGTTATCTTGTCTGTCACGGGTACTTGGTGTTGTCACTACACTGTGAAAACAGCAAAGCCCTTGTGTGGATTATAAGCGTGGCTGCGTTCAAACAAAGAGTTATTTACAAAGAGAAGTGGAGGCTGGGTATAGTCCCTGGTGTGTAATGTACAGATCTACCTATCTGAAAAACTGATCCTGCTCTTCTGTATTCTGAGAAATAAACGGAACATGAAGATATGGCTGTGAACAATGTCTAGGGGCTGGATCTGGAAGTAAAAACGTTTTGTTTTCTAAGCACTGGCTGGAAATCAGTCCCGAGATGGAAATCAGCTTCTATGGGAGATGTGGTCTACATGAGTGTCCAGGGTGAAGGGAAGTGTACTGGTGTCAACCCCACCACACTGAGCACAATAATTGTGGGCAAATGCACGCTTCATCCTCAAACTATCCTACCTTGCGAACACATAGAGCTTAAGAACCAGGACTCTTGCTGGGTGGGGCAGTACATGTCTTTAACCCAGCACTTGGGAGGCAGAGACAGGTGGACCTCTGATTCAGGGCAAGCCTGGGCTACAGATTGAGTTCCAGTGTAGCCAGAGCTATGCAGAGAAACCCCATCTCAAAAAAACCAACCCAAACTGAAAAGATGACTTTATAGTCAGGCAGTTTGAGTCCTGAGTTCGAATCCTAGCCGACTACTTTCTATGTACACACTGGATAATTCATTTTAACTAACTCACGTACGCTTCAAGTTCTTTCTGGAAAATGAGGGTGACTGTGTTTCTCTTAGGGTTGCTGCAAGTGCCAGATAAAGTAAAAATATTGCGACGAGTAGCTTTATAAGTGTCTGACTAATTACATAATATACATGTCTTATTGTTATTATCTGGATAATTTCTTCCTTGGTCAGTACACGGTAATGCACTCCTCTGTGTGAGCTGTGACACATTAGTTAGGCTCTCTCTGCCTCAGTTTCTTCATCTATGAAATGCTGTTAATAAGCCTGTCCCAGAGCACATGTGACAGGGACATGATTCAACATGCATGGGGCTGGAAGTGCTTCATCTTGGTAACTTATAATTTAGCTCAATAAATGGTGTCAAAACTGTTATTTCGACACACTGAGACCTAGTATCTAAGGCAGATAATTAAGTTAAACTGATAGTATCTGTACATTAATTCATTCACCAAATAGTGAGTGTCTAGAGGGCAAGCTCTGTGCTTGGTGGAAGACTTCAAGTAGTGACGTCTGGCAGTGACCTGATCTTTATGGGCTTGATAACAGGATTATTATTTTCTACCCTGAGCTCTTTCACCACGCCATTTAATTTTACCATTTGCAGTAACACCGTGAGTTAGAGTTTATTGTCACTATTTTACAGACAAAGTAACAGGTTTAGAGAACTTAAGTAATTTCGAGCAAGGTCACAGAGCCGATAAACGGCCGAGATGATATTTGAAACTATGTCCCTCAGACGCAGACGCCAGTACTGTTAACAGCTGCGCCGGGATGTCAGATCTGGACACATGAAAAGATTTGCTAAGCAAAGTGTCTGCTGTTTAATGGGAATGGAAGTTGGAGACAGGGGAACAGGGTTGGGTGTGATGGTGAGGGTGGCCTCTTGCCTCTTTGGGAATTCAGTTCCATCTCTGGACCATTTATGACAGCAAATGCCCTCTCTACTTGGATGACTTCAAACATTCCCCCAGGACTAGAAACATGTAATCTTATCAACCAGGTTTGCTTTCCATCTGCAGGAGAGCCGGGCTTTTCAATTTAACCACTGGCTTTAAAAAAAATGGGAAAAAAATAACACAAAGAAATCTACTGTCTCTAGCCTTCTTTAAAATGATGAATGCTTTTTAAAGGCAAATCCATCATTGGTCACTTGAGGGAGGAAATGTCAAGGAAAGTTATGGCTTGTTAGCTCTTACTTCTTGACATTATACAAGAAAGTAATTGAAGTATAACAAATGCCATGTTGTTTTACCTCATCCATTTATACAACCATCTGACAAGATGAATACATATGTAACCACGGGTTTGGAAAAAAGCGAGAGAGACTCTGTGACTCATTCTATTGTGTTATCAGTGCTGATCGAACGGGCTCCCCCCCAACACAACACATGGCAGGGATCCGTGTTCCCTCACGTAGATTCCTAGATATTGAGCAACTGAACTCATTTTAAGCTCCTCAAGCACATTAGTCTCTTATCTCCGGTTCTTGGAGCCTAAACGTGATGTATAGAGTAAAACATGCACAAATTCAATTCAATAAGCAATTGTTTATCTAGCCTTCTCTGTACATAAGATACTCCAGCAAACCAGGATGCAATTAACCCCAGTCTGCGGTAACTCCAAAGCCGTCTGGACTAAATGTTACTACTGTTTCATTTATGCAAAAGGAAAACCAAATCCGCCGATTAAGGAAATCAGCAAAGTGTTCTCTTTCTCTGTATTGTGCTATGCTCCAGAAACCCTACAAGTAAATTGCATTTTAAATTCACAAAGTGAGTTTGCTGTCCAAAGAGTCTTATAATAGCATTTTCAGAGCATACATAACCGCTGACAAATAAGGATTTTTCTTTAAGTTGGCTGTTTATCAGGTGAATGGCCACTTTACTGAAGGATATTGTGTGACTCATAGTCTGAAAAATCCTAAGGCTTGTTTCTATGACACCCACGATCTCTTTGTGGTTGGATAGTCTGGTTGTCAAGCAACTTAAAGGGAAGAGACATGTGAAATTATTATTTTTTCCTTTGAAAAGGCACGAGCTACAAAACAAAGGCACCAAGCTTCTTCTCGCATAGCCAAAGATCTCCTCAGGTCTCAGCATGGATTGCCGGGGTAAAGAGAGAGGTACAGAGCTGTATTTAATAGGGAGAGGCAGGGTGAGTTTTCTGTGTGCCTTAACCTTTTTATTTCCCTGAAATTACATCAGCGATTCCACTGGGGTTTCAAGTGAGCCTGTTCAGGGGTACAGTCCTGGCCAAGTCTGTGGAACACAGGGATGGCATTACAGCGTGTTTTGGATGCTGCTTTTTGTTTTTTGTTTTTTTTGTTTTTAACAGTCCCTTGTTGAAATAGGTCCCTTGGCATAAGTTCTTCTCTATATAAAAATGGACAGACAGAAGCGATGCCAGAGAACCTGAATTATGTGACTACCATTTACATGTCAGTGCTAAGTGGCAGTAAAGAATTTGACCTTGACCAAAGAGATGTCCGACTTCACTTTCCTTCTGGGAGGTAGTCTGTGCTAAACCAGATAGAAGTGTCTTTGTTTTACGTGGGTGCTGGCCACGTTGAATCTTAGACGGGGGTCAAGAATATTCAATAGACACATCAGAAAGGTCACTCATGATTGATTTTATAGCTTAAGTTTGGGTCATGTGGTATCAGTTGACATGGGGCTGAGTTCAACCACTTGGGCAACCAGTCAGTCAATCTATCATGCTTATGTAATAAGGCCTCAATGAAAACTCTGAGGCTGGGGTAGCAATCCTTTTAGCATATTAACTCCAGAGCAGAGGACAATGGAAGCCTTGTATCCTCAGAGTCTTAGCCCTATGAGTCTCTTCCTTTGCCTGAATTTTTTTTTTTTTTTAGGATCCTTTAGTAACCAAAGCCATAACAGTATTTTCAGCAACTGTAGAGTTGAGAACATCCACAAATTTGTAGCTTATGTCAGAAGGAAATTCCGTAGGTCTATTATTTCATATCAGTAATTTGGCTAGTTCTGTGCTGTAACTGAGAGGGGCCGATAGACATGCAGATATTTCTGACTCCACACTGCAGTGACAGCAGACCTGAAACCTCCAAGACAAAAAGTTTCCCTCGGAGGTACTTATAGAGTGATCCAATTTGATATGTTTGGAAAAACAGCATTAGATAGGTAGACTAGCTAGCCTTTGAATTAGGACATTCTGAATGCTTTTTAATTTGTTCCTGGGTTACAAACACGAATACATTAGGGGTCCGTAAAGAAAATTTACATAGTGAACCAGTACATGTGGTATGTAGCAAATCATGGGACATGTGTTCAGATAAAGGCACTTAGGGTTAATAAATATGACTATTAAAAATATTTGTACCAGGGCTGGAGAGATGGCTCAGCGGTTAAGAGCACTGGCTGCTCTTCTAGAGATCCCAAGTTCAATTCCCAACAACTGCATGGTGGCTCGCAACCATCTGTAATGGGATCCAATGCCTTCTTCCGGTGTGTCTGACAACTACAGTGCACTCATATAAATAAAATCAATAAATTAAAAAATACCTGAGTCAGCAATTACTCAGAGGCTACTCATTTGCCCCCACTTTACAGTTTGAGCTACAGTCTCCATCTGTAAGTCACCTGGAAATAAATGCTTCAGATTCTCCAGCCTTCTACTGTATCTCTTCGAATGTCAGGTTTTGTTTGAATTTGTTCATTTTAATTGAATTGATTTTAAATCTATTGGCATACACTTATTCATAATTACCTTTTACGTTTGTTTCAATGTACGACTTGTAGTAATAACTCATTTAAAATTTCTGTCATTATTTATGCCTTTTCTTAGAGCTTCATTTTGGGCATAATAATAATAATAATAATTAATAATAATTATAATTTTCTCCTAGAATCAATTTTTATCTTTGTTTTCTCTATTGGCGTATGCTTTATATCTTGTTAACTTTTATCTGTATGTACAATAGAGTAGGTCCTTAAAACTAAAAGCATAATTATTATGTGAGTAGTAATTGCACCGCTGAGTACATTTCTAAAGGAAGCCAGCTCAGAGTGTGGGGGGAAGATAGCTGTACTTTCATTTTATAGCAGTTGTCATAATGACCGCATAACAATCAACTCATATGGCCACTGGCACTTTAATGGTTAAAGGAAGTGTGAGCTGTGCAGGATGAAACAGGGCTCAGCCGTGAAAAGAAGGGACTCTGGTCCTGTTCAATATCGTGGATGAATGTGGAGGACATTCCACATGGTCAGCTAGTTACAGACAGGTGAGCACACGGCTGTACTCATGTATGGAATCTCACGGAGCCATAGTCATAGGAGCTGAGCGTAGAATGGTGGGTACAGAAGCCTGTGAGTGGAGGGTGGCTGAAGAGCTCTTAGTATCAGTGGTCTGTGGCTTATTTAACAGTTTCCAGCACAGCATATGGGTGCACTGATTATTTCTTTCAGATTATTGACATGATTGACCTTGACCTTGAGTGTTCTCCTCCGGCTTGACGAATGCTTTAGGCCGGGAGTCCAGGAATGAAGACCGTGTTGCCTAAGTCTGTTTTTCTCTTTAACACAAGTTGTTTCCTCATCATGAAGCCCAGCACTGTCGGGCTTACATCCTCACATTCCAGTTCCAAAGAGGAAGAACGTCCCTCCTCCCGTGGGTTCCTAAAGCACAGTGCTGAGATGGAACCATGCTCTGAACCGGTCCCGAAGGGATGAAGTGGGATTAATTTAAATACAATTCAAGCTTTACCTTACAGCCTGACTCCACACGGAAGATGCACCTGAGGTTATGGGAGGGAAATGCATCCCGAGAGTGCAGATTCTTCAAACATTCTTAAATTATTTTGTCACCTTTTTTCCTTTGAGGCAGGGTCTCACCAAGTTGTCCTTGCTAGCCTGGAATGATATTTGTAGCTTAGACTGGCTTAAACTGTACTTAATGTAGACCACCTTACCTAGTCACAAATTCTTCAAGGTTAGACAAGAAATCAGTGTTATACTATGGAAATTAAAGGCTCCCCAAAAGGCTAATACAGTGAATGTTTGGTCCCAGCTGGCAATGATATAGGAAAGGGTCTGGAAGTGTAGAACAGGTCTCTAGGGGATGCTTGGAAATACTTTTATCTCTGTCTACCACTGTCTTACTCTATACTTCCTGTCTACCCAGAATTAAAAACCAGCCTCCAGCCCATACCCTTTACCTCTGTGGTGCTTACTGAACTCCCTGAATCTATGAGCCACTACAATTCTTCCTCCCTTTAGGCTGATCTCCCAGGTACTTTGGTTGTAGCATTAAAGAAAGTGACTTTTACTCCCAGCATGCTTTTCTGTTATGGATGAGAGCAAGCATTCTAGGCTTTGGAGGCCACATGGGTCAGTGTCATTTTGTCCCAGACTTTCTATAACTTCTAAGAGATACAGGTTCTGCCTGCCTGCCTGCCTGTCTGTCTGTCTGTCTGTCTGTCTGTCTGTCTGTCTTTCTGTCTGTCTCTTTCTCTGTCTCTCTGTCTCTCTCTGTCTCTGTCTGTCTTTCTGTCTCTTTGTCTGTCTGCCTGTCTCTGTCTCTCTCTGTCTGTCTCTGTCTGTCTCTGTCTCTCTGCCTCTCTTTTCTCCTCTCTCTCTCTCTCTCTCTCTCTCTCTCTGTTTCTTTGTGTCCCTCTCTGTCTGTCTCTTTCTCTCTTGCTTACACGGGTCATATGCTGTTGTGCCCTGAATTAAACTGATTTCTTTTTTCCCTCCCGGTCCTAGTGTTATATTTTATGTAACAGAACTGTCAAAAATACTTTGGAAGACACAGCTCTAATTTGGAAGTATATGAGAACAGAGGCCGCACATTTCCTCTTTCCCTTCCTTTCCCTCCTGTATTCCTCAGCCCTCCCCAACATACCCCCCCCCCCGCTTTATAAGTTCCCTTATTTTCATTTCCCTTTAACCACTCCGCATCCAGTGACCAGAAGAAGGTCTGATTACTAGGTACTCAATAAGTGGATATTGCATGGACAAAAGCTATTTCTCAAAGCTCCCATTTCCTTGGGTGTAGAAGATGAAGACTTCTAGTTGCTTTTGGGTGATTCCAGAAAGGAGGGCAGTAGAAAGAAAACCAGGGAGAAATCAAGAAAGCTAATTTTCTGTCCTGGCTTCCCCATTACCTTGTGATTTGGGGCAAACGACATCTCTGCATCCTTTCTGTTTCCCCCTGTTAGGAAACTGGTTTTGCATCTTCTGCAACTCAAGATTAAATGGCAGAAAGGAAGCATCACACACCAGCCCCAGGGATGGAGGGAGATAAGGCTGGTCTTTGGACTTTTGTCTGGGAAGCAGTCTTAAGGATCGCTAATGACCAAAGCTGACTTCCAAACACAGTTCTAACGGAAGGAGATTGGCCAGTTCATTGTCTTCAAGAGTCATTTAGGGGCTCTCGCCTGCGGATAGGGAGAGTCATAGTTCCTACAAGAAATCATAGGATGGGTTGTCACTATGTTTGTATTAAGAACTGCCTTTCATGAAACACATGGCGACATGTGGAGGGAGAGAAATTATCCTCTATGTAAACATTGTCCAGTAAATTAATCAAACTTCTACTGAGCATTTGCTAAATGTCAGGTGCTTAGTTATACGGCTTAAAGATGGAGAACAGATGGCTCCTTCCCTCAGGGAGGTTAAATCTGGAGGTTTGAACGGAGAATCATTTAAAACTAACCAGGAAAACAGAAACATCTCTGTTTAGAATGAAGGGATTTTAATGCCAAAAAAAAAAAAAAATGGCCACACAGATGATAGTCATGCCGAGAAGCTAAGAGGTGAGGAAGAGATGAGGTCCAAGAGACGAGGATGAAGAGATCCGGGAGACGGCGTGGTTCAGTGGCTACGGTGACCTTTAGAGGCATAAAGAGGTCTCATAGTAAATGGTGATAATGTTGGAATGTACGTGGAAATGGTAGGAAGAGGATGGAAGGAGTCAGAGTGAGACCAGAATGAGGTGACTTTGTGCCAAGATGTCGGAGGAGGTCTTCATTCATGTGGAAAATTGCTGGTGAGAGGAACAACAGTGGCGTCACTATAAGTGTGGTCAGTGTGGCCTCTTGCTAGGCCAGGGCCAAGTTGAGGCGACATCATGCCAGAATAGGTTTACCTCAGAGAAATGTCGAGGTGACTATGAAAATGACAACTCCCAAGCAGAAGACAGCCAACAGACTGCCCTGTCCCTTAATCAAAAGACGTTAAAGGAGATTGGATGATCGGAGACTGAAGCAGTCGATTACCACAGAAAGGGACCGTTCATTGCACGTTTTGCAAGAGGTGAGCAAATTTTCAATTAGGAAGTGAGAACTGGTTTTATATGGTTCCGTGGAAGGAATGTCTTTGCAGCTTCAAAACAAACACACCAGTAGTGATTCCTCCAGGCTTCGTTTGCAAGTCTCCTCAAGGAGACTCAGCCAGTTACAGGAGTCGATCCATGCTGAGTGGTGAGAGGGTACCCCAGTACTAACAGTTTACAGTGTCTTTATGACCCTTTGTTAATGGAAGGGAGCCAGGGAGGAAGTCCTGGCTACAGTACTATAGTACAACTCATAGTGGCCTCATGATGTGTGTGGACCCATCTGGGAGTCACATCTAAGGCTTCCTTCCTTCCTTCCTTCCTTCCTTCCTTCCTTCCTTCCTTCCTTCCTTCCTCCCTTTTACTGTTTTCTTTTGAGATAGGATATCATTAAGTGGCTCTGACTGTCCTGGACCTCACATGATCACTATGTAGGTCAGGCTGGCTAAGAATAAATGTTCTACCATGGCTGGCATGTCTGAAGTTCTTAAGTATGTAATGGGGTGGACAGTCTTCATGGCTAGCTTGGCATGCTACTTATCTTGTGGGTTGGAATTGCCACAGTGGAGAAATGCAAGTGAAAAGCAGCCCCTCTCTCACAACTGCCTCCTGCATCCTCATCATGGTAAAGAGTCAGCTAAGGAAAGGAGGAAAGTGTCGGTTGGCAGAAGCAAAGTATGCTGAGCTGGTGGCCCCATTTATATTGGAGTTCATTTTTGATGAATGTGGAGCTCAGGCCTCTGCAAACTCAGATGGAGTCTGGCAGATGACAATGAAGTCTTCTAATCTTAACCACGCAGCAGCTACCACACCAGATGTGGCATCTTCACTAGAACAGATGAACAATTAAGGACACTAATCTGCTTCCTGAGAAACCAAACCTGTGGGGAGAACAAAGAGTTCCCTCCAGCAGAGTCAAGCATCAGACACTAATAAAACATATGATGGGTCTATGTGGCTAAGAAACCTTGCAAAGCAAATGGAAAGCAGTTTTCTTCTAGAAGGTCCCATCCTCAAAGGTCAATGTCTTCTCCTGTGCATATACCTAACCATAGTCCCGGCTGAATGCTGCCGGTGGCATGTTTTATACAGCATGATTCAGTTCCTTCTGCCAGCTCAGTTGCACTAGAGGGTTTGATCCAGGGTAATCGACCTCATGGGAGGCCAAGGGATAGGTGATCTGGGTGATGTGGTGTGGGGACACGATGAGTCAGATCTCATTCTCCACTCGGGAGCCTGGGTTGGGGAGACTGAAGCTGAACTGGCCACAGGGGAGTCAATGTGAGAATGTCACTTATCAGCCGTGTAAATGGTAGGGATTATGGGGCAGAAAAGATTCTTCCTGGTTACCTGTTCAGATTTTTGGGGATCCCTTGTCCTTTTGTTCTTACCTTTGGGCTCTGTGAAAGCCCCCCCTTTTTAAAAAAGATTTATTATTTTTCTATTTGTATGAGTACACTGTAGCTGTCTTCAGACACACTAGAAGAGGGCATTGGATCCCATTACAGATGGTTGTGAGCCATCATGTGGTTGCTGGGAATTGAACTCAGGACCTCTGGAAGAGAGCAGCCAGTGCTCTTAACCGCTGAGCCATCTCTCCAGCCCCGTGAAAACCCTCTGAGGAGACACCTTGGTTGACTTAGAGTGAGTGGATCTCTTTCCCTCGTAGCCAGTGGAGCTTGTCTAGCGTTGGGACATCACTTCCTGTCTGACTTTACCACTAACTCTGTAATGTGATTAGATATTTTCTATGTATTGTTTCCATCTTTTTGCTTAGGCTGTGAGGCAGCATTCTGTGTATTTGGGGGAAGTTAACCATAGTAGGAATAATACTATGCTTAATAATAGTTCATATTAACTCAACCTCTACCGTGTGCCTGTCACAGTATCGGGCAGTCTATCCGCACTACGTTTAGCAGGAAGGGACCCCTGTGAATTGCTGCCATAGCCATTGTGGTTAGTGTGCCCTTGCCTCCTCTGCTCTGACTGTCCAGCCACAGGACGTGACTTACCACACACGGCTGGTGGAAAGACAGAGGTGTCCACTCTTGGGGCGCCATCTTTTTTTTTTCTTCTCAGTAAAAGTGACTCATATTTATTAGTGAAAACTTGGAGCTGTCTAGAAGCAGAACGACAAAAACAGTCAAATATTCAGTCAAATAATCTCGCCACCGCAGATACATTGTTGATATTGTGACGTTTACTCTCCCTTCCCGCTCTCTCACACACTTCACTTTCAAATTTGACAATGTAAAATCTGAACCCTTTTCGTGCCATTAAATAGGCTTCTCCTATGTAATTCTCTTGGGTAGGGAGGTGGTATATTTTCCTTCTTTCTAAAAACATTTTATTTTTATATTTTTTACCATATAAATTAACCTACAAGCAACAGGTCCATATGGGATTTCATACGTATTTCAATGTGGTCAACTCTCTCCCCTAATTCTTCTCCTCCCTTATGTCCCTGTTCTTCCTCTCTGTTGCCTCTTTCTAGGATTCTGCCTTCGTTTTAGTTCTATAGTTTTCCACACCTGACTCCTTTAAACAGTTGCTTTTCTCCCTCCCTCCCTCTCTCTCATTCCTTCCCTCTCTCCCCATCTCTATTTCCCTCCCCTTTCTTTGTCTGTCTCCCCTTGACGGTTCCCATACACACTCCCAACCAGGTACACACATTTAACAGTTCGAGGCCAGGGACCATATAAAACAGACACCATGCAATATTTGCCTCCAATAATTTTTAAAGAGCTATGCAGCGCCCTTTATGTGACAAGTGTTATGATTCAGGTGTTCTAACCAGTGGAACAGTGCATCCCAAGAGTGTGCATCCTAAGACTGTGCGACTATGGACACTCTTGGCTGTGTCCTGGTCCGCTGGGGTTTCTCCTGGAGCAAGGGGGAGGGTGGTTTGACCTCTGGAGGATACCATGTTTCCAAATTTATTTTGAAAAGAAATTGCTACATCTTCTTTAACAGCCTCCTTCCTCTGCTGGTTCATCTTTGGCCGTTTTACAATTTTTTTCCTCTCAGGTTCCCTGCAGCTTCTGATTATTGGTGCCTTTAGGTAAGCCTGCACCGGGCCTCGTGCTCTGGGATCACCCAACAATACCCTGTCTCTACCAGGCCCGATTCTGGGTTGCATGCCTTTTAATTTCTCTGCACAATACTAGAAGTTACCAGGAGATGGCGCTGTCAGCAAGTGCATCTGCTGGGTGTGATTTACACGAACCCTGGGAAGCTTTTAAATATTTATCCTCAAAATTCAATAAAGCCGTTCATCAACTGTGATGCTTAGAATTTGGTCAGCCCACGAGAATATTTTAATATCTTGCCCGATGTTCCACAATTCTCTTCCGCATTGTCTGTTTGTAGATCAGACTCCTGTTTGTTTCTTGTCAGTGGGAAGGATCCAGAGACCAGGCCTACTGACCTTCCTACAGAATCTTGCTAGATATGGTAGTGACCACACGTCTTACCTATTGAGAAGTCTTCAGGTTTAGATAGTGGGTCTGATCCTTTCCCACTTCTTCTCCAGCTTCCAGTAAGTGTTTGACGGAAAGAGGAACTCCATGAATACATGAACTCTGTGCGTGTGTGTTCTGTGTGTGTGTGGTGTGGGTATGTGGTGTGTGTGTGTCTGTGTGTGTATGGTATGTGTGTGTGTATGTATGTATGGTGTGTGTGTATGTGTGGTGTGTGTGTATGTATGGTGTGTGTGTATGTGTGGTGTGTGTGTATGTATGGTGTGTGTGTATGTGTGGTGTGTGTGTATGTGTGGTGTGTGTGTGGGTATGTAGTGTGTGTGTGATGTGTGTTTGGTATGTGGTGTTTGTGTAATGTGTGTGGTGTGTATGTGTGTGTGGGTGTGTGGGGTGGGGTGATGTGTGTGTGTCTGTATGTGGTGTGTGTGTGTATGTGTGTGTGTGTGGTGTGTATGTGTGTGTGGTGTGTGTGGGTGTGTGGGGTGGGGTGATATGTGTGTGTGTGTGTGTGTCTGTATGTGGTGTGTGTATAGTGTGGAATGGGAGGTGTGTGAGTGGTATGTGTGTGTCTGTGTGGTGGTAGTGCATGTGTGTGGAATGGTATGGGGGTAGGGTATCTGTATACATGTGTGTGATGGTGGAGTGTGTATGTGTGTGTGGTATAGTGTGTGTGTATGTGTGTATGTGTGTGTGTGTGCACATGTGTGCATGTCCTCCAAGGTTGCTGTAGTTAGGCTATATGATGTCCCCTACGTCTCATATGTTAATGGTTTGGCTCATAGGGTGGCATTATTGGGACATAGGAGATGGGCCTTAGATCCCTAAGGGTCTTTAGGTCCCTAGGGTTTGTTCAGGAATGAGCTGTGGAACCATGGCCTCTCCCTCTTTCCCTTTGGCCCCTGGGTGATGAGGTATGAGTTTTGCTCTCTTACTGGCTTCTGCCAGCTTGTGTTGCTTTACTGCAAGCCAGGAGCCAAAGGGCCAAGGGATCATGAGCTGCTTTCAAAACCGAGCCAGAACAAAGCTGTTCTCTGAGCGGACTATCTCGGACGTTTCCTTAGAGTGTTGGAAAGCTGACGCGCATGGGGGTGGAGCTCGGAAGTCACGTGATTGTCACAGCGCTGGAGGGCGTTGAAGGACAAGGTTGAAGGACGCTGAGCATGCAGGGAAAAACTCAACACGAAAGAGCGCCACGTCCCGAACATTCTTCTTCCTGGCTGGTGATGCCATACACACTATAGCCTTCTCCTGAGCACCGGCTTTCCTCATCTGTGAAAGGAAGACACACATTCTCCAGATTAACCCAGAATTGTCGTGGGTTTCAAAGAGGTGACATACATCAAGTCACTTTTAGAAAAATCACACAGCGTATCTTTTTTTTTTTTTAAATTTTACTATTTTACTTGTGAAAAAAAACTACAAGCAGAGTTCATAAATCGACATTTCTATTTAAAGCAGGAAAATGATAAAGTGGCTTCTGATGACATAGTCGTGCGCATGCCAATAGCAGGGATATATTAACATCTTTTATTGGCTAGACAAACAGCAGGGACTGATGTAAATTTCCCCCAAACATTTAAGACCTGTGAACTTCTGACCAGTTCACTAAACCACCCGCACTTTAGCATGAAGAAAAAACAAACCCAACTGACTGTCAGCTCTAAGACGGACGGAGCAGAAACTTCCAAAGTGTTATAGAAGCCATCTGTCTGGGCAAATGGAAAATAGAGCTTGTGTAAGACATTAACAGGGGAAGGTCGTGTTCTGACATATTTACCAAGCATTCCCTATCTGTCTCCAACGGACAAAGCTAAGGGAATAATGTCACCATCTTCACAGGGTAAATTAAGATTACAAGTCATACACAAGAACACAACTGCTTCCCCGTTCGAAACCCAAGAACACCTTTTTTTTCAAATGCTGTTTATTTTCTTTTAAGATTTACTTATTAATTATATATAAGTACACTGTAGCTGACTTCAGACACACCAGAAGAGGGCATCTGATCCCATTACAGATGGTTGTGAGCCACCATGTGGTTGCTGGGAATTGAACTCAGGACCTCTAGAGGAATGGTCAGTGCTCTTAACCGCTGAGCCATCGCTCCAGCCCCACACAGCATGTCTTGTATACAACAGATCAATAGTCTTTGGTCCATCTGGATGCTCTTAAGCCTGGTTTTGTTTGCTTTGACACTGTCTTTGCCTAAGGCCTGGGTCTCACAGGTAGGACTCCCACTTGCTCTGACACTCTCTTTAGTACCTCAGGTTGCAAGCCCTACAGTCATCCTGGTTGTTTATAACCCAGATCAGAGCACTCCTTGGCTCCTTTCTTTTCTTTCCCTCCATGAAATCCTTCAGTGATGCTATTGATTCTACACTCCGAGTTAAGCTCGAGGGAGGCTCTCCCTACTTCTGTGGCCATTGACTCCTGAGAAAGGAACAGAGGCCCGCTGTGTGTGTGTGTGGGGTGTCTCTCTTGCTCCCCCTGTAGTGCTCACCCGTGGCAGTGCCCGACTGAACCTTTAGAGATGTACAGCAGATGGCTGCCCCTACTGAAAGCCCCCTGGGGACCTCCCTCTTGCCCTGGTGTGAGAGCTGTTGGCTTTGAGGCCTTGCCTACTCCAGTCCCTCTAACACCTCCTTTACAGAGTGCTGTCTCCTTGCTCAGCCTAGAAAACTACCAGGGCATTTCCTAACTTAAACATTTAGCTTTTGCTCTTCTCTTTAGCCAGAATTCTCTCGGCCAGGCATCACCTATTTTTAAAGCTCAGTTCAGAGGCTCCATCTCAAGGACGCTTCTGCCGTGCTCCTCATATAATTTCTCCTATTATCTTGCATAACATTTTTTTTTCAGACATTGCCAGCACTCTCTGAAATGGTTCCTTTCGTTTCACTGCGTTTCGTGATTTCTGGTCTGAGGATGTTTCTACTGTGAAGGCAGGGTTGTTACTGAAAGGTCCCCAGAATCTATGATGATTCTAGGGTGTGCCCAGCGCTTAGCCGTGGTTTGCTGATGGAAAGAGAGTTCATTTTCTGGCTTTCTTGAGAGGCTGCAGTAAACGTTTTGACCTGGCCTTATCATTGGGAGGGGTTGACTAGATCTGGAAGATGGCATCTGAAGGGTTCACCTCTAAGATTCCCAGAAGGAGGATACCTTAGCTCCTTGCCACATCGGCCTGTCTATAGAGCTTCTCACAACACTGAAGCTAAGTTCATGTAAACTTATGAACGCACACGGGGTGGAGGATGGGGAGACGGAGGGAGAGAGAACAACTTGATGCTATCATGAAGGGAGCAAGCTGCAGAACTGGTAGATATACTTTACAGCAACCAGGACACCAGGCTTGTGTATGAAATATCTGCTGTTGGCTCCTGTGCTGTTCTTTGTTCCTAGCTGGTGGAACTGCCTTGGGCGGTTTTTGAAGCCGTGGGAGATGGGCCCACCTGTAGTTCAGTGCTTTCACTGTTATATCAGATATGAGGTCCCTCCTCTCTGTCACCTGTCACAGACTGATCAACTCTGCTTCCTCACACGACCACAATGTTCTACCCTATCCAGCTGATCTCTGCCTCCATACACACTCACGCCCACAATGTTCTGTCTTACCCAGCTGACCACAGATTGAACCTCTGAGACTCTGAGCCAAGACGAAGCCTTCTCTTGGAAAAGCATCGGTCTCAGGTATCAGCCATATCAGAGAAGAGTCTGAAACAACACGAAGCTTTGGGGTCAGGGTTGTTGTTAGGCTACAGTCACCCCACTGGGCTTCGCCTAACCATTTGGAGCCCATCACTGGTATCACAGAGGCAAGAGACGAAAACAGGGATGGTCACGTGCACCTTGGAACCAGTAAGACCAGGCACCGTAGTAGAAGGCCAGAAGCTGAGGAAGGCATGCGGCTTGGTTTCTGTGTTCTTCCTCTCTCCACGGACTGCGTCTCCCTCAGTGCTGGTGTTTGAGAGTGAGTGGTACAGATACAGCTTGGCCCTCAAGCTACAATCAATGAGACCCCAGTAATAACAGCTCAGAAGAACCAAGGCCAAGGGAAACTCTTGCAGAATCCTCGTTAATTGAAGTAATTAAATCAGCAGGAAGCCATCTGAACAATTATCACATTACAAGGAAAAACTCGTTTTGAGCCTGAGTATAAGGATACAAATAAATAGCTATTAGTTTATATTTGTAAATCCCCTCAGCCTATCAGGAAATTTGCTAATAGATTTTTAATTAAGGGGAAAGGCACATTTATGGCGGTGCTGTACAGTCTTTCTTTCAGACCTTCTTGCTGGCTTGAGCGTGGTGGCTCTGACACTGGCTTGAGTAGCCGATAATGTTTTGGGATCATAGTCTGGGTTACTCCACTGGCATTTGACTCACTGAAATTACTATGTTATCAGAGGTGGAGGAAACCAAGGACTCACTGCTGGAAGAGAGACAAGAAGTCCATATGACCATGGGATTCCTTTCCGAGAGGATGGAATGGTGGAACACAGGCGTCTTGAATCAATGCAGTGTGCACAGGTACACAGGTGGGCTACCCCTCTTGGAAAAGATAATTTCTCAAAGGAGAATTGATAACTGAGTTTTTTTTTTAAAAGGACTTTTTACGCTTCTTGAAGTTCCTTCCAAACACAGTTGCATTAACCCTTACCAAAAGCTTGTGAATTTTACAACACAATCATGTAATCCACACATAAGGCAGCTGTGACTGATGTGATCCAGCAAGTTATTGGCAGGGTTAGGGCTAGGAGTCAGGGTCTCAGCTGTCCCTAATCTTGCTTGAAGTTGATTACTTCCTGATCTACTATAAACTTTTGTTTATAAGACAGTGTCTTATTATGTAGCCTAGGCTAGCTCAAACCCATGATACTCTTGCCTCAGCTTCTCAAGTGCTGAGCTTACCATCATGGGCAGGATGCCTGGCTTCCTGTTCTGCTTTTAATGACTTGACTTGCAAGAATCTAAGGAAATTTTCCAAGACAAACAAAAGCCGCATGTGTGCATGCATATAACTTTATGTACAAATGCAGGGCTTTGACAATCCCTGAAAGTCCACAATGAAACCTCTAGAGCTGTAAATTCACCCAATGTAAGAGCCCCAGCCATTGACTCAGCAAGAGGTGCAAACCACCCGACAAGGCTGCAATTCCACACAGGAACTGAAGGGCAATCGTTTTTGGGTCAAAGATGAGATTCCTTGTCCTGGGTTCCCTTCAGATATGCTGTTTGTAGGTGATTTGGGGGAAAGGACATCCTCATGAAGATGACAGTGCTCTTTGGGATTGTTTCAAAAGCTATGTTAGCTTGTCCCTTAATCTTCAGTAGATCAGATATTTTGGAACCAGGTAGCCTCATATGGTCTGTCTTTTCTCCAATTCCAATAATTGGGGGTTTCTCTTGGACTTAGTATTCACTGTCTGTCTTTTATGGGCACGCTCACACTCCCCTCCCACCCTCTCTGAAACATCAGAGTAATGTGATCAAGTTCTTACTTGACACACCGAGTGTTCTGTAATATGCTAACATTTCTATATCATGTTAGTCTTGCATTAAGCTAATATGACACTAATTCAAGATGACAGGGAAAATGACTAATACAATAAGACCTTCAACTAGTTCCCTGGGGCTGCCACACGTGTCTGATTTAATTCACCTGAAACCACAAATGGATGGGCAGCGCTCAGGTGCAGTGGATGTCCCGCAGTGGAAGTCCTGGAAACACAAGAGCAACAGCTATTTCCCACCTGTGTCTTCTTGCCCTTCCTCCACATGCCCACCGCTCAGTCCCTAGGATGCAGACGTGCGACAGGAAGACTTCCTGACTGCGCTCAGCTTTGAAGCTGTAGACATGGGCCAAGGTCTAAAGGTCAATTATTGATGCTGGGCAAGTTACTTAACTTTTCTGTGCTTCAGTTTCCTGTGAGAAATACTCCACAGCCTTACAGGGCGGCAGGGAGGGCGGGATGAAGTGATGCACACTTAGGAAGTTATCCAGGGCAGGATGGTGGAGCGCAGATGATGGAAACATTTTTGTTGGACCTAGAAAAGGAATCTTTGAAAATCTTTGGGGCTCCAGATACTCTCAAAGTGCAATGGTACAGCTATGGTCATTTGGTTTTGCTATGGCTTATTATTTAAGGATAATGTCCTATTTATATTGCAATGTATGTCTGTTTCTTTCCTTTTCAGGGCTGAGTAATATTCTATCATATATGACATACTTTGTCCATTCATATACTGCTAGGCATTGGGTTGTTTCATCTTTTGGCTATTGTGAATTGGCATATAGATATTTCTTTGGAGGCCTAGCTTCAGTGCATGTGACTACGTATCCAGAAGTGGGATTCCTGGGTTGTGCAGTGATTGTCTTTGGTAGTTTGAGGAATTACCAAATAGCCTTCCATAGCAGTTACAGCACTTTGCATTTCTACCATTAGCACATGTACCTTCTAATGTTTTCCTAGTCTATCAGAATGATTTCATTTTTGTTTTTCATTATGTGTATATGTATGTGCCCATGCATGGGTTGTATATGTGAGTGCAGCGGCCAGAGTATAGACGAGGTCAGAGGATTCCCTGGAGCTGGAGTTACAGGGTGATGTGGGTACTAGGAACCTAATCCAGGCCCTCTGAAAGAGCAGCAGTGGCTGTTAGCCTCTAAGCCATCTTTCTAGTCCTTAATCTGTTCACTTTCTGGCCAATACTTGGTATTATCCATTTCCTGCTCTTAGCATTGCAAAACCCATGGGGGTAAGGCCTTTGATTTGATCATAATGGACAGCTTGTCATAGGCTTGATGGACACGTGGACACCATCTTTTGTGAATTATCTAAGTCCCATACCTATTTTTTTGAGATACTGGGAATAAAACCCAGGGCCTTGTGATGCTGGCCAAGCACTGTACCACTGACCCCTTCCCCCTAAACCCTATTTGTTTGCTTTGTATGATTGAGGTCTAAGAGGAGCTGACATGTTCCTGGAGTTAGTCTTTTGTCAGGTATGCTGTTGGCAGATGTTTCTCTCATTCTGAAAGCAGCTTTATCACCTTGTTTTGTTGATTTTATCATTTGATACAATCAAGTTTTGTTAGAGTGCAGTTTTTTTTCTTTTCTTGTCATTTTGTTGTTGGTTTTTTTAATTTATTTTATTTTATTTATTTATTTATTTATTTATTTTTTGTATTCTGGTGTTTTAATCCAGGAAATTCTTGCCAAATCTAGCATCATAAGGTGTTTCCTTGGTTTTCTTCTGAAAGTTTGGTAGTTTAATTTTTTTTTTTATTAACTTGAGTATTTCTTATATACATTTCAAGTGTTATTCCCTTTCCCGGTTTCCGGGCAAACATCCCCCTCCCCCCTCCCCTTCCTTATGGGTGTTCCCCTCCCAACCCTCCCCCCATTGCCGCCCTCCCCCCATAGTCTAGTTCACTGGGGGTTCAGTCTTAGCAGGACCCAGGGCTTCCCCTTCCACTGGTGCTCTTACTAGGATATTCATTGCTACCTATGGGGTCAGAGTCCAGGGTCAGTCCATGTATAGCATTTAGGTAGTGGCTTAGTCCCTGGAAGCTCTGGTTGCTTGACATTGTTGTACTTTTGGGGTCTCTAGCACCTTCAAGCTCTTCCAGTTCTTTCTCTGATTCCTTCAACGGGGGACCTATTCTCAGTTCAGTGGTTTGCTGCTGGCATTCGCCTCTGTATTTGCTGTATTCTGGCTGTGTCTCTCAGGAGCGATCTACATCCGGCTCCTGTCGGTCTGCACTTCTTTGCTTCATCCATCTTGTCTAATTGGGTGGCTGTATATGTATGGGCCACATGTGGGGCAGGCTCTGAATTGGTGTTCCTTCATTCTCTGTTTTAATCTTTGCCTCTCCCTTCCCTGCCAAGGGTATTCTTTTTCCTCATTTAAAGAAGGAGTGAAGCATTCACATTTTGATCATCCTTCTTGAGTTTCGTTTGTTCTAGGGATCTAGGGTAATTCAAGCATTTGGGCTAATAGCCACTTATCAATGAGTGCATACCATGTATGTCTTTCTGTGATTGGGTTAGCTCACTCAGGATGATATTTTCCAGTTCCAACCATTTGCCTACGAATTTCATAAACTCGTTTTTGATAGCTGAGTAATATTCCATTGTGTAGATGTACCACATTTTCTGTATCCATTCCTCTGTTGAAGGGGATCTGGGTTCTTTCCAGTTTCTGGCTATTATAAATAAGGCTGCGATGAACATAGTGGAGCACGTGTCTCTTTTATATGTTGAGGCATCTTTTGGGTATATGCCCAAGAGAGGTATAGCTGGATCCTCAGGCAGTTCAATGTCCAATTTTCTGAGGAACCTCCAGACTGATTTCCAGAATGGTTTTACCAGTCTGCAATCCCACCAACAATGGAGGAGTGTTCCTCTTTCTCCACATCCTCGCCAGCATCTGCTGTCACCTGAGTTTTTGATCTTAGCCATTCTCACTGGTGTGAGGTGAAATCTCAGGGTTGTTTTGATTTGCATTTCCCTTATGACTAAAGATGTTGAACATTTCTTTAGGTGTTTCTCAGCCATTCGGCATTCCTCAGCTGTGAATTCTTTGTTTAGCTCTGAACCCCATTTTTAATAGGGTTATTTGTTTCCCTGCGGTCTAACTTCTTGAGTTCTTTGTATATTTTGGATATAAGGCCTCTATCTGTTGTAGGATTGGTAAAGATCTTTTCCCAATCTGTTGGTTGCCGTTTTGTCCTAACCACAGTGTCCTTTGCCTTACAGAAGCTTTGCAGTTTTATGAGATCCCATTTGTCGATTCTTGATCTTAGAGCATAAGCCATTGGTGTTTTGTTCAGGAAATTTTTTCCAGTGCCCATGTGTTCCAGATGCTTCCCTAGTTTTTCTTCTATTAGTTTGAGTGTGTCTGGTTTGATGTGGAGGTCCTTGATCCACTTGGACTTAAGCTTTGTACAGGGTGATAAGCATGGATCGATCTGCATTCTTCTACATGTTGCCCTCCAGTTGAACCACCACCATTTGCTGAAAATGCTATCTTTTTTCCATTGGATGGTTTTGGCTCCTTTGTCAAAAATCAAGTGACCATAGGTGTGTGGGTTCATTTCTGGGTCTTCAATTCTATTCCATTGGTCTATCTGTCTGTCTCTGTACCAATACCATGCAGTTTTTATCACTATTGCTCTGTAATACTGCTTGAGTTCAGGGATAGTGATTCCCCCTGAAGTCCTTTTATTGTTGAGGATAGCTTTAGCTATCCTGGGTTTTTTGTTATTCCAGATGAATTTGCAAATTGTTCTGTCTAGGTAGTTTAATTTTTACAGTTAGGCCATTGATCCATTTTGTGTACGTTCGGGGACGTGTTATATGGTAGGTTCAACTTCACTTCTGTGTGTAGATATCCAGGTTCAACTCCAGTTGTTAAAAACAGTGCTTTCCACAGTGAACGCTTTTGGCCTGCCTGTCTTCCTTCTTGCCTTCTTTCCTTCCTTCCTTCTTCCTTCTTCCCTCCCTTCCTCCCTCCCTCTTTCCTTCCTTCCTTCTTCCTTCTTTTATTCCTTCCTCCCTTCCTCCCATCCCACCCTCCCTTTCTTTCTCCCTCCTTCTTTCTTTCCCTCTCTCCCTCCCTCCTTCTCTCTTTTCCTTCATTCCTCTTTCCTCCCTCACTTCTTTTTTCTCTCTTTTCTACTCCCTCCCTGAATCCTTCCCTTCTTTTCTCCCTTTCTTTGGGACAGTGTCTTACTGTGCCACTCAAGCTGTTCTTGAACTCACTGTATAGCCCTGACTGTCCTTGAACCAACCCTGGATTCGTCTCCTTCAGCTCCCTAAGTTCTAGGCTTGTAGATGGGTGTAACTCTGCACTGCAAATAAGTGTCGTCTGTTTGTTTATTTGTGGCTCTATAGATTGAACTCAAGGGGTTAGAGGTGCTAACAAGTGCTCAAACACTGAACTACATCTTCATTTTATTTTATTCCACTCGCCTATATCTTTCAAAATGTATCATTCATTCATTCATTCATAGACTCACTCTGTAGCCTATATTGGCCTCAAACCTGCTACATAGCCAGGCTGGCTTCAAACTTGTGATCCCCCTGCCTCTGTCTTCTGAATGTTCTGTTCTTTGTGCTACCATGACTGACTTAACCAAGCCTTTTCTTTCTTTCTTTTTTTTTTTTTAATTCTTTCTTTCTTAAAATTCCTACCCTTGGGGCTGGAGATTTAGCTCAGTGGTAGAGCGCTTTCCCAGCAAGCAAAAGGTGCTGGGCTACCCTCTGGTATTTCTTTCTTTTAAGAAGTTGTTTTGTTGGGGTTGGGGATTTAGCTCAGTGGTAGAGCGCTTGCCTAGCAAGCACAAGGCCCTGGGTTCGGTCCCCAGCTCCAAAGAAAAAAAAAAAAGAAGTTGTTTTGTTTGGTATGCAAATGAAGGAACGAAGGAATGAGGGAGGGGGGAGGGAGGAAACAAGGAAGGAAGTAAGAAGGAAGAAAGAGGGTTCGATGGCAAGATTGCCATTCTTATTTACACCCCTCGTGCTGGTTTGATTACCATTGCTCTGTCACTGTTTTAATATCGGAAAGCATGAACTGTGTTCTGCTTTTCTGAGGCTGATTGGCTATTTGGGACACTGAGACTCTGAATGCTTGTCTGAGGGTTGGCTTTCCCATTTATGTTAGCTCACCCTGGATGATGTTCCTGAGGACATCAGAGGTTGGCTTGGGCCGCATCGGCATCTTTAGGGATGTGGGTTGGCTTGGGCAGCACTGATATCTTAAGGACACAGTAGGTCTTCTACTTCCCGAGTGCAGATGTCTTTCGACTGGCCTGTGTCCATTTGCCCCTTTCAGCGTGCGGCTTTCACCTGGCCCCGTTCAGTTTTAGGATCTCTCTCTTCGGTGCTGTTGTAGGTGGAAATGTGTTCTTCGCTCCCCTTGCCGTTTGTTCAAGGAGATTTATTTTGTCATCGTCTTGAGTAGCGTTTAGTTTTTCCAGCTCAGCTGTGTGCTTACCTTTGATTGAGCACATGTGCAGAAAAACCCCCAGCGGCAGTGTGGGGCGTGGCTCTAGAAGGCAAACCTGGCTTGGTCAATGTCACATGTGTAAGATTGTAGAAGGCTGTATTCAACTTGTATTGACTTACCTACCTCTTGGTAGTATTTAAGCGCGGGAGTTCCTAGCAGTGTTTTTGCTAATCTAACAGGTTAAAGTATTTTTGTGCTTAAAGCATTGCTTATTACAGGACTGATGCACGTATAAACTGACAGAGAATATGGCTGTATACACAAGACCTGCACAAGTTGACAAGAAGCCGCTGCAGGGTGAGATCTGTGGGGAAAAGGAAAATCAGTTTTCTCCAAAGAAATGACATGGGACACTGCAGGTAGGCCCCATGCCCAGGATTGTGTGTATGTGTGTGTGTGTGTACTTTTTTTGTTTTATTTTGGATTTTTTTTTGTTTTAATGGGTTGTTGTGGGATTTTTCTTGGTGTTTGTTCTGATTTTTGCTTTTTGTGTATTTTCTTTCGAGAGAGAGTGAACATAAAGTTTGGTGGGTCAAAGGTGGGGGGCTAAGAGGAGTTGAGAGAGGGAAAAGACATGATCAAAATATAAGTTTTTAAAAAATGAAATAAATGATTTATTATTGTGTGTGGTATGCATGAATATATATGCATGGTGTGTGTGTGTGTGTGTGTGTGTGTGTGTGTGTGTGTGTGTGTGTGTGTGTATAGAGGCCATAAGGAGATGTCTTTCTCAGTTATATACACTCCACCTAATATACTGAGAACAGGGTCTCTTGCTTGAACCTGAAGTTCAACAATTTAGCTAGGCCAGCTAGCCAGCTTGCTCTGGGGAAATTCCTTGTCTCTGCCTCCCAAGCACCTGGATTACAGGAGGGCCACCATGTCCACCTTATACTGGAGACCTGAACTCTGGTCCACACTTGTGTGGCAAGCACACAGATGCTCTCTCTCTCTCTCTTTTTTTTTTAAGACAGTTTCACTATACTGCTCAGGCTGACTTTGAACTCATGATCCTCCTTCCCCAGCCTCCAGAGTGCTGGGCATGTGCCACTACACCGAGCATGATGCTGTCTGGATCTTAAGTGGTTTAATTAAGTTTTCATAATTATGAGTCATGGTCTGGGTATTTTATTTTATTTATTTTTTTAAAGATTTATTTATTTATTATATATGAGTACACTGTAGCTGTCTTCAGACACACCAGAAGAGGGCATCGGATCTCATTACAGATGGTTGTGAGCCACCATGTGGTTACTGGGATTTGAACTCAGGACCTCTGGAAGAGCAGTCAATGCTCTTAACGGCTGAGCCATCTCTCCAGCCCTTGGTATTTTAAAAGGTACAAATGCATAAGCTATAAATAGCTCACCCTGTGAGCCGCCTTATACACTCCATGCCCACTTATTTATTGTGTGTGTCGTGCCGGTGTAATTGAACTTTTCTCATTAAACTTACAAGAACAGTTTGTATTAGGCAAGATTTTGGTGTACTTATAACATTTATCCTTTTCCAGTGTTTTTGGTTTTTATAAATAATAACCTGTAAACATTGCACAGTTTTGTAGCACCAAATTGAAAACATTGTTTTCTTTTTGACAATTTCGTACATGGTTGCCGTGTATTATAATCAAGTTCGCCCCCATTGTCCTCCGTCATCCCTCCTTCAACTCCTGCTAGCACCTTCTTCCCAACCAATCTACTTC
The DNA here is from genome assembly GCF_021556685.1 of Rattus norvegicus. Lineage (NCBI taxonomy): Eukaryota > Metazoa > Chordata > Mammalia > Rodentia > Muridae > Rattus > Rattus norvegicus. The sequence continues at coordinate 30,826,275 of NC_141552.1, forward strand.
CTCCTTTCATGCCATATTTTCTATGCGTGTCTTCTGGGGGTCTCTGATTAGCCATTGCCCAACTGCCATAAGAAATGTCGACCCAATGGGAGAGCAGCACCAGTCTGTGTTTAAATGTGAGCCTTTTTTTTTTTTTAAGATTTATTTATTTATTATTTATGACTACGCTGTAGCTGTCTTCAGACACACCAGAAGAGGGCATCAGATCCCATTACAGATGGTTGTGAGCCACCATGTGGTTGCTGGGATTTGAACTCAGGACCTCTAGAAGAGCAGTCGGAGCTCTTAACCACTGAGCCATTTCTCCAGCCCTTAAGTGTGAGCCTTAAGAGGTAACTTCCCTGCATGTCTGTTCAGTACAGCATTGGTGGTAGGTTCTCCACTGGGGCTGTGACCTTCCCAGCCAGAGCTGGCCTGTTTTACAGCACCAGGCTTGTATTTCCTTCCAGGCAGCTGAGGGGGTGGGGGTCGCCCAGTCCCATCAGAAAGCAGTCCGGTCACCGTTGCAGCAGAGGTCAGATGCTGTGTGGTGGGAAATAAGGAGTCCGCAGCTGGGTGAGTCTGATGATGGGCTCTTCCCTCCAGTCGCTGCAGCACTCCGGGCCCTATGGATGCTAGTCAGCACGGAGGACGTTTCTCGCTCAGTCCCAGCTACATTCCTCTGTGTCCTATATCCAAACCACGTGGTTCCTTCAGCCCTAGATCTTGGTTCTCATACCTTCTGGTTCTTAGCGGAAATAAGAGTAGTGAAAATAGTCTGTTGTTTTGAGCAGCCGTTGGGGTTTCAAGAATGCATTAAGAGGTATCCATCATTTGACACTGGATTTTTTTTTTTTTACAGACAAACCTGTGGTTTCTAGAAGTATTGTCCAACTACACAGGATCCCTCTCTTCAAACTCTTGTAAACATAGTTTCTAGTTAGCTTACAGAGTTGCAGGGTCTACCGGGCTTTTGATGCAATCTTAAGTTTTGGTCAACTTTCTATCCCATCACCTCCTTTTCTTCCTCCTTGGATGCCTAAAGTGTTTTGCTTGTGGATTTTAGAGTTGTATTGCATGTTTCTTTACAGTGTCTCCATCACTTAAACTCCTGGTCTGATTACACGTCCTATTGACTCAGCATTTCCTTGGGGGTGTGGGGTGCGGGGTGCGGGGTGCGGGGTGCGGGGTGGGTAAGAGGTGAATTAGTAGGGCCGAAGGCAGCCATCCCCAGATGACTTGCCAGATGTTACAATGTCTTTCCTTGAGAATCCCTTCTCTCCACTGCCTGAACAGCTGCTGCTCACCCTGTTTGCTTTCCCAGGTATCTGGATTTACCCCTCGCTTCTCTTTTCTTTCCTGTCCGTCCTGTGCACCTGGACCAAATTGCTTTTAATTATTTTTTTTTCCATCATATTTTCCTAGGAGGAGCTTCACTCATTCAAGGAATATTCCATTAACATTTTCATGAAACTCTATGAGACCTAGGAGTTTGTTGGCCTAAAACAAAATGGCGTCCTTACAATGCTTAACCCTCCTTCTAACTGCAGAGTTTGCTTTTCGTTTGAGCTTTCCTACTCTTTCGTCTCCTGGACCTTAATATTCTCAACATTATCTTTTTTATAGCTATGGCACCTTTAACGGTTTATTTTTCTGTTTTCTATTTTTGTTTTTGATGAGGTGCTGGGGGTTGAAACCAAGGTGGGGTGGCCATGCAGGCTGAGCAAGTTCTCTCCTGTGCCCCGTTCTCCAAGCCCCATTTTATCTTTTTTAAAAACATATTTGTGAGTCATTTTTCTTTATATGTTCTAATTAGGATATTTATAAATAGGAAGGTGTTCTCTATATGTGAAGTATAAATATTTTATTGTATTCTCTTTCTTCCTGGAGGCTCTTTGTTGATCTTCTTAGGTGTCATAGATGAGCAGTCACATCAGATACAAACAGTCATTATTTGTCCTTCCCTTCCCAATTTTAACTATGAGCTTTATTTAGCTTCCTAAGCTTCTAGAACAACGTTAGATAGTACGGGAGCAGTGGGTATCTTATTTTATTCCAGATTTCAATGGGAATGTCACGGTAATTTGCTCGTATACACGGCAATGATTTTTTTTCTTTATGTATGCCTGAAGAAGTCATATTAAAGTCACATCTACTTTCTTATATTTTAATAGATTTTTTTTCCTCGCTAAGACCAAGTGCTGTTCCCCCCCACCCCATCATCGTTACCAGTGCCTTTGAAGATGACTCTATTATTTTTCTAAGTTGACGTGTGGCTGTAGTGAGCCCTAACGATCGGTCTTTGCATCTTAAATCTTGGCATATTATTCTTTTAGCGCGCTGCCAGAATGTAAGTGCTGATATTTTATTCAACACTTTTTGCATTACTATTCATAAGTGAGAGTTAGTTTGTAATATGTGATCTATGTTAAGTTTGGATTGGAAAGTTGGACCAGCTTTGTAAGAAGAAGCCAGGACTGCTTGTTAATAACCAGGCAGTTGCAGCAGTGGTCAGGGTTATAGAGCTGGCCCTTAAGGTTTGATAATTCCCCTCCAGGTTTCTGTCTGGGTCTTTTATATTTTAGGTGGCTCGCTCTTTGGTTACTCTCTAAATTAGTGCTAACATTAGTGCGTTTGGACTTTTGCCTTGTCTTGGGTCAGCTGTGATTAAAGGTGTTAGGAAATTGCCTTTGAGATGAAATTAAAATGCTGTCTTAGATTTCTTTGAGTGATCTCTTTTATTATTGTCTTCGTAATATCTTCTGAAATTTAATAAATGTTTTAGCATATTCTGTTTTTCTCTTTTATTTATTAGAACACCCCGTGGCACACTCATTTTATTGCGGTTTCTTCCTTTTTAAATGAGCTTTAAAATTTTGCTTACTTAGTTGCGTGTATGTGGGTGTTTTGTCTGCATGTATGTCTGTGCACCACATGTGTGCCCCGTGCCAGTAGAGGCAAAACAGGTATCCAATCCTCTGGGACTGGGCATCACAGACAGTTGTGAGCTGCTCCGTTGAACCTGGGTCCTTCTGGAGGAGCACACAGTGCCTTTAACCACTGAGCCATTTCTCTCCACCTTTATTTTTGTCTCTAAAGAATTGGGTTTCAGATTTATTTGCTTGTTCTAACTCTGCTTTTATGCCATTGATAAATATTTTTATTTTTACAGCACCTAGGATTGAGCTTACAGCCTTGCACATGTTAACCAAGCTCTTTACCACGGAACTACGTTCTTTTTTTCTTACCTTGTATTTTGAAGTAGGGTCTCATTAGTATGCCCAGGCTGGCCTTGAACTTGAGACCTTCCTGCCTTGGTCTCATGAGTTTCTGCGATTACAGGTGGAGCCAGATTTCCTAGTTGTCCTCCCTTTTTTGATTACCCTGGATTTATTTGATTATTATTATTATTATTTTAGTTTTTGAAGTATTTTTATTATTATTTTTTCTAGTGCCATGGCACATATAATTCAAGCTTCACTTTTAACCCTGAATACTCCTGTCGGTTTATTCTATAGGTTTTTCATGCACAGTTTTCTTATCAGTTGGAATAATCCACATTAAAAAAAAAACTTGGATGTCATCTTGGTGCACTCTTATTAGTGTCTGTCCTTATTTCTTTGCAACTAGAGAGAATCATGGAAAGCCTCCCTGATGCTGATGGCCTCTTCCTAGTAGAGGAATGTTAGGTTGGGTGGCTTGGCCTTGTGGAGGAGGTAACCACCTCTGCTGTGAATTCATGAACTCAGGGGACCTGTCATGTTCAGATAATGGCTCTTCCAGTCTTCCTGCCCTCTATTCTGCGATGTTCCTTGAGCCTTGGGGGAGGAGGCATGTGTGTGCTACAGATGTTCCATGGGCAGGATCTTACAATGGCTATGTCTCGACTCTTGGCACAAGGATTTTAGGGCTGTCAGTTTCTTTCTGAGGTAACCCAGGAGGCACCAGAAGGGGAGAGGGCAGTAGGACAGGAAAGCAAACGTGGCTAATTTAAGAGGCTGATATTTAAGGCCACTGAGGGACCTCCGGAAGACTGTTTCAGGCATACCTCTGCCTTCCCCACAAGAGATAGATCTGGGGGGCTGGAGAGATGGCTCAGTGGTTAAGAGCACCAACTGCTCTTCCAGAGGTCCTGAGTTCAAATCTCAGCAACCACAGGGGGGTTCATAACCATTTGTAATGAGATCTGATGCCCTCTTCTGGCTTGCAGGTGTACATGCAGGCAGAAAGCTGTATGATGTATACATAATAAATAAATATTAAAAAACAAAAGAGAGAGAGATAGATCTGGGTATTCCCCCATCCAGCCTGGGCCTTCGCTGGCTAAAAGCGAGTCCCCCAGACATTGACGGCACGGCCGCCTCCCCTGCTCCTCCAGAGGGCTGAACGTGCTCTTGATGTCAGAATGAGTTCTTGAGTGTTGTCCGGTAGCTTAGGACGTCAATGGCCCATCTGAGAAGGATAGGCATGGAGATTATGAGTAGGGACTTCTCTTCAGTTGATGGAGTTTCTGGGAGGTCGGGAAGCTGAGTCAGAATATTTAGAAAGAATGTGCCCCCTACTGTTTTTCTCTTTCTGGGTTTAGGATGTTGGCTCTAACTTTGGCTTAAGAGCTGGAGAAGCTCCGATGGCTGTACATTTTTTCTGCGAAGGACATGAATTGTTTTCGTACGCTCTTCCTGTCAGAGCAAAGCATGAAACCTTGGTGTCAGCTCTGGGAGGACTAAACCTTTGTGGGCAATGTCAGTAGGAGCTGCACCAGGGCCCCTGAGGGCCTTTCTATATATTTAATAATAATTTTAAAATGCTACTTTTGCCTAAGCAAATCAGGATGAACGAACCTTGTAGTAGAAAGGTGTGGGCATCTTCTTCTTCTTCTTTTTTTTTTCTTTTTTTCGAAGCTGGGGACAGAACCCAGGGCATTGCACTTGCTAGGCAAGCGCTCTACCATTGAGCTAAATCCCCAACCCCGGGCATCCTCTTGAGATGCTATTATCCCCATCTACATTACAGGAAGGCAGCAGTGTCTCAGGCTGGCCTAACTGTCTGTTAAGCTTTCTTTTCAGAGCTTTCACCGCCCTGCATGCTTTCCTCACTTCTGTGTCCTTTCTGTTCCTTCCTCTCCTTCTTGTCCTCCATCACCTACCTTGTAGCACTTTCTTTATGCTTATATATTTGTGTGAGTCCTGCTTCCCCTGAGATCTTGGAAAGCTCAAGCTTTTCTTAAGAATATTGTCAAAACGGTAATTTCCCTTTCCAAAGATGCAACCGTTTTAAGTGTATAGGTAGGTGGTAGATGCAGTCTGTCTGTCTGTCTCTTTCTTTTTTTCTTCCTTGCTTTCTATTTATAACAGGGTCTCATATAGCTCAGGCTGGCCTCAAACTCTTTATGCACTGGAAATTGGCCTTGTACTCTTGGTCCTCCAGCCTCTACCTCCGGAGTAGCCTCTACCTCCGGAGTGCTGTGATTACAGACATGAACCACCAACCTGACTGTCTGAATGACTTTTATAAATACTATAGATGACTACGTTTCCACTTCCCCAGTGAGCTAGGCATCTCGCGATGCCCCTCCAATGTTCTCGTGTGGCATTTTGTTTGTTACTTAAGTGGGATCTTACACTGCAGTCCTCGCTGGCTTTGAACTCATTATGAAATCCAGAGTGACCTTGAACTTGGGTCCTCCTAGCTGAGCATCCCAAATTCTGGGATTACAGGTGAGTGTTGCCATACCTATTCCTCCTATACTTTCTCTGTACTCTGCCAGGTAATTTTTTAGCTTCCTCCTCTTACCTTGTTAGTGTTTTCTTCCAACTTTTCTTTGTCATCTTGCTTCAGAGAGAGTATCTTTTCTTTGAATTTTGGACCCTGGAGAGAAATGATGCTCCTAATTTTCACTGGCTTCTACCTGGCATGTGTATGTGTGTGTGTGTGTGTGTGTGTGTGTGTGTGTGTGTGTGTTTGTGTGTGTGTGTGTTTGTGTTTGTATGTGTGAGTGTATGTGTGTATGTTTGTGTGTGTGCATGTGTATGTGTGTGTGAGTGTATGTGTATGTGTGTTTGTATGTGTGTGTGTGTGTTTGTATGTGTGTATGTGTATGTGTGCGTATGTGTGTATGCATGTGTATATGTATGTGTGTGTGTTTGTATGTGTGCATGTCTGTGTGAGTGTATGTGTGTATGTGTGTATGCGTGTGTATATGTATGTGTGTGTTTGTATGTGTGCATGTTTGTGTGAGTGTATGTGTGTATGCGTGTGTGTGTATGTGTGTATGTGTGTGTATATTTGTGTGTTTATGTGTGTGAGTATATGTGTGTATGTTTGTGTGTGTGTATGCGTGTGTGTGTGTTCATGTGCATGTGCATGCATGTGTATCTTTTTGTTTGTGCGCATGTGGTCTTCATTTCACAGTTTACTTGTATTTTATGCATACAAGTCAAACAATGGCTCCTTTGGAAGTTCTAGTTTCTCTTTGAGGTGGTCCTTGAGGCTTCTTCATAGAGTAGTCATTTGCTGATGAGTGGCAAGGGCCGAAAGGGAGGGGCTGAGAAGAAGGCAGCTATGGAATGGTTAGGTGGGTAAGGTTCATCCTGCACCTCCAGATTGTCACTCTGAGTTGCCCTGGTCTTGTACATTTTTAAAAAGAGGATGAGTCAGAATCCTTGTTTCTATTTGGTTGACAATCAGAGGGCGTTTCCCTTCCCTCTGTCGGACCAATTATTTGTTGTTGTCCTTTGAACTCAGGTGTACTGATGTTCTCAGTGCCCATCATGCTCAATTACTTTACATTTAGGATTTTCTTCAGTAAACAGACAGCATCTTCTGCTATTTCCTGTCTACCTACCTACCTGTCTCCACACTTATTTATTGTCACAGTCATGTGTCTCTCTGTCTATGTACCTTCCTCTCTCCATACCTATTTATCACCATAGTCACTTGTTTCTCTGTCTGTCTGTCTACCTGTCTATATACCTATTATCTATCATAGTCAACTATCTGTCTATCTCCATACCTATTTATCATCATAGTCATCTGTCTGTCTATCTACCTACCTATTTATCATAGTTGTCTATCTGTCTGTTTATCTGTTTGTCTGTCTACCTACCTACCTATATACCTATTTATCATAGTCATCTGTCTGTCTATCTGTTTCTATCTACCTACCTACCTACCTACCTACCTATTCACATACCTATTTATTATAGGTGTCTTGGTCAGGATTTCTACTCCTGCACAAACATCATGATCAAGAAGCAAGTTGGGGAGGAAAGGGTTTATTCAGCTCACACTTCCACATTGTTGTTCATCACCAAAGGAAGTCAGGACTGGAACTCAAGCAGGTCAGGAAGCAGGAGCTGATGCAGAGGCCATGGAGGGATGATAATTACTGACTTGCTTCCCCTGACTTGCTCAGCTTGCTCTCTTATAGAATCCATGGCTACCAGCTCAGGGAAGGCACCACCCACAATGGGCTGGGTCCTCCCACCATAATCACTAGTTGAGAAAATGCCTTACAGCTGGGTCTCATGGAGGCATTTCCACAACTGAGGCTCCTTTCTCTGTGATAACTTCAGCTTGTGCCAAGTTCACATACAAAAACAGCCAGTACGATAGTCATCTGTCTGTCTGTCTGTCTGTCTGTCTGTCTGTCTGTCTGACTATCTGCCTGCCTATCTATCTATCTATCTATCTATCTATCTATCTATCTATCTATCTATCTATCTATCTATCTATCTATCAATCATAGTCATCTGTCTGTCTGTCTACCTATCTATCCACCCATCTATTCCTATCCAGTCATTTGCCATCTACCTATTTCTCTGCCTACCTATCTATTCATCCATCTACTTGTCATGTCTCTAGGTTTTTTTTTCTAATATCCACAAGTAATTTGTTTTGTAGTGTGTGAGGCTCTCTGCCATATACAAGCAGATCAGACTCATTGGAGTTGCTGTACTCTTGCTGGCACTAGAAATTAAATTAAATTTGACCTTGATTTGGGAATATAAAGTTCAATAGCTATTCGTATTACAAAGCAGATAAACAATGCACATTAATTAATAGGTGCTTGCTTGGCCCTCCAGTGTAGCCTCGAACAGGCTGCCTTCTCCTTCTCTTGTGCTCACCCAGTGTGGTCGTTCACTCCAACGCACTTGTGATACCATGAGTTTTCTTGGCGGAGTCACCCAGTTCCGTCGGTTGAAGCCTTAGGGGAGTATTACTCCCTTCCTTTGCACTAATCCTGTCCGAGGCTGACTTTTCCTGTGTGTTCTGATCTCGGGGTTAGGATTTGAATTGCACATGCACAGTTTCTACCAATGGTTTCATGTTGACATTTTTACACACGCTTACTGTCTTTTGCTCATATTTGCCACTCTTTTGCTTTCTGTTTGTCTCCACTGTCCCCCTTCCTCATCCTAAACAGGCTCCTTTCACTTTCGTGTCATATTCTGTAACCCCAAACCTATACTCCGCCATACCCCTAAACTCTACATATGAGAGAAAATATGTAGAAATTATCTTTCTGAGTCTGGCTCATTTTGCTTGGCATAAGGTCTCCAGCTCTAGCCATTTCCTGCAAATAGTGTAATTTCATTCCTTATAGCTCAGCATAGCTCCATCTCGCATGCATACCACACTTCCCCGGCCCACTCATTTGTTGATGGACAGTTAGACTGGGTCCCGTCTTGGTTATTGTGGATAGCGCAGCATAGACATCTGTATTTTGTATTGACTTGGACTCCTTTGGCTATGCATGCATGAGTGGTAGAGCGGGATCATCCAGCATTTCTATTTTAGTCTCTCTCGGAGCTTCTGTTATGATTAGCATTTGAATTTTGAGCAGAAGGTAGTAAAGGCTGAATAAGAGTCGAGGTATTTTTCTCATTAGCAGTGCTAGAAGCAACAATTAATCCTGGCCTCCAAGCCAGGCCCTTTACACGTTCCCCAGCCTTTGACTGCAGGCTTTCGTAAAGGCTAAGCACAGAGAGATCCTGTGGCTGTCAGTTAGGAATCCTACCTAACATTCATGCTTTCTGTAGGGTAAAGGCAAAGCTTTAAAGGCAAATGTAGAAACTGTACATATGTGAGATGAAGGGTGCAGTCAGGAGGGAACGCAGAGAGGTGGGGTTTAATATAGAGACAAAAAGAGGGATGGGAAAAATGCTACGGAGGGGAGGAAAAGAGAACGAGATGATAGGAACAGGGCAAGACATAAAAACAACAACAACAACAACACAACAATTAGAAAATAGAAGGGGAATAAAAATAAAAACAGAAGTCAGAAAAAAATGAAAATGAATAAGACAAAGTCATATGCTAAGAGTACAGCAGAAACTAAAGGAAGCACAGGGGAGATCGGGGGAGGAGATGGAAAGAGAAAAAAATATTTCCCAACAACAAAAATTGTCAGACTGCATGAAGAGAAGGAAGAAAAACCAAAGTTTGCTTTTTGATACAATACAGTATAGATACTATGAAAAGTGTAGTTAAAAAAATATACCAAAAGAAGTTTCCAGAGAAAGATAAAAGGGATGTGTGTGAGTGTGAGTATGTGAGAGTATGAGTGTGTGAGTGTGTGTGTGTGTGTTTATATGTGTGTGTATGTGTGTGTATGTGTGTGTTTGTGTATGTTTGTGTGTATGTGTGTGTATGTGTGTGTGTTTGTGTGTGTTTGTATGTATGTGTGTGTATGTGTTTTTGTATGTATGTGTGTGTTTGTGTATATATGTATGTGTATGTGTGTTTGTATGTATGTGTGTTTGTATGTATGTGTGTGTATGTGTGTTGTGTGTATATGTGTATATATGTGTGTGTATGTGTTTGTTTGTTTGTGTATGTATATGTGTATGTATATGTGTGTGTGTGTGTGTGTGTGTGTGTGTGTGTGTGTGTGTGTGAATGGCTTCTTTCTGGGTTCTCAGAGATTGGAGACTGCCAGATCTATCCCAGACTGGGCAGGCTTGTGAAGTCTCGCCTTTCCTGTGGTGTGCTGGAGCGAAGGCTATGAGGACAAGTGTCCCAGGTTGGCCTGAGCTGTGCTTACAGTGGCAGCCCTTTGTTTCATACTAGGAGCCTCTGCAGGCCACACTGACCTTTGGAGTCTGTAGGCTGGGCATCCTTCTCCATGGCACTTGCAGACTGGGTGGCTGACATTCTAACCAGTGCTGGTGGTGCTGGTGTGTGCGATGGTATGTCTCGTCAGTGCCGTGTGAGTACGGAAGGCAGCTCCACATCAGCTCTCTGCAAGTGGAAGACTTACCTTGGTGCTTCCAAATTCCAGATGCTTTTGACAGAGGTGTCAAGCACTCTGCCGGAGTGTCAGAGCTCTGGGCTCTTTCGCAGTGAACACAGTGGTGTCTCCTGAGGTTGACCCGCACACTACCTTCAGGCTCAGGCTGTGAAGTATTCTCAGATGAAGCGTACATCCCAGTCTACAGAGCCAGAGCTGCCTTTCCTTATGGCTTTCCTGTGCACGTCTATCCCTTTGGTTCTTCATACTCGCCTCTCATGGCCGTCTCTCATACTGGGGGTTTGGCAGATTAAATTCAGGTTCCGTGATTTGTGGTTCCATTCTTAGACTCACAGGGTAGCTCTGTTTGAAAGTTCCTCTCTCAAGAGAGTGCCTGGCCACTGCCCGCTGAGATTCACAGGGAATATATTCAGTTTCTCTAGAGGAACAGAACTGACAGAATAAATATCTGTCTGTCTATCCATCCATGCATCTATTATCTCTATATCTATCTATCTATCTATCTATCTATCTATCTATCTATCTATCTATCATCTATCTACCTACCTACCTATCTTCCATCTATCCATCTATCCATCTATCCATCTATCCATCCATCCATCCATCCATCCATCCATCCATCCATCCACCTATCTAAAGGGGATTTATTAAGGTGGCTTATAGGCTGTGGTCCAGGTAGTCCAACAATGGCCCTCTCCTGATGGATAGTTCCAGAATCCAAGAGACTGGGCGTCTCAGAGGTCTTCAGTATACACCAGAATCGCAAAGAGGCTCTCATGCCTGTGATGGACGAACTTGCCAGTAACAGTGAAGGCAGGCAGGCAGAGAGCAGAAGTTTGCTTTTCCCATGTCCCTTAGATAGGCTGCCACCAGAAATGGCCTGAGTTAGGGTGGGTCTTCCCGATTGCATGGGTTTTAGTAAGACTAGATATAGTCAAATTGACAACCAAGAATAGCTACCACACAGGGTGATTATGGGATCCCCTGACAGAGGACTCGCTACCTCAAAATCTGCAACTGAATTTGAGGCCCCTGAGAGCTGCATGGTTGTCCTCAGGGTAGGATTTTCAGGCTCTCTTCACCAGGGTCCCACCCCATGTGGCTGCATCTGTGTTTGGCTTGGCTTACATTTTTGTGCATTTTCAGACTTTCTCCCTGCACTTCAGTTCTTCCCTAGGCTTCCCCGTTCTCTGTTTGCAGCTGAGTCTGCTTTGTCTTGTGCTTCCTCTCCTCCAAACCCCAGCCATATGGAGGCAGTTTCTGGTCTCCCATCTTACCTGGAAATCTGTTGTTTTTATTTATTGTTGTAAAAGTACATGGTGGGCAAGATGGAGCACCTGGGATCCTCGCGATGGGAGGCGGAAGTGGGAGAACATCAAATCTGGTGAGATCCTGTCTCAGAAACAAAACCTAAAGGGAGGGGCAGTGGCTAAGGATATGGCCTAATGGATAACGGTTTTACGAGCATGAGGACTGGAGTTCATATCCCTGGAACCCATATTAAATTGGGCAGGCGTAGTGGCTGCCTGTAATCCCTGTACCCTAGAGATAGAAGAGATTGCTGACAAGCTGGCTAGCTAGAAAAGGCACACGTGTGAGCTCCCGGTCCAGGGAGAGACCATACCTACATACATAAAGTGGAAAGTAATCAAAGAAGCCACCTGACAATGACTTCACACTTCCACAGACACAAATTCACGTGTATCCAAACACATACAGCCGTGCATACACATATGTATGCATACCACACACACACACACACACACACACACACACACACACACACGTACAAGACAAACCATCCATGTTTCTGTTCCTATATTTCTATAGGTATATTACCAAGCACAGTCCAGCACAAACAAGGGATATCAAATCTAACCGTCCCACTATAGAAGCTGTTAACACCTTGATGTACAGCTTTCTGGATAGCTCCTCATTCATATTGTGGATTCTCATTTTCAAGTGAGGATAAGCTTAGGGAAGGTGGGTATTTGTATATGCCTTTCTTTCACCATTTATGTAAATATATATGTATATTAATACTTTCTATATAGAGGAAGGATTTGAGGTACTGGGTTGATTCAGTCATATGGGGAACAATGCCCTTAGTCTCCTACTTTGAAATCATGTGACTTTGTAATTCTTCAACCAATGAAACTTCTTGAGCAAGAACCCAATGGCTGGCCACAGTGGTTACACCTATAATCCTAGTACTCAAGGGTCTGAGTCAGGAGTTTGGCTTCCTGGGTTACATACCTATCTCAGTAAGTCACCCCTGGCCCCACCATGCCCCACCATGCCCCTCTGTCTCTCCATCTTCCTTTCCCCAAGAAACCTGTCTTGAGAGCCAGGAGACATAAGCTGGCTCTGGGAAACTGGGACAAGGGGGTAGACTGTGAACGGGAAGCATAAGGATTCCTGACAGAGCTAAGGACAGATGGACAGGCTTTCTGATGCTACATTCTGATGCCCAATGTAACAGATGACAATTAGCAGCCACCAGCTGTTAAGTGACTGTGAATAAAATTAGTCTTTTTTTTTATATAAAACTCATTTAGCAAAAACATTAAAAAAAAAAAGCAAAAATCCAGCGATGGATGTTTGTTGGCAGCCCAGGGGCGATGTGGCACTGGGTTGATTATTTGTTACAAATGAGGATCCCGATGGTACCATCTCTCAGGTCAGCATGAGCTCCTCTCTATGCAGAAAAGTGTGCTCTGTGGTACAGCCCTCTAAGGGCCCGACCTTAAAATAAGTTGCCTTCATAACCTTCAGAGTCTTGGTCCCCTCCAGCCCCAACTTTATGCCCACTGTCTACAAAATCTCCATCAGAGGAATTTCGAAAACGTGAGTTTGAATTGAGCGCCTTTGTGCTAGCCCTCGACAACACAAGCTACTGTTAACACTTAACTCCCCAGGGCACCTAGAGACCTAGAGTAAGGTACAAGTGAGTCTGCAGCTCACTTCCCTAACTGCATCTGCATCCACCCCTACTTGATTGGATGAATCTACACTTCCAACCTGCCAGGGTGGTTCCTTAACTGGAAGCCTGCAGTGCTTGCCCTTCACTGTTAACTGGACTGGATGCACGGTCAGCTCAGAGACAGAGGCTTGAGTGTCTTGAGAGTGTTTTCAGAAAGGATTAGTCAAAGGGAAAGATCTGCCCTTGAATATGAATGGCTCTACCCCATGAGCCCAGACAGGATAAACCAGGAAGGCAATGGCAGGTAAGTGATTGTATCCCCTGGCCTACAGGCTGAGCTGCTATGCCTCACCATGTCTTCCCCTCTGTAAGAGAACGAGCCCTTTGAAACCATGAGCCAGAGGAGATTTTTCCTGCTTTAATCTGTCGTAGTCAAGTGACTTGGTAAAGCAACAGAAAATCTAAGACAGAACCTCTGTGCCCACTTTCTCCTCTTCTATTCCTTGGAAGCATAGGGACTCTTTATCGTCCAGGAGAGGACTCAAATGTCACGTGCTTTGCTAACTATCAGACAAAGCAGCCTCCTTGGCTTCCAGTTGCTCCAGTTCTGTCTAGCCCCATTTCTTTAATTTTGCTGGTCACTGTGGAGTGCACGATGTTTCCTCTTCCACCTCGTGATTGCCATGCCCACACCCATGCCCAGAATATAAACTTCAAAAGGCAGGCATCTTGTAGTGAGGACAGTTGTAGCTCATGTAATAGTTCATGTCACCTGTCATAAAGAAGTGATGGCATATAGCTGCAAACTCCAGCACTCCAGAGGCTGAGGTAGGAGGATCAAGAATTTGAAGGCGCGTTGGACTACAGAGTGAACCGAAGGTCAGCCTGGGCTATACCTTGAGACTCAGCCTCAAAGCAAGAAAGCAGGAGCAGGGGAGATGGCTCAGACAGTCATTACTGTGTAAGCATGAGGACCCAAGTTCAGATCCTAGCGCCAACGTGAAAGCTGTGCACAGATCATGTGTGTATAATTCCAGTTTGGGGAAGACAGAGACGGGAGTAGCTGGGGCTTGATGGCCAGCAGGTCTATCTGAGTACTGAGTTCCAGGTTCAGTGAGAGATTACCACACACGTATACAAACATGTATGCACACCTACACAGAGACATAATGTGTACATGAACACACACACACACACACACACACACACACACACACACTTCTCAAAATGAAATTATCTCCTCCAAAAACAAGCCCACCAAAAATATATGCTGATTTCAGCAAAAAGATGTTTAATGCCTTTCCGGGACAAACACTATTTTCCTTTATATGTTTAATATTGGGGGAGGGGGAGCAAATCCTATGTCCATTACTCTGTGTTTTCAATACTCAGTGTCAGGATTAGGTATATAGAAATGTCTGCAAATTGTGTTTCTGTCCCACATCTCAAGTTGGAAGGAAAAGGGGTTTGGCATGAAATTCCCTCTTGGATATGAACTGTAACTATTACAACCCCTGGCTGCTTGTTGAAGGTGCAGGCTGTTTGGCTATCAATGCTTCTGCTTCTCTGTCTGAGAACTCTCTGACATTAGATCTGCACTGGCACTGAAGCCGTGTGGCACACTCAAAACACTAGGGAGTTAGTGTTCCTGTCCCCAGTCCTTACCCAGTGGCTGATGGGAACTGGTGGGGAAAGGCCCCAGTTCTCTCTCCTCAAGGTTACTCCCCAGCATGGTTCAGAGTTTCCCAGCCCAGTGAACCAATACCTCAAAGCGTGATGGCTCAGTATTCATCCTGTAGGAACCATCTTTTTTCCCTATTCTACTACCTACATTTCCTGGGGTTATTTACCAAATGCATGATTTGCACTTTTGTCTGAGGAGGTCAGGCAAGGCACAGTATGGTTGTGTGTGTGACTGGGTATGTTGCTACACTTTTAATCCTAGCAGGTAAGAAGCTGAAGCAGGAGGATCACAGATTTGAGGCAAATCTAGACTACTCAGTGGATCCCATGTCATGCTGGATTACATAGCAAGACCCCTGCTGCAAAACAAACAAACAAATTAACTAACAGAAAAAACATTAGAAGAAAAGATTAAAAGAAGAAGAAAAGAGGGGCTAGGCAGTGACTCCGTCGCTTGCCTTGGTACAAGAGGACAGGTTTGGATCCACAGAATCCATCTAAAAAAACAGGACACAGCCACAATCCCGGAATGCCAGCACCACAGGGGTAGAGAGAGGAGGATTTTGGGATTATTGCTTGGCAAGTCTAGCAGAATCTGTGAGTTTTAGGCTCACTGAGAGACTATCTCAGAAACTAAGGTAGAGAAGGGATCGAGGAAGACACTGATGTCAACCTTTGGCCTCCGCACTCCTGAATGAACACCCGAACACACAAAATGATTTAGGATAAGGAATATGTGTTGCTTGTCATCATTATGAAGAAGTCATTACACTGTACACGGTGTTTGTGGTAATGTCCGCTTTCTGTTGGCTGCCAGAGGCCGTGCTAGTACATCCTGAATTCCTTTATTTCTTTTCACAGAAAGATTCATTTAGTTAATATGGAGCTTTTACTTATTTATTTTTTAGCTTTTCAGTTTAAAGGATGTATTTGTTTTTATTTTATGTGCATGGATGTTTTGCCCTCATGTAGTATGTCTATACACCGTATGGGTGCCTGGTGCTTGTGGGGGGACCAGAAGAGGGCTTTGGATTCCCTGAAACTGAAATTACAGATGGTTTTGAACTGCCATTGCATTCTAGGAACACAACCTGGGTCCTCTGGAAAAGCAGCCCCTATTCTTAACTGCCGGGCCATCTATCTAGCCCTAGTATGGGCTCTTAGACATCTTATGGCCTTCAGCATGAGATTTTCCTCTGGTTTTCTTAGAAACTTCTGTCTCAGTCAGTGTTCTACTGTTGTGATGAGACACCATGACCACAGCAACCCTTATAAGCATTTATTCAGGGCTGGCTTATAGTTCAGAGGTTTAATCCACTGTCATCATGGCAGCACACAGGCAGACCTGGTGTTGGAGAGGCGGTAGGAAGAGGGAGACTGGGCTTGGCTTAGGCTTTTGAAATCCCAAAGCCCATCCTCAGTGACACACTTCCTCCAATGAGGTCTCGTCTCCTAATCCTTCTCAAGTAGTGCCACTCCCTAAGGATGTAAGATTCGAATACATGAACCCGTTGGGCCCGTTCTTATTCAAACTACCACATCCACCATAACCATAGGCTGCCTTTCTCTGCCCAGGTGTCCCCATCAGCCCCACTGGTAGTTTGCTCTGTGCATTTCTTTGCAGTGAACAGCTGTCTTGAGCACTGTAGAATGTTTTGAGGCACCAAGATCTTTACCTACTAGACAACACACCCTGCTTGCAACATTCCAAAGTGCCCTCAGACATTGCCAAATGCCCCAATGGAGGAAAACTTCCCCCAATTAAGACTGCTGTTTCCAAATACACTTCAGTGATCCCAGTCAACGACTGCATCCCATTTCAACCATACCTTCTGAGAGGTTGGGAATTTATCCCGACTTAGACACTCTCGAGAGCCTCATGAAACCTGTTTCTGGGATTCTGCTAATTATAGGCCTGTGGAGAGTTGTACTGTGTCTGCTGATCTGTAGGAACATCTCCCAGAAACCCTTTCCGTACTTTCCCAGAATGCCCTACCTTGAATGGTGCTAGAGTGTACTGATCAAAAGAGAACGTGTAGGAGAGCTGGAGTGGAGAAGTGAGGTGTTCCCTGTTAGGCTCCAGGGTAGCCACAGAGGCAGGGGACTGTTGTAGCCCACACTGGCTCACACTGTGTGTGGGCTGAGAGTGGGGTGGACTCCAGCTCCTCCTCCTATCATGTCCTCTTTCAGCTTTTCAGAACCCTAGCTTAGGATCTTGGGTGGATCATGGTTAAGGATTGAGGGGTTCATTTGTATCAAGAATGCCAGGAGCTTGGAGGTCGTAGGGGATCGCGAGAGTCTCTGTGAGAGCCAGGTACCAGTTCTGGCGCTTTCACATGGTTCTGGAATATTCTTCTTGATCCAGTGTAGTCTTATTCACTCTCACTCACCTTTATCTTCCTTTCTCAGCAGTTGCCAGGTTTAGCCATGGAGCTGCAGAGCCTTACAGACCACTAGCTGGCTCCCATGGTCACTGGGGACCTAAACCCTACAGCAGACCAATCCTGCCAACCATGGTGGCTATGTTTGTCTAATGAAACACATCTGGAAGAGAAACTCACCCCTTTATCCCAACTAAAAACGTTCCTTATTCACATTATAGTGTTTTGTCCTTTCTGCCCCAGGGGCCATCAGGAGAAGGATTTTGATTCCTCTCTCTCTGTCTCTCTCTGTCTCTGTCTCTCTCTGTCTCCTCTCTCTGTCTCTCTGTCTCTCTCTGTCTCTGTCTCTCTCTGTCTCTGTCTCTCTCTGTCTCCTCTCTCTGTCTCTCTGTCTCTCTCTGTCTCTGTCTCTCTCGTCCTGAGGCATCAGGGTCTCTTAATATTGATTCAAATGAATTGTGAAGATGTGAGTGAGAGCCAAGAGAGAATTCTTCACTGGGGACAAATGCTCTAAAAAAGACTCAGGCCAAGTCCCCCCCAAACTCAATACTTGGGTGTCCATCTCTTTTGAGTGGACGCACTCTCTCCTTTCCTAAGTCTGCTCGGTGCTATGTTCCTTTCCTTAGGCAGGTGTCTCGTCACCTTGTGCACAAGGGGTTAATTTACCCAATGGTCTGCACATTCTGTAGGTTATTTCATATTTATTTCAATTATACAAGTATCCCGGGCCAGTGTATTTATTTTAAATCACATTATCTGCAGCTTCCAAGCATGTGTCAACAGAAAGAACGGTTTCAATTTAGCAGACTTCGGAATGGTGTGCAGTTTATCCTCACTTCAATTATACCCTCTATAGTAAGTCACGGGCAGCTTCGGGATTATTCAGGACAATGTAATGCTATCTGAAAGCATTGATTTTCCTGCCTCTTCAAGAGCAGGTTCACTGAAGGATGCGCTGGAATTTTCTTTAAGGAAACACAAAAATACATTTCTTGACTGCAGCTTCTGAGAAATCTCAATCTTAGAGGGGGGCTGGATGAAACTACCAACGGGGTTTCTGACCACTGACCCTTAAAGAGCCAGCAGCAGAACCAGCAACTGAAGGGGATGACCAGGGTAGGACAGAGTTTCCTCTCCTCAAACACTGGGAGGTAGAACGTGGGAGGAGCGGAAGGTCAGAAAATCTTGGTTCTCTGAGACTTATGAATAATTGTTTATTTAACAAGCCCTGGGCTAGCAGCTGCTTCTATAGTGATGGACAATAAAGACAGAACTGTCTTCTCGGACACATGAAGTTAACCAAGACCACACACAAGAGGTTCCAGGTTAGTTTAATGTCGGACAGTCACTTCGAGAGTCAGCCCTTTCATGGCTAGGCATGTCACAGAACAGTGTAACGGGAGAGAGAGTTTATCATGGATCAGATCATCAGAGGTTTCATCCATGGGGGCTGCATGGTGGGGCAGAGAAATTAGTATCATGGATTGGGCATGTGCAGGTAACCACAGCTCTTGACTGTCCTGCCATGTCAAAGACAGTGTTTCCATCTTGTGTCTCTTCTACC
The DNA here is from genome assembly GCF_021556685.1 of Rattus norvegicus. Classification (NCBI taxonomy): domain Eukaryota; kingdom Metazoa; phylum Chordata; class Mammalia; order Rodentia; family Muridae; genus Rattus; species Rattus norvegicus. The sequence goes on from NC_141552.1 coordinate 30,845,057, forward strand.
ACTCCCTGCCCTCCAGCCTCTGGCTCTCACTCTTTCTAACCCCTCATCCAAGATAGTTCTCAAGACTTGAAGGAAAGGGCATGGTACAGACATCCCATTTGTGCCTGAGCACGCTTGACTCGTGGAGCAGTTGTGACTTTCTGAATTAGCTACCAACACACAAAAACAGGCTTACTTTTCCTTTTCTTTTTTAAAATACCTGTTCTTATGAGAACTGATCTACTCAAAAGACCAACATTAGCCTCTCTTCAAAGGTGTTTGTAACCTAAATATTTCCCTCTGGACTTTACTTCTTAAAGGTCCAAGTACTCAATATTGTCATATCGGAGAGTTAAGGATCACAGTTTTGGTGAGGATCAAACACACTGAACTGTAGCAATAGGTAACAGATCTTGCCTACCCAGGCTCATTAAAGGCATCAGAAGCAGACTTCTGAAAGACAGGTTTTATGCATGTAGAATGTTGTAGGGAGATGGATCCACATAGGGGAGCATTGTGTGTGAGGGCCTCCAGGGTAGGAAGTAACTTGGCCTATTAGAATCGAAGGGGAGGCCTCTGAGAAAATAAGAATCAAGACAAGATTCTCTTCTCTGCCTAGGATACCTATATCTGGATGTATTGTCAGATTTGCACTGATTGTCCCATCTGGAACACTTGAAGGGACCCACAAGCCCTATTTTATTATTGGTGTCTGGTCCATGAAATAATCTAAACCCCTTAACACTGTGGTGCTCTTGAAGGAGGAGGGCTGTCTTGAAATCTCTCTCAAAACTATAGTTAACTCTAAGTTACTTGAAAGCAAATGATGAATAGTAATAACTATTTAGCATTTATTCAGAATGTACAAGGGGACGTGTGTGGTGGACATAGCATTAGTTCTAGGACTAAGAAATCAGAGGCAGGTAGATCTCTGTGAGTTTAAATCCAGCCTTGTCTACATAGTCAGTTTCAGGCCAGGCTAGTCGGACCTACATAGTGAGACCCCCATCTATGAAACAGTGAGACAGACAGACAGACAAAGATAGATAGACAAACAAAGACAGAGACAGACATTGAGCCAGAGTCAGTCAGACAGAGAGATAAATAGACAGAGACAGACAGGCAGACAGAAGACAAAGAGACAGTCAGACACAGACAAATAGACTGGGACAGTCAGAGAGACAGAAGACAGACACACAGAGACAGACAGACAGTCAGAGAGGCAGAGAGACAGACAGAGGAACAGAGACAGAGAGACAGAGAGATGGACAATCACAGACAGACGGAATGAATCTAGAGGGAAGATATGTGTATTAGTTCTTTTCATGTCGAGATGACTACAAACAATACTGGACAACAACAGCTTAAGGGAGAAAGGATTCTCTCGGCTCATGGGGTTTTATCCCTCGCTGTAGGGAAGGCATACCTCAGGTCACAGCAGTGGGGTCCTGTGTTGGGGTTGTTCACATCACTGCAGGACAGGATGCAGAGACCACAGTCCAGAGCCAGGACAGACATGGACTTCAAAGGCCTGCCCAGTTCCGCCAGCTAAGCCAAGCCCCACCTTCTAAAGTTCCCACAACCTCCTAAACTGGCACCACCAGTCTCTCTCATTCTCTCTCTCTCTCTCTCTCTCTCTCTCTCTCTCTCTCTCTCTCTCTCTCTCTCTGTGTGCACGTGTGCGCACGTACAAGTATCCAAAACATGAGCCTGTGAGGGACACTTCAGATTTACACCATGAGGACATCGTTGCCAGGATTCCCCCAAGCCTTGTGTCTGTTTTGGTTTGAACAGCTGCATCCATACACGGCGTGTTAATTACAAACCATTTCACATTGTTTGTTCTTCTTCAACCTCTTTGACACTTAACAGCAGCGACACTGCGAGCTTTTACAATTTGCTTGATATCCGTCTGCAGACTCGCAGTGGCAATGAGTTTACAGTTTGATTCTTTGTCACCGCTCCCCAAGGCTGGAGAGAACCTCTCTATTAAGGTCCCCTTACAGGTGTGTGCGAGATGCCACGCCGCTATCAGTGATGAAGGAAATGAGATCCATTGTACATCAGAAAGCCCAGTTGACTGAAAGATTTATAACTGGAGGTCATGGGAAGCAGCAGAACTGGAAGGGCTGGGGGATGAACAGAGGAGGCCCTCCAGTGATGATTATTTAAATAGCCCTGAAAACTCCATTTAAAAGACAGATCATATGCTTTACTGTTGTTCTCTGGACACACAGAGGAAATACGTAAAAACAAACAGAAACACCAAAAACAAAACAAAGCAAAACAAAACAGAAAACCCCAGCAGATGACCCTTCTCTGGTTCTATGTTCACCCTGGTGTCGAGCTGACACCTCACTTTATGGTCTGTTTAAAAACATCAGACGGAGCTGGCTGGCAATCATTAGTATAGGAAATAACTTTGGGCTCGGTGACAGTAGCGAGGCTTAAAATAAGTTTATCAGCAGGACATGGCGGCACACACCTATAATCCCAGCTACTCAGGAGGCTGAGGTAAGAGGATTGTAAGTCTGAGGCTAGCCTAGATAAATTAATGAGACCCTGTCTCAAACTAAACTAGAGTAAACGAAAATAAATTGAAGAAGGAGACGGGGTGGGTGGAAAGAGGCATTTGGAAGCTTAGTGGTAGGCGACTCTGTGTCTAATCTTTAACACAGTGGAAAAAAATTCTGAGAATCTCATTTAATTTATTAAAGGGCTCTGTATTTGTTGTCTTGGTAGGGTTTGGTAGGGTCTACTGGTAGTGTCCGATTGCGCGTTTTCAGCTGTAAGAGATGCGTCCTTGGGCTTCTTGCTTCAGAGACAGAGCAGCTGGCCTCGTGGGTAGTGAAGAGCTTTTTCACAGCATTTCTGGGTTACAAGGATTTCATGACCATGCCCGCACCATGCATGAAGGTCTTAGGCTAGGGTGCAAGGTGAACAAAAAACAAACCGTAGAGCTTGTTACCACTGTGAACACGCTGCTCATGGTGGTGGCTGTGGCCCGGGCCTTGTAAGCTATATGGAGGCCTCATGGGACCTCTGTCCCTTCAAGGAAGTCTTTTCTGGGCATATCAGCAACAAGTGCAAAAGGCAATTTTTCTAGGAATGGCACAAACCTAAGAGGAAGAGAGATACTGGAAGAAGCCTAACATGGCTGCCGAAGGACTCCAGCAATTTGATGAGATATTTCCAGGTCATCTATCTATGGCTCACATCCAGATGTGCCTGCTTCTTTTCTGTCAGAAGAAGGCCCACTTGGTAGATAGAGATCCAGGTGAACAGAGTACTGAGGTTGAGAAACTAGACTGGGCCTAGGAGGAACTAGAGAAGCAGGTTCCTAAGAACCAGCTGTTTGGTTAGGAAAAAATTCTCCACATCACCTGAATGACCCAAGGCTACACAGAGGTCATAGTGGCTGGGATACAGCGAAGTTGTATGCAAGGCAAAGGTTGTTTCTGTTGAGCCTGGAGTCCCTACCTGTGTGGCCTTCTCTGTGGCCCAAGCTGGCCAGAAAGGGCTCCCATCACTGCACTGACATCAACAAGCCTTACCAATGGCAGACTGATGAAGAAAAATGAACGTGGTAATGGCTGCGACTTGTTTGACAAGAGTATCAATCCACTTGGTGGCTTGGTCACTAAGATGAGGTGAGCAAGGACTCTGTTATGCTGAAAAGGCTATGTTGGGACAAGCACTTGTTGCTTACAAAAGATTGGGACCCTTAAAACATCAAAGCTGGATGGGAGCTTCATGGAGCACGCGCTCGCTGCCATCAACTGTTGAAGTCTCTCATGTGGCCTTATGGTCTGCTGGAGTCTGACCGCATAGCAACTTCTAGAAAGAGAGGTGGAAGCACACATTGAACAGCTTGTGAAGAGACACTCCACTGGGGAGGCTCTTCTTCATGTCTTTGTTCTATTCATAAACCTTAATATTTTGTTTTTTTAAATACCTCAATACCCATAACTGAGCTAAGTTTCCTATAGAAAGAAGAGAGTCTAACCTTTGAGAATCATGGGAAACCCTACACACTTCAGGAAAGGGGAAAATACCCTTTTTAAAACTAATTGTCAAAGTTTCGCACAAAGGCGGATGATTTCTGAGGAAAGTCAGACATAAAAAATTGCAAGTGTTACTCAAAGAGAATGATTTTAATGGAGGCAGGTGATTCCAAGCTTGACCCCATACCCTGCAGCCTCTTGTCAACTTGTCAACTACAGTCTCCTATAATCTTGCTTCAAGATGCCTCTCAAGAACATCTACTTTAAAGATGTTGCCTGGTGACTGCTTGTGTGAACCGTAAGAAAGGAACCCATGCCAAAAATTTAGTAGCCACGACAAGTCAAGCTGGCAGATGCTTTTGAGGCACAGGAGCTCTCTGCTGCTTTCTTTCTCTATGCCTGTGGTTCTCGACCTTCCTAATGCTTTAACCCCTTAGTGCCTTCATGTTGTGGTGACCATCCCCCACCGCCCACAACCATAAAATTATTTTCAATGCTATTTTATAACTGTAGTTTTGCTACTGTTATGAATTGTGACGTAGATATTTTTGTAGACGGGTTTGCCAAAGGAGCTACAACCCACAGGTTGAGGACCACTGGCCCATGTGATAGGCCTGGCTAGTCTTTGCAAAGAGGAAATGCCTCCCTAGCACGCTGGAAAGATATACCTATATGGTAACTTTGTTTGTTTAAGTCATCTATTCACGCCCTCAATCTACAGAGCCTTATGGAATGCATGCTCTGTGCCAGACTCTGTAGAACTAATGATAGATTAGTGATTCGCACACTTCCTACAGTGTGAGAGTTTAGTAGTGCCAGGAAAGCTTTGTTTAGAAATGTGCCCCATATTAGAAAGAGAAGTGGCACTAAGGAAGTGTGACCCAGCGCTGTGAGTACTGAAGGCAGATGGATCTCTGCCTGGACGCTCTTGAAGAGTGAGCCTTAGGAGTTTGTTTCTTGGTATTACCAGATTGGAACACATGAAGGGTTAATACATTGTCACGCTCATGATGATAAATGGCGCATTTCATCTCTTCGATGGGAAAGAGCTGATTCGTCTTCCCTGCTGTTCATTAAACAGAGCCACTGCGTAGGAAGAGCAATGGGGCTTTCCACACAAGTAAGAGGTGAGGTTTAAGCCATGGAGATGGTTTTGGGAAGCTGGGTAATGAGGACATTGCAGCAGGTAACGGGACTTGACAGCAGAAGAAAGAAAGGTATGAGAAACATGCAGAGGAGAGATATCGGGACATTTCGAGTCTTAATCAGGTCAGGCAAACTTCTTGTGTTTCTCTCTTGCTTCTGCTTGTTCCCAACCGCCTTAGCAGGAATACAGAGACAAGGCTTTGTTCTTGGCTTTGAGTTGCAGGGGGAAATATCACAGGGAGCTGCTCATCCTGCAGATTTCCCAGGTGTACACATCATTGCTGGCTTCTTGGAGAGCCGTTCTCACCCTCACACTGCTCTAGTTTGTCCCGTAGTGTCGATGGCCACGAGCTCTTGCCCACCTGGCCTTCAGTAGATGTGTCTAATGCGAGGTGTAAAGACTGTTTCTGCGGTAAGAGGAGAGACACTGGATGCTCCTATCCCCATTTCTCCCTATTTCTGGTGGCATCTGGTAGACCATCAGTATTGCATCTACTGGCTCCATTAACAGCAGGTGGAGTCTTCCTCTGCTCCCAACCTGTAGGGAACATCTGGGCTCCAGGGACCCTCCCTGAAACCTCTCTTCTCTTCAGTTCCAGGATTGTAGCTACTTGCTGCAGCTCTCTAGGCTGTCCCTGGTGATGCCCATTGGTTGGTCTCCAGTGACCATTCAGTGTCTCTCATATCTCTGCTACTCCTTCTCCATGCTCCATTGCCCCAGTTAGCCTTAAGCTCTGATTTCCTGCCTAGATTCTGGATAATCCCCTTTGAGTTGTCAGGAGGGGAGAGAGATGAGGGGGAGCTTGGCTGAAGGAAGCAGAGGTAGAAGGTGTGTGTGTGTGTGTGTGTGTGTGTGTGTGTGTGTGTGTGTGTGTGTGTAGGCCAGGCAGATGTTTCATTAACATTCTATGTAGTCATTTGAGCAGTAAATCCTAAGGATACAGAATTCTCATTCTCAAAACACATGTAGAGAGGGGAAAAATTTGAAGCCTCGACATCATGTTTGGGTCAGCCATTCAGGAAAAATATTGCCTCTTGCTTAATTTCATTTTTTCCCCCTATACTTTTCTAAACTAGGAAGCGAATTTCCAAGGTTTCAGGGTCGGAAGTTTCAAGTAGTGTTTTGTGTGGAGGAGCTTAAGCACCATGCCCAATGTATGGGATGAACACATTCGCCAAACCACTCAGTCTCGAGGAATGGACGTTTTATTTCCAGTAGGACAATCTGTCCAGGCAGAAGTTTGCGGTTCAGCTTCTAGAAGCTGGAGAGAGGTAGCATTTCTAGACCGTACCTTAAAAAAAATAAAGGCTGTCCCTTTGGTCAGCAGCTCAGTGGCCTTGTCTGTGCTCTCAGACCCAACTCTTTGTAGAAACCCTAATTAACTCTCTGCTGGAACTTCCTAAGTCTTCAACTCAGGATGGTCTCTTGGCCTCTGAGTCACCTCATTGTCCAAATTTTGTCCGTGGGAACACAAGAACGGAGTCATCTCATTTTAATCCTGCATAAGAACTGTAAAGACTGATTCTCAGCTGCCTTGAAGATCAGCTAGTCCGAACGGTTCATTTTGCAGAACAGGATCCTGAGGCCAGAGTGGATGCTAGCTGCCTAGGAGCTCCCAGATCATGCGTCTGCTAGGCGGTATTGAACGTTAACATCTTTCACTCCTACCTGTGTAATCCCATCTACATTTTAAATGATTTTATGGCTGAGACTGGTGAAGTCTGCTTGTGCCTACAGCTTCACCTCTCCACGTATATTCCTTGTATAAAAATGTCAGAAATCTATTTTGGGGTTTCGCAGAAGAGAACTCCTTCCGAACGATGCTTGAACTGTTAAATATCATCTCAAATCTCATTTTGGGGGGGCTCTAACCTTCAGAAAGCCTGGCACAGGACAAAAGTGGATTAAGGCTGAGATTTTCCAGAGGCTTGGTCTCACACCAGTGAAGTGCTTCTAATCACTTTGTGTCATTATCCAAACCAGTCTTCTGTCATTATTCAAAGGACCATGTACCATGGTCAAGAGAGTCATTGACCATAATTCTTGTTATTAAAACAAATTTAGAAGGAAAAAACAAAACAAAACAAAACAATCTGTATCATTGGCTTCATTAAACATGGGCTTCATCTCTTGAGAAAGACACCTCCCCTCCCCCTTCCTGTGGCAGCTTCTTCTTCCCTGAAAGAGAAAATACATTTGTAGGACTCAGGTAAGTTTTCTGTCTGGGCTCCTAAGCGTCAGGTTTGGATACTTGGGAGACACTGACCCGGCCCTTTTCTTCCCTTCTGATAGGAAGAGACTCTTTATCTTTATTTAATAAATCCAAGCTTAGGTAGATCATCTGTGAGATCATTTGGCAGGTAAGTGGGCAACCAAGACGGTCCCGTTCCTTGTGAGATTCCAAGAAGCATTAGTGAGGACGCAGGCGGGAAAGTTTCCAGTCTGTGTCTTTGCATGAATTTAATCATCTCCATCAGAATCCTTAAGGAATTACAATAACAGAGATTCATTCATAATTCACAATTTCCATTATCTTCTTTCTACATCTAGTGTAGGGGGTAAAATTTATGACTTCATTTACATTGTGTTCTATGAATAATAGAAGAAATACAGTAAAGGCCTGTGGAAATGCTCCTGCTACAGAGGCACTTCGGAGCGCATCTGCATCACAATGGCTTCCTGGCTCAGCGCGGAATCTGCCAGGCTGCAGCTGCGCGGGGAGCATTTCAAAGGGGCCATCCTCATTATACAAAGTCCTCTCTTTCTTTGAACTTCAAAGCAGAAAGGAGAGACCTTAAATGATATGGGGTAGGTAAGTGATGAAAATTGTAAGTTCAGGTATAAAATATCATCAATTAGGAGTGTGTGTGTGTGTGTGTGGGGGAAACAGCGGTTCAGAGGAGCGAGCATGTTTGCTTGGAATGCAGGCTGGCAGGCACACGGTCAGATCTGAGCTTTAGGTTTCTTTGAGCTTTGGGGGCCTTAAGGGTAATCTAGCGCAAAGCCCTCTTTCTGCAGTCGGGGGAAACCAAGGCACAAAGAAACAGATTTCTTCAACGTTCAGTATTAGAGCAGAGAGAGGGCCCCCGCAGCAGCCAGCCCCTCCCTCCAATCACATTACCTTTTGTTTTGAACTCAAAGTACCTGGCGTTGTGACAGGGCAATAAAGCTCACAGTAATCCTCTTGGTGAGGGATTTTTTTTCCCCATTTTTTTTTTCTTCCAAAACCTGGAGCAAAGATGTTGCCAAAGATCCCCCCGCCCCCACCCCCAAGTAATAATCTTTCTCAATTGAAAATCTGCACTGAAAAAAAGAGAGAGGTTTGAAGAAAGACATTTGTTATACTTCTACAATGAAGTAAATCTCATTTTTTTTTTAAATCAAGGAAGGACAGTAAGGCTGATGCAAACCTGTCAATGGTAGACTTCTCCTCCTAGTATCTAAAAGCAGCCCCATCTATCTGCAAAACAAACATACAAACATCCAAAAACCAAAACAACAACAACAACAACAACAAAAAACAAGCCATGTTTGTGCAGAATGGCCTGTCCCTTGAGTCAGTCACTTTCCAGCCATCGCAGAGGACAACTGAAGGAAGCTCTCATCACAGAGGCTCAGAGTGGTTGGTGTTACTCCAAAGAATATATATAATTTTATGTGCTTCTGTTTACAGTTTGTGCTGGGTCATGAAGAGTGATTTCCAAAAACCATTCTGTCTACCAGTTCCTCTCCCGGACCCTGTCTTCTGTTCTCCTACATGTTTTTGGAAAAGAAAAAAAAAATCATGGAAAAGCAATCCTATGTAAAGGTTTTAGAAAGGGTCTTTGGTCTCCTCCCAAAGACTCACAGAGCACGTTCTGATTGTTGTGTTATTAAAGTGACTCAGATACCAAGATAGTGTGGAAGCCTTTTGTATTTGGAAAGGGCAAGCAATATTAGTAGGCGAAATGCATACAGGTTCAACGGCTCTGTGCTTCACGGGGGAAACACATTCTCTGTGATCCAACACATCTAACACATTTAGTCACGCACAATAAAAACCAAACAAAAGAGTCAACCATTGGTCTTTCACTGTCCGGCAGCTTCCCACCCCAAGCTTTAAGGGATTCCTTGGGGTAAGCACAACAAAACTGAACACAGCGTTTCCTCCCCCCCACCAATGACTGGGAAAACTCAAAGCACATTTACTGTGATGTGGGGAGAGAAAGAGCCCACTACATTGTTTATCTTTGTGTGCTCAGCGCTTACACTCTTTATTCCGGAAAGTGTACCATAAAGTCGGGATGATCTCTTGCAGAGAGAATTGTAGTAGGGTGTGTACCAAGACCCAAGCGTTAAGCTAACAACAGCACCCCTGAATTTTTATAGTTTATAAAGTAACCAAGATTCAACACATCAGACCTTCAAGGATCTGAGCGGGAAACCACAGCTTTTTCCAATTTTCAGCAACTTTTTGTTTTGTATTTTACACACCAGCTTGCTATTCATCCAATTACAAGAGCTGTCTGTTATGCTTAGGATAAAGAGTAGACTTTTGATCCTAACTTAGGAGACTTGAGGATTAAAGAAACCGATGGTTCTCTCTCCTCCTGACTTAAACAAACGAACCAATCGACCTAGAATGTAATGGGATGGGGGCTGGGGTTGATGTGGAATTACATTTATATATTTTTTTCCTGGTCTTTGGTTCTTTTTTAATCTGGATACAAACTTCTGTTTGTTGAATTATTTGATACTTCTGAAAGACCCTTGGGTGTCATAAAGCTTTATTTTAGAGAGAGAAAAGAGAAAGTTTCTTCTCCATTGTGTGGAATGATGTAAACTTTAGTTTTTTCTCTGGGTAATTTTATTTTTTATCATTTATTTTATTTATTTGGTTATTCTGAGAATTAGAAACAGGGTTATGTGGACACCACACAGCCCTGCGTGCCTGAGCAGCCTTTCCAGATCTCTTCCTCCCCGCCCCCAACATGGCCCCACCGTGTTACATGGGCAGGCCTTGGACAGGACCCTTCTTCTTCAGACTGGAGTAGCTGAGATTATAACCCCAAATATAACCCATTGAATCCAATACTGACACTTGTGTGTGTTTTCGGGGATGAACCTTGGGCACTGGACAACTAATAGGTATGCTGTCCCCTAGGTAGAGCTATGCTACCTCTCTCATTGCAAGCTTCACTCAGTAGCCTGTAGTTCTGTGTGTAGAGTCGAGGCCACCTGGGCTTTTCCTCATACAGTTTGGTGTCCTTGCTTAGCTCACATTCGGCTGGTCACATTGGGGAGATTCTGTGGGCGTAGCTTCTGTATGAGGAGACACAGTCTCACCCAACCCCCCTGATCCTCTGACTCTTACAAATTTACCATTTTGCCTCCTCTTCTGCCATGTTCCTTGGGCCTTAGGTGTGAGGGCTTTCGGTGGACGTATCCATTGGGACTGCAGCTGCCATTTTAAACTTCCTCTTGAAGTCTTCCACGCCGGCAGACATTTCGCACTAGGTGACTTTAGAGTTTGTTGAGGGCGAATGCAATACTCGTATTGAGGAGCAGTATTTCTAGAACCATATCCGCTCCTTTCAGCCACTGTCTCTGAGGGGGAAAAGTACCACGCTCGGGAGGGGCACTGGATATTTTCTTTCTATGTATTTTGCTTGTGTCTACTTGGCCATGTCTGTCTTCTTCCAGTCCGTTCTATGTTCCATCCAAGTTCTTACGTGCAGCTGCTGACACACGCCTTTGCAGTTGCATTCAGGAGATAGGCAGATCTCTATAGGTTCAAGGTAAGCCTGGTGTATATTGAATTCTTGCAGACCAGTCAAGGCTACCATCGGACCCTGTTTCTAAGAAGGAAAAGAAGAAAAAGAAGAGGAGGAGAAGGAGGAAGAGGAGGCAGAAAGGTTCTCCCATGTGGTAGATCCCTTGTTATTACTACTTGGTGGTCTTCTAGAGTGGGACTTACACTATGATTTATCTATTTAGTCATGGATAGGCATTTTGAGTTGTTCTTAGCTTTGGGATATTGTGAATACTGATATGAATATTCTGGAAAATTCTTGTACTTATTACCTACAGCGAATTAAACCATGACAAACAAACAAACAAACAAACAAACAACAAGGAGAGAGGGTCATTTTTTTCTGTTCCTGTGAACTTCCTTGGCAGTTCCTTGTTGACTCTGTGTGCACCGTGATGCAACTGTACTCAGCTAGAAGGAAAGAGTCAAGATAGCCCTACTCACATATAGATGTTGGCGTTGGTATTCAGTGGACGCGACTCGCATTTCTTCCACACGGTCTTATTCTCTGGTTAGAGTAGACACGTTTTCCTTTAAGATAGTCTCAGGCAGTGTTCCAAGGGAGTAAGCAAACCATTAAGACACCTTGATATCAGGCTCTGGAACTACACCCAAAGCATGCGGCTAGCCCAAATTCAAAAGTTCGGGAAACAGACTACGTCTTTGGATAGGAGGAGCTGCTAAATACTGTGTTTTAACCAAAGTGATAATGTTTTCTGGTGATGATTCTAACCCTTCCATTGGGAATGCTCTCTGGAGTGGCTTGCTGTGTCACAGACTGGTAAATATTGTAAAATAACTTTCTCCAGCAATTGCTCGTTTCTTTGCTCTTACAGGCATGTCTGAGAGTTGAATTTGCCACATCTTTACCAACATTTAAAAAAATGTCTTAATTTAAGAATGAACCAGTATATTGGTACAACCAAGGAATAAGCTGGCCCTAGTGCATGAATATATTTCAAAGTATATTTTGTATGTGATCAAACAAAACAACAACAACCCCTCCATACCCCCAAACCTCTCTTAATCCTCTATCCTCCTCTGGTCTGTAAAGGTTTGTCAGTCATTGGGAAGATAGATTCTAGACAGTTCCAGTCCATCTTTGAGCCTATAGTCTATGACCATAATTTAGCTTAAAAAGGTCTTTCATCAAGAACCCATGACCAGGAAGCTCACAGTCCTAGGAGTAAGGCTCCAAATACTATTTTGCTAAATGGCTGTGATATCGAACTGCCTTTGGAGTCTGTACCTCTATACCCACAGATTAATGCAGCGACGAGTTCTCTCAAGGAAGCATCTTTTTGCAGCAGACAGCAGTTAACATAGGTAATCGCAGCTGGTCAAATTATAGAGGAACAGTATCTGTGGAGTGTTCAGGTGTAGGTGGGGTGTCAGCATCACGCTACCTCCTCCCAAGGCTCAGCGGACATTGTAGAAGAGGGACAGAAAGAGTCTGAGAGCCAGAGATCAGGGGAGCCCAAAGTTAAACAGTTTCTTATGGGCAAGGCATGCGTATGGTAAATAGACTCATGAAATCATGGGTTTGTTGCCTGCACAAAACCTCTATAAGATCAAGCCAGTACATATTCTAGCATGAATGAGGGAGGGATACATGAGATTCCGCCTCCCACCCCCCTCAGGTGAGGAGATATCGGTATTCAATGGCTATTGAGAGATATGGTCCCTGGTAGGTTGAAAGTGCTCTTATGGATGACCTATGTGCATATGGAAAGCACTAGTTGGTCTCAGGGGCTTATTACAAACAAAAAGAATACCTGAAGTTAGGAGAGGGATGTGGTAATGGGCTTCTGGGAGGATTGGAGGGGGAGAGTAAAGATGAACGGATAAGGAAAATACAGAATGGAAACACATGGGATTTTCAGCCACAGAGAATGACGTCCTATCATTTGCATAAAATGAATACGACTGCATGGAGACAACGATAAAATTAAGTTGGTATCAGAAAGGCAAATAAGTTTTCTCTTATTTGTGGCTCCAAAATTTATATAGTCACGAGAAACCATGCATTATATACTAAATGAAAGTATTCAGGAAAACCAAGGGAATAAACAGAAAGCGGGGAGGGGGAGAAAAAGGGGGAAGGGAGAAGAAAATAGGCTCAACATACAAGATACACGTACAAAGTTACATGTTAAATACTTTTTTAAAGTTTATTTTTATGAATATGGGTGTTTTGCCTGCATATGTGTCTGTGAACCACGTGCATGTGTAGTGGATTGGTCTGATGCTGCTTATATTCTTATGCTTAATATTGGCTTCTTAAGATGTGGTTGCCCCCGACAAGCAGACCCTCATGGACACCTAATGATGCTATGTAATCTTGCTCCTTAATTTAAAAACTATTGGTTGAATAAAGATGGCTACAACCTGTAGCTGGGCAGAAGAGAGGTGGACAGAGCTTTGGTTCCTGGGCTTGGGGTCTGAGGCAGAGACCAAGGGGAGAAGAGGAGACAGGAGGAGAGGAGAAAGGAGAAGAAGGACGAAGGTGCTATGGGGTAGATGGATCATGAGTGCAAGACCATGAGGTCTCACCAGTTGGAGTAGGCAGAACATGGCAAGTTACATCTCAGGGTTATTGACAGGGAAGTAGATAAAATAGCATAGGGGGTTGTTATCTGCCCAGCTCTAGTGTTTTTAAGGCGTATGATAAATCTAAAGGTTTTGAGTCTTTTATTTGGGAACAAAATGATCTAAGTTGAGGTAGAAATCCCCAATTAATATTTACCACAACATGCATGCAGTACCCAAGGAGGCCAGAAGAAGCCATTGGATTACCTGAGGCTGGAGTTACAGATGTGAGTTGTACGTGGGTGCTGGGAACTAAATCTGGGTCCTCTGGAAAAGCAGCTGGTGTCCTTGACTGCTAAGTTGTCATCCCTCCCTCCCCGTAAACACAAATTTAAAGAGGGAACATCCAGATTAAAGCTCTTGCAATCTACCCGCTCATATGTATGTATAGCTAGGGTTGCACATTGGCCCGTGTATTCTGCTGTTTGGGAATTTTGAAGCAGAACTTTAGGGTCAGGAGCCTTTGTCTGAGCCTTCATTGGCCTGCCTGTCTGAAGGCCTGTGTGACACCCGTGGAACCTGTGTGCCTGCGGGTGGCTGCCTTCCTTACTAACCTTTGCCTGGAGTGAATGAAGTAAATTGTTTACCTGCAAGTCCTTGTGTCCTCTTCAGCCACCCATCCTTGTGTGATCTCTCCTTTTCTGTCATTGGAGCCAGTGGTTCTCAACCTTCCTAATGTTGTAATCTTTTAGTACAGTTCCTCATGTTGAGGGGACCCCCGACTATAATATTATTTTTGTCCCTACTTCATAACTGTAATTTTGCTATTGTTATGAACTGTAATATAAATATCTGTGTTTTTCGATGGTCTTCAGATCTCCCATAGGTTGTAACTCACAGGTCGAGGACCACTGCTCTAAGCCCACATTCTTTTCCTGTGTATGGAGATTAAATATAAGTTCCTGGAGTACTGTACTTTACCTAGGGGAAGATTATATGCAGAATACTCTGTAGTATTCTCAAGGGCTTTTGTGTACAGTTGAGAAAGGAATCCAGGACTTGAACTTAGTTGTCTGTGCTGCTTCCCAAACTTCACTGAGAGGAAGGGTAAGAGGGGTAAGGTGGTGGCTGTTTTTGTTTTGAGTGGATGTGAGAGAAGACAGCAGAGACATATGGGGAGCAAAGACAAGAAAAACAGGACAGCAAGTGGTCCAGTTTGGAGCCCTGATCCTGGAGGTAGAGAATACAAATCCAGCCCGATTAAATCACAAATCCAAGGGCTCAGGGCAAAATGAGAGAAAGTAGTGGCTACAGTCCAGGAGGACTTACCGAGCATATGTAAGAACGGTCACAGAGCAGTGTGTGGAGGCACACACATGCGATTCCACTCAAGTGGCAGAGATAGGAGGATTTGAGAGTTACTCTATGGTTCTAGGCTATAGAGTAAGACTTGGCCTCACACCTCCAAACCAGGCCAAATAGAGCTAACCCACAAGAGGGAGACAGTAGGCACCAATTTCCTTTCCTATGGTCTCAGCTGGCAACCGTCATCTCTTCATCCTAATGTAAGTTCAGGAACTTATTACTCAGTGAGGTTCAGCTATCGGGATTAGGAACCCTTGTCATGCTTGAGGGATCACCATATTAGTTTGCTTTCTATTGTGATAAACATATGACTAAAAGTAACTTGGGGAGGAAAGGTGTTACTTGGCAGATGGGAAGTAAGAGCAGGAACTCAAGCTGGAACAGAGGCAGGCACCAGAGAGGGAGGCTGGCTATTGGCTTGCTCTCAATGGCTTCTTCAGCTTGGTTTTTTTTTCTCTACATCCTAGGACTACCTGCCCAGGAATGGTAAGCTCCCACATAACCATCGCTTAAGAGAGTGATCCACAGAAATGTCCACAGGCTGAATAAAGAGTCCCTCCTCCCATGTGAAAGTAGATTGCATCAACGTGACAAAAACTAACTGGTCCAGCAATCCTGCTGAAACCACAGGGGTGAAGAATGTAATGTGTACCCCATTTATTCAGCTTCTGAAGTGATGCTCCGGCCCTTATGTTTTCTGGGGGCCCTAGGACAGGAACCTCGCTAAGGGCAAGAACTTGGTCTGGCCTGATCTGTACGTCTGAAAAAGGAAGTAAGTGCTCAAGGTGAAGATCACAATCAGTATCTGCCTCTTGGACCTAACAATCTTCTCTTTCCTTCCTTCCTTCCTTCCTTCCTTCCTTCCTTCCTTCCTTCCTTCCTTCCTTCCTCCCTCCCTCCCTCCCTCCCTCCCTCCCTCCCTTTCTTCCTCCCTCCCTCCCTTCCTTCCTGTCTTCCTCCCTTCCTTCCTGTCTTCCTCCCTTCCCTCCCTCCCTCCTCCCCTTTTTTCTTTCTTTCTTCTGACAAGGTCTCATTCTATAGCACAGGCTAGCCCCCAAATCACAGGAATCCCATCTCAGACTCCCTAGTGCTAGGAGATGGAAGTTATCACACACAATGATACTCTTTCTAAAAGGGCATTTAAAAAAATGTCTAAGTGTTTTGCCTGCATGTGTATATGTATATACGTCATGTATGCCTTTGAGGGGGTCAGAAGAGGGGGTAACTCTCTGGAACTAGAGTCACAGAAAGTTGCAAGCCATCTTGTGGGTAATGGGACCAGAACCTCTGTCCACTGCAAGAGCAGTAAATGTTCTTAAATGCTGAGCTGTCTTTCTCTGTCCGTATATTCCTAAACACAGCAGGTAAACTGTATTATCATACTTAATAGAAAGCTTAATTGACAGCTGGAAGGGAACAGCAATAAGGAAAGACTAGGGTAGTAAAAGTGGAAAGTGATGCAAAAGAAAATGAAACAAAGCAAAATCCCGACTGCTATGGCATCTCTGTGGAATATGGGGACCAAGCAGACTAAAGCTATCTTAGAAAACATCAGGTGTTGGGAACTTCTGCCCGGGATCTCCACAAGAATTTTCTGAGTAAACACCCCATTCTAGAAGTGTCACAACCGCAATAGAGGCGGGAACCCCCACTACCCCCTCTACAGTGCCAAAGATATCTCCCTGCCGGAGCTTGAATATATGTCCTACTTACTAACCAATAGATTTAAAGGTCGATATGCTTAGCCAATAGGTAAACTGTATCCTTGCTGATGTAATTTGTACCCCTAAACGGTATAAAGTGCGTGCCTTTGTTCCCGGGGGTCGCTTCTGCCCCGATTGCAGAACGATTGCACGGGACTAGTAAACCTCTTGTTTATTACATTGATCTCCGTCTCTGTGTCTCTGTGAGTGACATCCCGGACGCAGGACTCGGTGGGCTTTTCTCCAGTCTTACACTCCAAGTCAAGAACAGGGAAGTTTCCCAAAAGAGACACAAAAATAAGTAGAATCACAATAATTACAAATGGAATGCAGCTGCACCTTAAGGACAGGGTCTAGTTGAACAAAAATTAAACCGAGCAAATAGCTCAGAAGGTGGAGGGAAGAAGGCAAAGAAATGCAAAGTAAGACCATTCAGAATCTGTGGTGGTTTGGATGAGAAGTGTCCCCCACAGGCTCACGTGATTGAACACTTGGTCCCCAGTGGGAAGGCTATGGGACCTTTGGTACGTAGAGCCTTGCCAGAGGAAGTATGACTGACCCCGGGGATGGCCTTGGGTATTTACAGTCTAGCTGCATTTCCTGTTGACTTTGCTTCATGCTTGAGGCAGAGGATGTGAGCGCTCAGCTTTCTGCATCTATGCCTGCTGCCTTGCCTCTCCGCCATGATGGGCTCTGATCTCTCTGGAACCATAAGCTAAAATAAAGCCCCATCCTTCTCACAACAAGTAGGTAACACCGAAGGTTCAGTTTGGGAAGTCTAAGATCTGGGCAGTGGGCATTTCAGGAAGGGAGACAGTTTCTGAAAACTGAATGGCTGGTCCCCAGAGGGCGAAAGTTCCCATTTCCCAGTCAGTGATGGTAACTACACCAGACCTGCAGATCTCAGCACCATGGGTAGAAAGGAGAGTGAGGGGATCTGAATGCAGAATGGTTTCAAACTTCCCCACAACCATGGTAGATGTGGGATGACACTAGAGGAATATCTTCAAAGCTGAAAGATAAATGATTACTGCCTAGAAGTGTACACACAGGCAAACTATCAATCAAATAAAGGGAGAGACAAGCATCATATGACAGAATTTATAATAAGCAGAGATGCTTAAAAAATGTTCCTATCAGCTATTTTAGGTATATGCCCCCAAATAAGGGAGCTTCCTTTCTTTGGTCTGGGTTTAATTTAATTTCTTTTTACTCTAAGGAAATATTTAAATGTCTATATGATAAAACTTGTCAAAACCTTTGTTGCTATTGGTTTACTGTCCTCAAAAGTGGTTATTATTATTATTATTATTATTATTATTATTATTATTTGGCTCGAACAGTATTTTAAACATTTATTTGCATTCAGTACTTAGCAAAGGAAATATGGGGGTTGAGTAAAGATGTTTTAAGTTAAAAAGAAATCCCTAGAAGCTACTTAAGGATGTGTTCCATCCCAACAAAGAGGGAAGAATTTGACAAGGAGGAAGAAAGCGGTTCTATGAAAGAGGAGACCCAATCCAAGGGAGAAGAAATCCAATCCAATCCTGTACCTACCAGGGCCTTCCAGGGGATTTTCTTCAAGACTAGGAGCTTGCTAGATAGCTGAGCAGCTAATGTCTTGAAAAGAGATTTAGACAAAAGGCAGAAAGTTTAACGTTGCATGAAGGATAAATTCCCTGGAGGGGAGAAAACAACAGCGACAACTACAACAACCAAACAAAAAACTCCAAACCCCCGCACCCAAAAACAAGAGAAAAAAAACCAAAATTGTCTAGGGAAACCAAAACTACATGAGGAAGAAAACACCCAGTAGTAGTTTATTCACAACTGTACAGCCAAAATGTCAACACTGAATGTTGATCTGACAAAACTAAAATGGTTTTGTTGAGAAGAGTGTGTGGATCAGAGTCTTTTGTGAAGCCAGGGGATGGAAGAGACGTTCAGTTGTCACCAGAAGGGTGGGAAGTCAACAATAAGGTCTAGAGGTAAAAACCGACTTAACAGGAAGTACTCTGTTCAGAGATGAAGCCACAAATATCAATGTTGTCTCTTTGGAAATTGGTAAGTCATGGTCACTAGGATGATGGACATGGGGCAAAGGGTGGCCGGTTCTGAGTTTCGTGTAATCATCTATGGCTCCTTGTCTCTCTAAATATATGCCTTTATATATTTGATAATTATAAAATGAAAGCTAGCTTTGTAAAGTGTCTGTTGTGTCTCCAGGACCTCACAATTAGTTTTCATCATTGTTTTTTATCATCTCCATGTGCTGAATGGGCCAGGGGTGAAAGGAAGGGAACTTTAAACTTTTTGAATTTAAATTCTTTAAATTTTTTCTTTAAAAAAAGTCATCATTATTATTACCATTATTATCATTTTGTTGAGGTAGTATGGAAGTCAGGAGAAAACAACTTTCAAGAGTTGTTCCAAAAATAAATAAATAAATAAATAAATAAATAAATAAATAAATAAATAACAAAGAGTTGTTTCCTCTCTCCATTCTTTATGGGATTCTGGGATCAAAAACAAGTTGTCAGGGTTGGGGATTTAGCTCAGTGGTAGAGCGCTTGCCTAGCAAGTGCAAGGCCCTGGGTTCAGTCCCCAGCTCTGGAAAACAAACAAACAAACAAACAAACAAACAAACAAGTTGCTAGGCTTTTGGGCGTCTTACAGGCCCAGGAGAACATTTCTGGATGTAGAACAACTCAAGCTGTTAGCTCAAAACCATTTTCTGTATGCTGATCTGACTGCTGAACTTCAGGGCAGACGTGGAGACCTGCGATCTCTCGAGAATTAAGAAGGATGAAGTCCTCACTATGTTTGCGATGTCGCACTTCATTTCTTATGACTGTTCACCCTTCACACCACTGCGTCACAACAATCAGAGACAGGAGTTAGGTGAGAATTCTGAGTGCTGGTAAGAAGGCTCCAGGAAAACAAGACAAGAAGAGTCTTGCGACCTCAGTTTACTCAAAATACAAAATCGTTCTTGGAATGTGTTTGTGTGCTCCTCCCACGTGTAGTGGGTAGGAGTGAGCTTCCTCCCTCTGTTGTCACTCATGTGCCTCTATGGAAAACATGGTTTTGCTGTGTGAGGCCTGCCCTTTTGATTGGACACTTTACTCAGGTGACTCTTCTTAACCCTCAGGGTATTAATTTATTCAGGGTCTGATGCTCTAAATAAAGTTGACTCTTGGATGAGGTGTTAGTCTGCTTCACTTTTAGGCCTTTCTCTCCCAGGTTCACACCACCAACTAGGGCAGTAAACAGCACCGATGCTAATGATGAACCTCACTGGGCAGTTGGGGAAGGGTCTTGGAAGGGTTAACATCACTCCCATCACACAGTAAGAGAGAAGTAAGACTGGGAGTGCAGCCCAGCTTTGAAGCCTAAGGCCATGCTCCTCCCTCATCCTCTTCACCCCCCAGCAGCAGAGAGCTCACGGGCACAATCCGGAATGACAGCCTCACAATAGAATCATGGAGAAAGTCCGGATGTGTGGAGGACTGGCAAGGTCCAGCTACATCTGTGTGTTCCTGCCAGTGAACAGACCCTTGGGCTGGTGCCCTGGTTACAGACCAGGGGGCTGCTCCTTTGTTCTTGGGTTTGCAGAGCATCTCGTCTCAACAGTTTAGCATCATAGAGCCAACATCCTATTGTTTAATCTCACAGATCTCTCCTGACAGGACAATTTGTTCTCTTTTCATCCTAGAGAGATGGGTGAAGGCTGAATGTAAACAGAACCTTCATCCTGCTCAAAACAAAGTCAGTCACTTGAGCTAAAGATGTCACAGGGTACAGAAGCAAGACTCTAAAAACCACTGAGATTTCTGCCTTACCTTTGATCAGATGACCAGACTTTACTTTGCTTTTGTCCAGGTGATTTGGAGCCTGCAATGACTGGGAGATTTAGGGGTCCCTGGTGCTGCACAAACTTGGATGTCTACTGTATTTATGTTTTGTGCATATTGAACATTGTTACTATTTATTTGTCTGAGTTAGAATCATGGTATGCAGTTCAAGTTGGCCCCAGACTCAAAATCCCTCTGCCTCAGCGTCCTTTCCAGCTTCCTTCTGAGCATATATGTGTGTAGCACTCTACCTGCATTTAAAGGTGTATGACAGAAATTGTGGCATGTGCACTCGTCAGGGTAAACTTGGAAAGGAGATGGTACTTCCAAAAAAGGTTGATAGTATGCATTTTTGCTGCCTGAAATTTTTTTTTTTTTTAACCAAGGTGGGGGTAGCCGGAAGGGAACTCTGGGAGAATGGTGAAGCATTTCAGGCCAGCAACAGTGAGGAACTCTAATCACCCTATGTCTAAAGGTCACCAGATCTTCCATAGAAGTCTATATAGGACAGCTCTCCAGAGTTGCTGAGTCCATGGGCAGTGGTGGCTGGGGGAAGGGGGATGCAGTACTTTCCAAACGTACTAGAAGGATTGAGCCTGGGAATAAACATTTTCTTGTACCTCCTTCTCTATCACCAGCCAGTGCCTCCCCTCGGATGAACCTAACAAGAGGACAGAAGGCAAAGGCACGCATTAGTATGGTCCTATAGGTTGGCTCCCCAGGACAAGGAACAGGATGGAGACAGATGGAGGGTAGATTTGGTGAAGAGAGAAAGAGACACTTGTGGCTCCAATTTGTATGTTCTGGTGTAGGCCCTCTTTCCTGCTTCCTTTGTGTATGCCTTTGACACCTTTAGATTCAGTCCTGAAAACGGCGCCAGCTCTTCTCAAGGATATGAGCACTCTCGGCGAGTATATTTTTATTGTGAAGACATCTGCACCTTCTTGCTAGCCAAAAACAACATATGGAAATGTTTCCCACATTTTCACCAGGGGGCACTCACTCCTTTCCCATGGATGGCTGGAAAGGCTTTTTTTTTTTTTTTTTGCAAGCATTTGCTAGCCAAAATAGAATCCTTTTTTGTAGGCACAGTGACTGTTGGAACAGCTCTGTCCTAAAGTGATTTCTATGTAGCTAAACACTGTTTCTGTTTGAAAGATGACTGGACCCTAGGATGATTACTTGGTAAATGTTTAGGGCCCAGCTTGCACACTGCCAGGAAAGTGTTTGGGTCTAAATGCTGCCTTATTCTGCCATTAAGATGAACAAAGCCAGAAAGACTTTGAAAAGATAATCCGCATGCCTAATTTGTAGATACTTTAAAAAAAATACAGTTGAAGCCCAACCAAACCAAGCAGGTTTTGAAAATCCTCTCTGTAGGGGTTGTCTTGTACCCATCCCCATGATTCATCCTCGTGGATAAGTGGAGGGTCCTGGTGGAAACGTGTTTTCTCAAGTAGAAATTCTTCCAAATGGGAAGACATTTGTTTGCTATCATATCAGTCTATTAGCTGTGAAAGTGACACAAACTTTGTCACAGGATCCATGCAGGCAGCCAAGCAATATAGCTATGTTCAGGGGGAGGGGCTCACTTCTGTTAAAAATGAATTGTGGTCGAGACTGGGTACAGACAATTATGGATCTCCTATCCCTTTTAAATGAGCATTGTCTTATAACTACAGGGAAATACAAAGACTTATTCAAATGCGCAGAGTGGAGAATGGTGGGCAAATTGGTTTCTCTTATTCTATTGGAAGCTTGGCGCGGAAGGTATTTGATCTGTCAAAGAGTCAACCAGTCAATCAGTCATCAAAGGATAGGTTAAGATTGACTTGTGCCCATGAGCAGAGCTTGTCCTTAAGTCTGGAGACTGTGTGGGATGATAAAGAAGAACAAGAGTTTTGGCATAAAGTCAATCTGGATTCACATCTTGGCTCTGTCACTATCTACAATCTTGGGGAAATTTAGTTAACCTCTTGAGCCTTTCTGACATATAAATGGGGGGGATTATATTATTTACTTAATGTACTTGGTGTGAAGATTAAGGCAAGAACTCAAGCAGTTTCTGTTGCAGAACAATGAGTAGTGGTAGGTATCGCCATGGTCATAATAATAAACCAACCCCATTCCGAATACTTACTGTTGTTATATAACAAGGAAATAATCACATGGGCCGAAGTAATTTATTACTTGGCTTTTTTCCCCCTTCAATTAACTTTAGTAGCCAACTATGGTACTGTTAATTAGTTATTTAAAAAACAACAGCTGTTTGAGTGAGTTTACTGTCATAAAAACACAGGATCTTAGAGCGAGGGAGCCTAACAGATTCATTCCATCCAAGCCTCTTTTAACATGAAGGTAATCCTTTAAAAAAAATCTTTAAAATAAAGCCGACCTATCACATAGCCAGAAATAGAAAAAACTGCCAAACCCATGGTACCTTCCTGGCTGAGGACAAAGCTGCATTTTACTTGCTAGCCCTTTCCCAGAGATCGGTGCTTCCCCACGATCAAGGAGTGTGTGCTCTCTCTTCATTTTCTGTGTTCCAGCTACTGGTAAGTTTATTTTCATTGCTTCCTGTTGATTTCTGGAACATACTAGAGAGACTCTTCTAATCCAGCTTTCAGTGAGAAATTAAAAATAGTATCCAGAGTAGTAGATAGATTTACTGCAATCCTTATCAAAATACCAAGGGAAGAAGTAATTCCAGAAATAAACATGCTAAATGCACACTCACACACACAACACACTCCAGTCAATTCCCTGAGAGGGAAACGTGAAATTGGACGCATCACACTTCCTGACTTAGAATTCTTACCAAATTAAATTCCTTAAAATAACAAGGTCTACACAACCTTAAGATACATTCCAGTCCATAGTAATTAATAAAAGCATCATGATGCTGTTACAAAATAGACATGCAAATCAATGTAGTAGAACAGAGGGCACAGATGTGAGTCTATACAGCTATAGTCAGTTGATTTTATACAAAGACGACAAAAAGTACACACTGGAGAAAAGACAGCATCTTTGGCAAGTGACGCTGGGTAAAGTGGATGTGAAGCATGTAGAAGAATTAAGCTAGAGTCTTATCTCTTACCCTGAGCAAAACTCAATTCCAAGTGGACCAAAGGCCTTAATGTAAAAGCCCAGACTCTGAACACTGGTAGAGGAAAAGGTAAGAACCATGCTACAAGGGGTTGGCATAGGTATGGACTTTCTAAATAGGAACCTGGTTGCCCAGGGCATAAGGTCAACAATTGACAACAGAGGTTCATAGATTTAAAAAAAAAAAACTTCTGTATGCAAAGGAAACAGTCGGTTGTATGAAAAGGCAACCTATAAAGTGAGAGGAAAAATCTTGGCCAGTTATATATATATACGACAGAGGATTGATGTCTAGAGTACATAAAAGACTCAAAAATCCCAACCCAAGAAATAGACACCCAATTTAAAAAGATGAGCTTTGGAACCAAACACAACGTTCTCAAAAGAAGACATATAAATGGCTGGGAAGTAATTTTAAAAGTGTTCAAAAATACCATTTCAATCAAGCAAATGTAAATTAAAACTGTTTTTGAAACCACCCCGATTAGACTGGCTATCATTACCATGACAATAACTGACGATAAATACTAGCATTGGTGTGAAAAAAGAAGAGTTCTTACACACTTGCACTTCTGGTGGGACTGTAAACTGGGCTAGCCACTGGAAAAGTCAGTGTGGACATTTCTCAAAAAGCTGGAGAGCTACAATACGGCTTGGCTATACCACTCCTGGGTAGACACCCAAAGGAGTCTCTCACACTACAGACATACATGCTTACCCACACTCACTGTTGCTAACTCACAATAGGTGGGAGGTGGAATTAGTCTAGATACCAGTCAACAGATTCAAAAGTCGAGAAAACGGAATTAGTTATATTCAGTTGTAAGAAAATGAAATTATGAAAGTTTCAGGTAAATGAACGGAATTAGAAAACACAATGAAGTGACCCAGGCCCAGAAAGACACACAGTGCACATTCTCTCTCATACATGGATCCGAATTTTGAATTTTTACACTTATATGTGTTAAATTTAGAGTATCTGTAGAGGCCATGAAACCAAAAAGGAGAGCATTGTAGAAAGGAAGCTTAGCAGTGCGACGTGATAGGAAAGTAAAGAGGAGAAATGGTGGGAGCTGCAAGGTTTAAGCAGAGATGGGGTGGATTTTAAAACGTGATTGAAAGGAGGGAGCCTGCAAGACTGAATAGTGCTGCTTCTAGAAGCCATGGGCTGATAAACAAAAGCCCCAGCGCCAGGAACGGGATACTTCTCCCACGGGGTTGTTGGTACCGGAGTCATAAGAAGTCCCCCAAACAACGTAGGATTTGGCCATTCCTCTTGGTTGTCCATAGAACTAGGGGGTGAGATCCCATTGCTGAGGATACATTTTGGTTGCAGGGTGTAGAGAAACCACGTTGGAACTGAGTTGGAAGTTTTCTCCCTGCTTACAAGTTTCTACGGTGCCAGAAGGGTTATACAGGATGCCAGGGAACAAAGACACTTAGTGGTCTTACCACGATGTGAACCTGCCGACTGCAGAAGCGACCTGCGAGGGAAGATGTACACGCTACAGTAGCATGGTTGTTCTTTGTTTTGTGTGTTTATAAAACGCGAGGATCCTTTATGAGCAGACATAAGCCCGCTCTATAGGAGGGACTCATACCTGGTCCTGTAAACCTGGTCAAACCCCAGGCCTCAGCAAGGAATACGTTTTAGGGGGTGAATATACTACTATTGCTTTGCTAAATGGACTTGGTTTCAAGATGCCTTCTAGATATTTATAGACTCTTAGGTCAGCTCCAGTCAGAGAAATTTGTTTGCAGTGACACTGGTTATCACAGACTCAAAACTAGTCAAAGTACTGAGAAAACTATGGAGTGTTAGGTCTTAGAAGCCTCGGGATGGGTGGGGGTAGGGTGGGGGTGGGAGGAAGCTGCTAACTCTGGTGTCTATTAACACATCAAAGCAGACACTGGCAAGGTTTCCCAGCATCCATCAGTCCCGTGGCTCCTCCCATCTTTCTCAGCATCTACTGGTACCTGTGACTCCGCCCAGCACTCCTCACCCTGCCTCCTACCCCAAACCTCTCGGTTCAGGGGCTGGGCTTCTGCTTCCGGTCTCTGCTGGATCTCTATATAACTCAGTTGTTTGGCTCCCCCACAGCTCTTCTGGACATTTGGCACGGGCTGTGTACTTGGTCAGCAGCTCTTGCTCTCCCTTCCCTTCTCTCCTCTCATGGTCTGGCTTAGTGTGCCATCCATGTTCAACCAGGACTCCCCGACTCTGCCTGCCTTCCCCTTACATCCACAGCCAAACTCTTCTCCATACTCCTGCTCCCTTTATTTTTTCTTTCACCCCCATAAACGGAACATATATATTAGAACTTAAAGGCTCGGAGAACACCGTGGAAGAATGGGTAGAAAGAACAAAAGAGCTGAAGGATGGGGCAGAGTGCTGTGAGCTTCTGTCTCACGGGCGAGTCTGCTGCACCCGTGACGAACTCGTAGCATTGGTTGCCTGCGTAAGACCTGAGCAAGACAGAGCCCATCAACATCCGGTTATCGACAACGGAGGGAGTCATAACGCCCCTCCCCTTCTCAGATGACCTTTAATAGTTAAAGGTTGCAGAAGGAGAGGGGTCATATTCCTTAGGGTTGTACTCACTAGACATGGTCCCCACTCAAACCTCTGCCACCCATGCTCATGTATGCAACCCCAACTAAATGCAGTGATTCGCACCTTTAAAAAGACATGAATGTAAAAGGGAAGTTTGAGGAGAAGGACTGTTGGGGGAGTGGGAAGAGAAGAGTAAAGGTAGTGGGGAAACTGATCTAAGGATATAAATATATATGATATGGTGAATAAATAAATAAAGATTACATAGTATTAGCATAACGATGGAAACCTTATCTGGGTTTCTTTCTTTCTTTCTTTCTTTCTTTCTTTCTTTCTTTCTTTCTTTCTTCCTTCCTTCCTTCCTTCCTTCCTTCCTTCCTTTCTTTCTTTCTTTCTAAGATTTATTAATTTTATATGTGTGTGTACACTGTAGCTGTCTTCAGACACCAGAAGAGGGCATCGGATCCCATTACAGATGGTTTCGAGTCACCATGTGGTTGCTGGGAATTGAACTCAGGACCTCTGGAAGAGCAGTCAGTGCTCTTAACTTCTGAGCCATCTCTCCAGCACCACCCCCATTAAATTCTTTTAAAATGCAAATGTTACATTTATCTGTATGTGTGATGTATATGTGTGACTGTTTGTGTATGAGTGCATGCCACTGTGTGATCAGAGAACAACGGTCCAGGTCTACTAGGTCATGGGCCATGCCCCATTTTATGTATCAGAAGAAGGGCAGTGTTATCAGGAGATAAGTACAAATATACATGGCAAAACGACTTCTTTCTTCTTAATTTCTGAAGCCTCAAGAATGTCAGAGAAAGTGCAGAGTAAGGCGAGGGGTGGGGTGGGGTAAGGGAGTCACAGGATGGGTGCCAGCTACTTACTTGATGTTGGCCTTGGTAGTGGCTTTTGTGGCTCTCGAACCAAAAGGTCAGGGTATAAGAACAAAAGGGATAGAAAGCTTTTGCATGGGAAATGAAACACTTGACAGGATGAAAAGCCATCTTTGCAGGAAAAAAAAATCTGTTAGCTACGCATCAGATTAGGATTGAATATCCTAAATTTATAAGGGACTTTTGCAGTTCAGCAGGAGGAAAACAACCTTGTTAAAGTGGGAGCAAAGGACTCAGAGAAGTGAAAATGGGCACCAGCTACACAGGAGGTACCTAATTAACATCACTAGAGGTTGAATCATGGAGATGCCTCCTCATACATATCAGGATAGCTCTTCAAAGAATGGGGCACAACAAAGGTGGGCAAGTGTGTGGGAGAGAAGGGGACACTGGTAGGTAGCTTAAAAGCCATGTTAAGAGGCTCCAGGGGATATGACTTTCTCCACTGGCTCCGTGAGTACCCACATACATGTGGAGGCACACCCCTCCATTACAGACACACATACATACATATGCATGAATAAAAAGGAAGTTAAGTTTTATGGGACTGTAGAGGTGGTTCAGTGGTTAGCGGTACCTGCTTCTCTCTTCCAGAGGACCTACGTTCAGTTCTCAGGATCTAAAACAACTCACCCAGCTCACAGCTGCCTATACAATTATATTGCTCTAGAGAGTTCGATTCCTTCTTCTGGTTTTTGTAGGCACCTGCACTCCTGTGGCACAAGACATTAAAAAAAAAAATTGAAATAAAATCTTCAAAGAGAATCTCCTGCATTTTCCACAGCACGAACCAATCTGGAGGGCATTGTTCCAAGTGAAATAAACCGAATCCAGAGAGGAGATTGCTGCAAAATCTCATGTCCATGTGGAATCCAAATTAAACAAAAGGGTTAACCCTACTGTGTTGAGGATAGCAATTAGGGAGTATGGAGTGATGGGGAGAAGGAGGCAAAAGGACACAACAGATGTATAGGGCATGCAAGTCTGGAGACTGAGTGTGCAAAACAAAGACTGTAATTAATATTGTACTCCATTCTGGCTTTTTTACTGAATAAGTAGACTCAGCCACTCCTGTCACAGGACAGGAGTTTTGTGAGGTGACAGATATTAATCTGTTTGGTTACCATAGAGTCTTCCACTATCCATGCATCCCATAATAGCATGTTGTAAACCTCCAATATGTACGATAGCATTCATTAAAAATATGAAGTTTGGATAAAGAATTTTTTGAGGTGTGTGGGACAAAGCTACCTTGCGGAACGTAAGTAAGATTTAGGACCCTTAAGTGGGTCTAGTGCTTTGCTTACTCTCTTCTCCAGGTTTTTGTCCCTCGGTGTCTACTGAGTGCAGGTGTTTCCCGGGGTCTAGCTGGACTGTGGTCATCCTCTCTGCACATCTTCAGTAGATATGAACCTCGTAAAGGCTTATATTTTACGTTGGTAAAAGGAAAAAGAAAAAAAAAAGATTAGCCCAAGGTTAATGCTTTTTCTTTTCAGCATGAATTACGTTGTCTAAGACGTCATATTTACTGGTTTTGTCTGACCATCTTATTTGGCCATTTGGCCATTATCTCTCTCTAGGGAATCTCACGGAAAACTATGTTAGCATGTCCCATGGTATGTCTTATGCTAGAGGCAGAGTAAAGTACAGAGTTGAGCTCCTGGCTTAGCATCAAAATAGCTTCCAAAATAATTTCCTATTTGGTGATAATCTTCCCTCTACGTGTACAATAGTATTCTGTTTGAAACAGTAAATCTATAAGAGTCTCCACATAAGTGGTTGTGACTTATTAATAAATACCATTTAAAATGGTTGCAATAATAAAAAAAAGTATCCGTGTTCTAAAACCTTTAAAAAGCATGGCCATAAATGGGACCGCAGGGTATGCCTTTTACTCCTACAGCCATTCTCACAGGTAACCACTTGAGTTACAGAGTGGAGTCTTCACCATAGTTTTGCTTGACTGAGACGAGGTCTCAGTATGTAGCCCCCTTTGCCTTCCACTTGGGATCCTGCACCTTAGCCTCCCGAATGCTTGCTTTAGAGGTGTGAGACTCCCTGCCCAGCCTCACTCTGATATCTAGGCACTTGCACGACAGGTTGCTATTCCCTCCATCTATCTAGAGTTTTTAATGTATTTAGACAGACTCTCATTGGATATGTTATCCTGGAACTATTATGTACATAGGATGACCTCCAATTCAGTTTGTAAATGGGCTGCTCTCCAACTCAGTGACCTGCCCGTTCCTGCCTCCGGAGTACCAGGATTGAAGGTAGGCACTGCCACATCTAGCCACATATCCAAAAACAGCTTGTTGGATGCCACCGATGAGTAGAGAAGGCTGTGTGCAGCTCAGTCAGGTAGGGGGCATTGGATCCCTGAGACTGGAGTTACAGATGCTTGTTGGCTGCCGTGTGGGTGCCGGGAACTGAACCTGGGTCCTCTACAAGAACAGCAAATGCCCTTGCTCATTAGCTGTCTCTGTAGCCCAAGCTGCTTTTGAAAGGTAAGTACCTTTCCTTTTCATTTTTGTATCCATTCCGTGTAACCCTACGACACAAGCAAACAATACAAGTGCTGAGTGGACATAATATCTCCCAGCTGAACCCCAAGATAAAGGGATGGACAAAGCAGAAGCAGTCAGAACAAGGAGCAATGCAGCAGGAATAAAAGCTTCGAAATCACCCTGGGTAGGAGGACTAGAACTGAAGACCTGGTGGTTAAAGTCACCCTTGAATGATGTCACTTTGGACAGGGTAGCACACGGCTGGTTTGCACCACCCTCATGCCCCTGGGACTCCTTGTCATTCGGTTGACTAGTATGGTGGGAGAATGGAGGTTGAGAAGGAAATTAATAGACAGCAGGACAGAAGGAGATTATTTTGAGATCACTTGATTTCAATCACTTAAAGCAGAAGACGTCAGAGGGTTGAGGAGACGGGGGATCAGCCACCAGCTTTGCCTTTTGTCTAGTACACTGACAGCAGGAATGGATTAGTCTAACACTCCAGCTTGAAAAGTGAGATATGGAAGGACGCTTCTCTGTAGGACTTGCAGCCTTGCCTTGTCCTCATTGTTGGCCACATACTATGACCAGCTTTTTATGAAGATGGAGGTGGGAACTCAAAGGACTGGGCAGGTAGAAAGGCAGAACCCTGGTGCGGTCGATAACCAGAGCTCCTCTTCCCAACTCCACCATTGCTCTGTCGAATTGGCAGATGCTCTTTACCCACAAATCTGCCTTGTTAGCCTCCTGTATAAATGAATGTCTTCAACGATTCCATTGTCCTTACATTAAAGGACCCCTGCAAGCTAACCTAAATGACATGGTAGTTTTGAGCTCTTGTTCACCTCTCCAGGCCCCATTTTTGGCTTTCCAGATGTCCCTGGTTGGTTTTCTTGGTCCTGCAGACCTCATGATATTTCCTCAGAAGCATCCCTTAGAGTAATACCACGGACAATGTTAATCTAAGTGAACACTAAACTGGTGAAATAAATAGGTGTGAGTAATGGCTTTAGTATATTTATTTATTTAATATGTCCAAATATCTTATCATAAAGCAATATAAAGTTATCAGTATTTATTATTATCCTGTGGTAGTTGGTCTTAAAATCGATTGTGTTCAGTACATAGAGCACATCTTGGTGAGGCCTGGACATACCCCAAGCCTCAGTAGCTGTGTGTGGTTGGGGCCTTTAGTGTTGGACAAAGGAACTGTACATTAAGTTCATTACTATTTTAGTGAATTTTAGCCCGTGTTTTCTTTACAAAACATCATTTAGGTATCACATCAAGATGCTAGTGCCTACTTACTGTCCCCTTTGGACTGTGAATGTCATGAAGCATATCTGACCCACTATTTCAATGCCCCGTACATACACGATGTTTAAAGTGTTTTACTTCCCGATTTTCAGATGCTATGAGCAAACCTCTCTACTCACTTTTTCTGGGTCAACATAGGAGTCAAGTGTGTAAAATTCTCCCAAGCTAAAAAACCCAATACCCAGTTGACCTCTTAACATTTATAGACTCATTCTTTTCTTTTAAATTAGATTTATTTATATGCGTGGAGTGTTTTTCTGCATGCGTATGTGGGTCTTGTGCCCTTTGAAGCCAGAACAGGGCATTAAAATGCCTGGAACTGGAGTTAGAGATGACTGTGAGCCACCACGTGGGTGCTGGGAACCGAACCTGGATCCTCTGTGGCAGCAACAAGTGCTCTTAGACTCTGGTCCTCTCTCCAGCCCTTGGCTAAACAACATTCTTGCAGAATATTGTTCATAACTAAAGAGTGCATCCTGAGTTGCGTTTGTTACCCTAATGTCAGTTTTAACAATATAGAACAACAGTGTGAATTATCAAGGGCGGTTGGGGAAAGAGTACCTGGAAAGATGTTATTTTTCAACTTGTAAATACAAGCTACTTTGGGATAAAAGGTTATTTGTAAAAGTGTCTTAGTTGGGTATAGTGACACACATTTGTAGTCCCAGACACTCCGAAGGCTGAGATTGGGGGACAGCTGGACCCCAGGGGCTTGAGAAAAACATGGACAACATGGCTAGCCATTGTTTCCTCAGCAAATGATCTTCTCCATGTAAGCAGTTCCATGTAATTTCAGTTCTCCATAACTCATACATACTTATGATTTTTTTATCATCACAGTGCTGTTTCTTAAGGGCAGAATTATCCATGGGCTGGGAAAGGCCTGAGACCAGCAGCTCCTAGACGTTGTGGATTCATGCCACACTTCAGAATATTAGAATTCTGGCAGCCCTCTTGGCGTGATTAGGAGACTAAAAACAACATTTAAACAAATTAGGAATAATTACAATGCAATTATTACCACAGTGTAACAATGCCTCCAGTGTTTATAAAGCAGCCAGTGGCCACTCTTCCACACTGCTCTGCTGTTTGAGTAGAATGATTTGTGGTCTGGACATTCTCTTTCATGCATTTAAAAGCCGATGCCCTCCTGCCCACTAGGTCTCACACTTCTGTGTCCGTGACAGGATGCCCCTCCTTCGTGTTTTTATGCTTTAGCTGAAGTATCTACTGGGTGTTGGAATTGTGTATATTAACTTTGACTCAAAAAATGTTGCATTGGATGGAACAAAGTTGTGTCTCTGTTCTGGGTTGATGGTTCATTAGTGTCCCACAGTTCAATGGTGGAGAACCACAGCTCTAGGCATCGGTGAAAAAAAAATAGGTTTTAATTTTTGACTTGTGTAACTGTTTTCACCAGAGCTGAGTTAGAGCCTGTGTATTTTTGGCACGTATTCTCATATGGACTTTATAAACACTCATGTAATTTTCTGTTAATGGACAATTTCTTGAGAATTCTAGTAACTTGCAAATTCCACAAAAGACAGGAGAGCTCTCTGTGGTCTCTTTGCTGTCACTATTCCTATGATGTTTGGTTCAGTCCAATTCAGTTCTCTCTGAAGAATTAGGCATGTAAACCTTTAATCTTCCTTACAATGAGTTTCTGACGGAATGTTCTTGCCAACCCATACAGAAACCTTGAAGAAACACATCTCTACTTAGAATGTTCATGTTTTCATTCGATAGCTACTTTTGGATCACATGCTGCGCCTGACAATGAGTGACTCAGGGGACACGGGGGAAGCAAAGAGCTAACACAGGCTCTATGCTCAGTCTTGAAAATGACTAGGGACATATAGTGACCTAAAGGGATGTCCACACATGCAGCACTCAAAGAAGGAGCATGACTCTGTGGAATGGATTTTGATTCCTTAGAATGTTCTTTCTTTCTGAGTAGCTCCTTCCTTTCTCTCTTGACAGTTTGAATGCAGCTTTCAGGCTTCCCAAGCCCATGCACATAATACATCTCTTTCGGTGGGTCAGTAATACGATGGTACCCAATCACATCTGCTCCTTATAAAGCCATTATATTGTGGACCCGTTTTTGAGTCAACAGACACGCGAGTTAATATACACAGTGTAGTCAGAAAGCACAGAAATCACACTGCCTGTGCTCAAATTCAGTTCTGGCATTACTAGCTTGGATGGTCTTCTGAAACTCACCTTCTCAGTGTCTCAAGTTATTAAACTGCCAAATGAAGGATAATAATATGACTCACTCCGCTGGGTTGCCACAGGATTAAATGATAATGGCTAGAAGGCATAGTCTAAAAGCCCCACATTCGTTATCTGTCGACATCAATGATTTTCAAACTAGTTCAAAGCAGTTCAATGTTGTAAGGAAATACACACGCACAGCTGAGGTCGAAATTGGGAACCATGATCTCTGATGGTTCTTTCTGGCATCTCAGGAAAGTGGGTTTCAGGTTTCGGTATCTCATAACCACCTAGAGAATGGGATGAGAGTGCAAAAGTCCAGGCCTGATCTAGGTCTCTGGGTAACTTGTGGGCTTCCCTAGTGATTCCAGTGGACCCAGCCATTTGACCATGGAAGCTCTGTACTTTAGAGCTGTTGATCCACCTAAGTTTTAGTGGCGGCTTAGACTTCTTGGAATAAGTTTGTACTGAAGTATTTAAGCACTCCACTATTGACGGCTGTCTAGGTGGTTTTCATTTTTCTCCCCTGGTTGCAACCATTGCTTTAGAGAATCTTCTAGGAGTTTGTAGTTCTTCCGTTCCTGTTTGAATATGTCTCTTCAGTACACACACACACAACACACACACATATATATACACACATGTATATACATATATATACACACACATACACACACATATATATATACACACACACATATATACACACATATATACATATATATATACACACATACACAGACACACACACACACATATATATATATATACACACATACACACATATATATATATATATGAAATTGCTAGGGCCTTAAGTGTGTGTGCTTTAAATTGTGATAGATTGTCAATTGTCCTCTGAAATTTTACAT
This sequence comes from Rattus norvegicus, assembly GCF_021556685.1. Taxonomy (NCBI): domain Eukaryota; kingdom Metazoa; phylum Chordata; class Mammalia; order Rodentia; family Muridae; genus Rattus; species Rattus norvegicus. The sequence continues at coordinate 30,878,900 of NC_141552.1, forward strand.
CAATGTCGACTCCTGCTGTTAGTGTTGAAGATGGAACCTTTCCTACTCTATCCTTTTTCTCTTAACTCAGGCTTTAACACTCTTTCTTTGGAGGCACTGGTGAAATCTACATCAGTGTTGTCTGCACTTGTGAGCACCCAGCCGGCCACGTTTAAGAACCCCCACGGGTCCTTTGGAAACCATTTTCTTATCAGCCACCGTTTCTCCTACCTGGCTATGGCTCTGGATAATATGTATGCCTATTGTTGTATGTTTGTCACATTCCAACAGAAGATACTGTCCTGGTTTTTTTTTCTTGATTTCAGGGTGAGTTTTCTGTTTCCCACAGAGAAGTTATTTATAGTCAAGAAATTCTGAAGTCAAAAATATAATTCTCCCATCGTTGAGTTCCTGGATGCCTTCCTCTGATCGTATCTGCATCTCTGAGTAACATATAACGGGAGTGAGAGTTCTCTGGTGATTTAGGAGCCTTCCAGATCATTAGGGCCTCACCAGTGTAAGGATGTAATAGTCCAGTATGCCATCAGCCAGCCATGCCTAGTGATGCATTGCTCCTGAACACAACGATGGCCCAAAGAAAGCATGATGGATTCTTTTAGAGTTAGGAATGAAACCTTTGTTTGGATTTAAGGGATGAATGTACCCCTCAACCCCCTTACACACACAGGGGAGAGGATAACATATAACTCTGATCAGCTCTTGGTCATTGTCTAATATGGACTAGAGATGAGTCTTCAGGCTGGATGGGGTGAGCCTTTCTAACTTTACGTTTAGTTAGTTGGGACAAGGGCAAGTTGGCATCTGAAAAGAAAGGTCCTCCTTCCCCAAATATCTGTGGTACCTATAAGCCAGGAGACTTTTGTGAATGGGAGTGGTTTTTTTTTTTTATTTGTGCATTGCTTCTATCCCATTTCTCTCCTTTCCCTCCTTTCCATTCTTTCCTCCTCTTTTCCACTCCCTGTCCCTCCTTGCTCCCTCCCCTCTCGCTTCTCCTCTCTTTCCTTCTCTCTCTCCCTCCTTCTATTCTTTTTTCCATCTCTTTTTATTCTTCCTTCCCTTCTTCTCTCCTCTCCCTTTCTCCTTTCCTCCCTCACATTCCCCGTTCTTTCTTTTTCTTCTTTCTGTGACCCAGAGCCAATGTGTACTGAAGAGTCATACACCGAGATGTGTCCCCTGCCTTGAATATTTGTTTTTAAGGGGAACTCCTCTTTAATAATGTGACCCATCACTACAGTGCCTGATCAATGTGCCTTGGACTCTTGGAAATAGAGACTTTCTTCCTCCGAATCCTAAAGTCATCAGGGCCATTCCTTTTCATATGATAGTTGCTTCGGTAGAACCAAATCCTTAAAATTGTGCAGCGGAGAAAAGCAGGAGGTGCCATATTAACTTGCTGTTGACAGCGAGAGCAAGGAGGGCTTGAGAGAGGAAGCGAGCGACCATCTCGGGTTGCTGAAGAGTGTAGGCTATGGCATTTTTCTGATCTGAATTTGAGTTCTCGTGCAGTCCCTTTGAATTTGGGGCAACTTGATTTGACCTTGTTGGGCTAGTAAGACAGAGATGTGTCTAGTGTCTGCCTTAGAGAATTTAAGTAATCACTAAATGAGTTTATTGCATTGAAAGGGTTCAGTCTTTCCTGGAAAGACTTGTGCCTTGAAAATACTAGCAGTCGTGGTGGTTGTCATGCCTACACCTTGTTGCCCACAGGGGAAAACACATTGGTGTTTGGCAGCTGGAGGAGAAGGGTTAGTGGGTATCTAGTCATTAGTAAGCCCAGGGCATTTACTCCACATGTTCCCCAGAAGCTGAGTTTACCTCTCCTCCCTGGATTAAGATCCTGTAGCACTCACTATAAAGGACAGACTTCCAACTTGGGCATTCTAAAAGCCCAAGAGTCTTTCTAGAGACATCGTATTGTGAAACTCAGGACCTGACAAGCGAGCTTGAAACTAGCCATTGGCACAACTGATATGGTGAATGGAAAGCGATTGTGTCTGTAGGACATAAATGACAGGAGATGCTGTCAGTACAGTGTGCCAGGCAATGTGAAGGATGGGTGACATTGGCCACCCCTTTAACTATTCCTACCACGGTGTTAATACCCACATCAAACCAATGAGAAAGACAGTTAAGAGGAGTCAGGCAACTTGCCCTAGGACATACTACAAAAGATTTATGGAATCAGGACTTCATTCAGATTGTTTTGATTCTAGAGCCAGACGCTATAACTGACACACCCCTTTATACTCACGTTACACTGACAGGTACCTATGAATATTTTGAGGTATTTTCACTACCCAGAATCATTGCATGAACTTGAGACAAGTAGAAAACAGACCAGAAAAAAGAACCATAGACTCTCAGAGGCTAACAGAACTTCAAGAAGCTCTGGGCTCCCTGAGCCTGGGCAGTCCACCCAAGCCGAGTTCACTGAATCCAATGGAGGTCTTGCATGAGGGGCTCTGAGCTCTGCACTTGACTTTCCCACCCTCTACAGTCAGCTTCCTTGTGATCAGTCTGTGCTGGGGATGGCATGTACTCTGTAGATAAGCAGAGGCAATGCAAAGTCCTTTGCCTCTTTCTGCCCCTCTCTCCTCACTCTCCCTTCGAAGCAAACTGCAGAGAACACTTGTGCTCCAGTCGGCATTACAATGTCACCACAGCACAGAGTTCTGAGCAACTTAATCCTGCAGCTTGCAGCTCAGGGCTGCATCGTCATGGCAGACTAGGGGTTGTGGGGGAAACAATGATCGTCTGTGGCTACTGATACGTTTATTTTTTTCAAAGCATATTCAGTGGAATAAACACATCAATGCCAGAGACAATATTGTCACTTACTCCAGCCAGCTTTTAATTTCAGCTGGTAGATGGAAAGTAAGTTTGTTGAAATGAGTTTTTCCTAGTCTGCAGGAGTCCTGCTGTCTTTGGATTGGCGATGGGAGGCCAAGGAGGCCACTATTTCCCTTGATTTTTTTTCCTTGTTGTTTTGGAGAACAATTTTCTCTGACATGTAGTTGGTTGTTTTACAGCTTGAAGAAATATACTGCTTTATTCATCTGTTGCAACTATAATAATATTGCCATTGGAGTCCCACTTGGTCATAAATCAGACCATTCCTTTCTACTCTATACAAATAATTAAAATAAAAATCGACCCTGCTGGTGAATTTGTTCTACAAGCTGAATAGAAGCGTGTGCTATAAGTCTAGATATTTTGGTTGACACAGGGCTGTATATCTTAAAAATAATAAACCGAAAGGTGGGAGAATAAGACCTTATTTCATTATGTACAATTTATAACATTTATCTTGAAGATAAACTTGCTGTCCTCTGCTGACTATTAACTGGGAACTAGGATTCAAATACCTGTGGGGATGCTCATGGTCTCACAGCTTGCCCAACCCCAAACGCCATCCTCTTCTCCTCCTTGTTTTCTTTCTCTCTTTCTTGCAGTGAATCAAATCGGGTCTCAGTGCTGTCGCTCTGGAAATGAGAGCTGATTATTTCTGTATTCCTATTTGCAAGTACATTTCCATCCTTTCCCTCAAAGAAGTAAGGGTAGCATGTAAAATATACAGAGTTAAAAACAAACTAAGAAGAATCGATGGGAAGAGAGGAGCGGGTTCAGAAGAATGCAGCGGTGGTGGAGGATTGGCTCGCAGATCTGGGACTCACTTGGGTGGAGAGCCCTGTGCTCGGCTCCTCTGGGGTGAGTGCCCAAGTGATGGTTTGATTAGATACACATCGAGGGTGCAGGAGAAGCCACAGTTGACATTAGAGAAGGTTTTTCCCTTTAGGCTTTCACTAAGAGGATACTTTTGCTCAGGGACAAGAGTCTCTAGCAAGATCCTTAAGGAACACATTTAATTAATTGGATTGCCCTATACTTGACACATCAAGCAGCAGAGGAATTTCTAATAAGACCAACTGTGAAGCCCAGACGGTAGCTTTTTTTTTTTTTTTTTGACCTTGCGGGAGCCGAGTAGCGATTATGAACACACTAAGTAGTTGTTCCCAGACCCAGCATGCCTTAGTTATCCATGAGATATAAGTTGCTATGTCTCAGGTCATGTCACAGAAGCCAATGCCTCTGTAATGACAGGGGTGTCCCACAGCAAAGGTTGACTTGCTCATGTTACTTAACAGTTGTAGATCAGCCTGGCAATGAGGTAGGGTTGGAGGCCTATCATCCTGACTTCTCTACTCAGCGATCCAGCTGCAAAGTGCTCTCTCTCTCAGTGTTTTCAAGATGCCAGGACAGGACACACACTCAAGGGGAATGTATGCAGGCTCCCACATCTTCTAGCTGAATGTGTCTGCACTTCTCAAGTCTGTTTTGTCACATGGCCGTGCCTCATTGAAAAGTGGGTAAGAAAGTGAAACCACACATTGGTCAGAAGTGGAGCCTCAGGGACATTCAGTGATAGCCTTGGACATATTTTGAGAAACACCAACCTAGAGAAAGACTGGATTGTGTGTCCTCGGGGAGTCTTTCATATACTTTCCTTAAGCTGGGCTTTAGTTGCGTGGTAAATAGAGGTTTATTTATTTATTTCATTATTTTATTTATTTATTTATTTTTTTGTGATCCTACTCTGGCAAACACATGCCCCATAGCTCCTTTGTGCAGATAGAAGCCCCTAACCAGTGCTTCTCAACCTGTGAGTATCAACTTCTTTGGCAAACCTCTATCTTCAAACATATTTATGTTATGATTCATAATAGTAGCAAATTGCAGTTATGAAGTAGCGACAAAAATAATTTTACACCATGAGAAATTGTGTTAAAGGGTCACATTGGGAAGGTGTCTAATGAAGATACCTCTGATTCCAAGATGGCTCCCATCTAAAGGAAGGAAGGTAGACAGACATATTAACTATAGAATACCTGGAGACTGGGTCAAGATTTTCTCTAGTTAATAAACTGGACTCAAGTCCCAGAGTTCTAGACCATAGGCCAGAAATTCTTAACCAGATGTCAAGAATAGAATCACATTGACTTTTTAGAAGAACAATCTATGTGGGAAAGCTAGGCCCAGGTCCAGGCATTTTACTTTAGCTCCATTTGTCATTCCACCAACCTCTAGGTAGGGAGTGAGCATTCAGCTTGGAAAACACTGGAGCAACCGTGAGCCCGTGCAGACCTCCACTGTTCAGTGTCTTGATGAAGGCCCTCTGAAGTGCTACACTGTTACCTGTGTCTGCCTAACTTTTAAAAATCAATGTGATAAATGAACACTAAATATTTCAGGTCATGCTGACATGGCTTAGGATGAAACTTGGTTGCCTTGCTTCCTAGAGGCAGCTGTTGCCCTCTGGTATCACTTCTGTGGGCATCTATGAAATGTGCATAAAGACCACCACCAAAATTAGCCGAATTTATAACAAGCGTATTATATGTGCAAAATATAGCCAGTATGTCAACTGCCTCTCCCAAAGTGTGGGATCTGAGAGGACAGTCTGGAACACAGGAGAAGTGGTTTTTTTTGTTTTGTTTTGTTTTGTTTTTGTTTTTGTTTTTTTGTTTTTGTTTTTGTTTTTGTTTTTTTTTTGTTTTTTTTTTAATAGCACCCAAATTCAAGGCTAGAGGCTAGAATTCCAAGGAATTTCCAGAGGAATTTTTGTTATGCAGGAACTTAGCAGAGCATCTCATAAGTAATTGGTGGAACACTTTATCTTACGAGGATAGAGGTCAGGGCATAGAGTGTAGAATATGTTAAATTCCAGAAAGTCAACTTTCACAGAAAATAGAAACAAACCTTTTTTGACCTTGTAACAAGATGGTTTCTTTTATTTATTTTTTTTTAAGATTTATTCATTTACTATATATAAGTACACTGTCGCTGTCTTCAGGCACACCAGAAGAGGGCATCAGATCCCATTACAGATGGTTGTGAGCCACCATATGGTGCTGGGATTTGAACTCAGGACCTCAGAGCAATCAGTACTCTAACCGCTGAGCCATCTCTCCAGCCCAACAAGATGGTTTCTGATCTTAAGATGGAGTCAGGCTGGTCCATCGATTGGCCACCATTAAGGATGACTTGAAAAGTTCCATCAACGGAAAGCATAAAGACAAATATTTATGTGATTTTAACTTTTCCAGTAGTCACACTTAAAAACAGTGTGTCTGGAGGTTGAACTGAACTCTCAAACCGTGAGCTGAAATAAACCCTCCCCACTATGAATTTTTTTTTTTGTCAGAGTATTTTATTATGACCACAGGAAAAGTAGCCAATACAGTCCCTTAGGTTCTCACAGGAACCTAATCCCCAAAGTCTAATGTTGATGTTGCTTAGAATAGAAATGTCAGCGGCTTTCTAAAGAGAGGGAGAAAGACAGGATACACAGAGGTGCACTAGTGTTCTCGGGATCAGACGATGTATGGTTCTTTTAAGAGCCTAGCCATGCTGTTTGAATGTGCAGCCTCTCAAATTGAAAGCTAAATATGATTCTTTAAGAAATAGCTGGCCTCAGGTTGTCTTTGTAGCAGCAAAACGTTCACCAGCCAACATATCTGGCTCTTACCCTTCCTCCTTCCTTCCTTCCCTCCCTTTCTTCCTCCCTCCCCCTCCTTTCTTCTGTACCTCCCTTCCTCTCTCCCTCTCTCCCTCCTTCCCTCTCTTCCTTCTTTCCTTCCTTCCTTTTAGCGGTTGATTGTTGAGGCAGTGTCTCGATAGTCCCAAGCTGGCCTAGAACTCACTATGTAGCTTACCTAGGGTAGCTTCCTCTTCTTCCTGGCTTATGGCTTTTTAAATCAACCATTATCTGAGGGAATATAATTTGAATTAGTCAGAAAATGACTTGCACCATTTTAGGTCCCAGGGAGACCAGATTGCTTACTGGGGATTTGTCATTTCAGTTTTCCGACGCCCATTTATCCCTTACCCTAGCAATAGTACCTCAGTTTTCCCCAGCACACTTTTCTACCCCCGCCCTCGTGTTTTGGGCGGTATTAATTCAATGTTGAATTGTAGTTGTGGAAGCCCACTCAGCCTGGCCGCTCAGAGAATTTTGTTTCTTTGGTCACAGTGAATGGGATAGGCGCTGGCATGTTTAAACCAAGCTAATTAGTCTCAGTCAGAGAAATCTTGAGGGTTTTGGTTAAGTAAGCAAGCAGTGGTGCTTGAACTTGGAAAGCTTCAATCTTGAGTGGCTGGTGCTACCCCATGAAACACACAGCTGGCAGAATAGAGAGGAACAGATTCCCAACCTGTGCTTGAGCCCTGGAGTTCGGCTGTGCTGGCCCCAGGGATCTACTGCTACAAGGGTAAATTCTCCTCTTTCTCGGTCATTTCAATTGTGATATGCTAACTCCCATTTGGATTTCTTGGCTGATGATCCCTTATGATGCTTCAAGAGAAGGTTTCAATGGGACAATGGATTTAGTAAACTCCGGAGGCAAGATTCCTCCACTTGGGGATTTTCAATGCCTTTTACTATGGAAAAGGCAGAATTTTAGGATTTGAGAATTTTTGACTAGTTCTATTTTTCTAAGACTTACTTGGCCACCGCACCATATTTTTTTTGGGGGGAGGGGGAGCTCACATTCATCTTGGAACACTCTGGGCCAGATTTGCTGTAGAAGGGAAGGAACCCTTCCATGTTACCAGTAATTCTATGACTATGTAAAGCTTACCTCCACTCTTGCTTTCTGCCTCCCCTCAGGTCCTTCTTATCGCCATTAAGGTGCTGTCCATGATGATCCATGTGTCTAAATAGACATTGTGTATATAACAAAAAATGTGCTTTAGACACATATTTAGATTGCTAAGCGACTGCATTAAGATACACTAGGTATTAAAACCAGGCAGCTTGGCTTAGCTATTTATATAGTCACTGGATAAATGGATATTTATTTATCTACCTAGCTGGAACTACTTAATTATTTAGTATCTATGAGCTTGACACATGTTTATTGAGCTGTCACTCTACAGCAGCCCTTAACCTCAAAGGTTCAAGAATTTGGAGCTCTTCATCCATGGATCCAAATTCTGGTCCTTCTAGGGTTGCTCCTGCAGTGCCTTCTACCCCATGGCCACTTATGCCACTCTGACTCTGTTGATACGAACCTGTAATCTGAGATAGATTTTGAGTCACAGAACCAGGAGAATTAGATTCCACATCACAGGTTCTTACCCAGATAAGCGTGTTAAATTTTGGCTTCTCTCTAAGATAGCATCGTGTTTAACACTAATGACAATCTAGGAGATAAACAGCATCTATTACTGCCCTCAATAACGTTCTGGTTCTAACACCCAGCCAACTGGAGGAGTCACTTAGCCTCTTGAAGCTCATTGCCTTACCTGTCAATTAGGGAAGACATCAATATCCACTTTATTGAATTTTATGAGGATGCGGCTAGCTAAGGCGCACCGAGTAGCATTAGCATCAGCCAACATCTGAGTCTCATTACATTGCTAGTAACAACAATAATAATACTATATATACATATAAAATATAAAAAGAAACCCCAGCCTTAGTAAATGATGGTTATTTTTTTTCCCCTTGCTCAACCTCATGTTTTCTTCATTTGGAGGGATCATCCTTGACTGTAATTCATTGCACTGGACTACATTAATCATGGCCTGTTTTGTTCTTCTTGACAGTAATGAATAGAAACTGATAGAAACCAGCCGTCAGGCCATAGAAGAGGGGTGCGCACGCCCCTTTCCAAGGCAGTGCTTAATTACCCTGTGTGCACTAAATACCATATGCTGCCTATGTTGCAGTCCCCTCCTCTGCACTGCAATCTACTCTGGGTCACAACAGCTTTTCTTTCTTTCTTCTTTCTTTCTTTCTTTCTTTCTTTCTTCCTTTCTTTCTTTCTTTCTTTCTTTCTTTCTTTCTTTCTTTCATTCTTTCTTCCTTCCTTCCTTCCTTTCTTCCTTCCTTTCTTCCTTTTCTCCCTCCCTCCCTCCCTCCCTTTCTCCCTATCCCCCTCCTTCTCTTGTTCTCTCCCTCCCCTCATTTTTTCTTTGAGATTGGGTCTCATTTAGCCCAGGCTAACGTCAACTTGAAATAAATAAATATCTAAGGATGACCTTGAACTTCTGATACTCCTGGGATTACAGGCATGCATCACCGCATCAAGTTTGTGAGGTCTTTGGGAATAATAAACCCAGGGCTGCTTCCTACATGCATGTATACTAGATAAGCATGTAGTACCCTACCAACTAAGCCTGACATGCTCATTTAAATTTTTTATTTATTTTTATATGTATAGGTGTTTTTTTTTCCTGTTCATGTTTATATATCATCCAAGTGCAAGACCAGCAGAGATCAGAAGAGGACAGATCCTCTGGAACTGAAATTACAGACAGTGTGAATGGTTAGATGGATGCTGGGAATTGAACCCTGATCCTCTGGAAGAGTGGCCAGTGCTCTTAAATGCTAAGCCATCTTTCTCTATCTCATTTTCAAAGCACATGCTTGCATCCTCTTCTGCACATCTCAGAGAGAGGTTTGACATTGTCGTTCTTCCTTACAATTTGATTTTGTGTCTGTTATTTTTGTATCTGTATTTGTGGAGATCAGAAGACAACTTGTGGCAGCGAATTTTCTCCTTCTACCAGGTGAGGTCCAGGTTGCCGGGATTGTACAGCAAGAGCCTTTACTCATGGAAGCATTTCACTGGCCTGTAACTGCCTTGTCAAAAATTTAAAATTGTATTTATTTGTGTGTGCACTCGTGTGTGTATGTGCACATGTGGCATGTGTTTGTACATGTGTATGTATGTGCACATACATATGCATATGTATGATGCATGTATGTATGATGCATGCATGTATGTATGTATGTGTCATGGTATGCATGTGGACATGTTGGAGTCAGTTTTCTCCTTCCACTCTGTGACTCCTGGGGATGAAGCTCAGGCTTTCAAGCTTGGTGGCAGACATCGTTACCCAATGAGTCATCATGTTGGCCCCACAATTTCGTTTTTTAGATCTGGTGACTTTCTTGTTCTCTCTTGTCCATCTTCCCTTTGTTCTTGTCAAGTCAGTGACAGCGGCTGTGCTGCAGGGTTGGGGCTAGCTGGTGCTTAGCCAACAGAAGACAGAAGAACTCCTCTATATCCGAGTGAGGTGTACCCACCTGGTCAAGGCAGATAGCTGCTTCGGGCACACTGGAATCCAGTGTCAGATATCAAGGGATTCTAGCTTCTAAAATTCGTGGTTGACCAGTGCTAAGGGTGTGGTTCAGTTGGCAGAATGCTTGCCTGGCATACACAGAGCCCTGGGTTTCATCTCCAGCGCCCTGTAAATCAGGTCCAGTGGCACAAGCCTGCAATCCTAACCCTTAACTACAGAGTGTGGACTAGCCTGGGCTACATGGACTGTTTCCTCTCACCTCCGCCCAAACAAAGCAGGATAAAATCTGGGATATGCTTTTCTTTGAAAATCAGGTTTGAAGCTGCTTCATCAGCCACCCACAAGACACTTAGAAGCGTGAATGAAATGACAAAGGACTGCCAGCTCCCAAGAACACACTATTTGCCAAACTATTTTATCCAGGAGTAGGAAGCTATCTCCCTTACACCAGCAAAGGTCCTGACTTGCCCACAAATCTGAAACAAAGGCTCGCAAACTTTTTTATTGCAAGCCCATGGGGTAATGCAGCTTCCTCAGTCACGGGTGCTTAGACCGGCCTGTTGTATAGAGTGATGGTCACAGACATTGCAGAAAGCTGCGAGCATGGCTCTATTCCAACAACAGTCACAGAGTAAGTAGGAGCCTGGAAGTGGCCCACAGGCTGGGGCTTGCACAAGAAGTGAACAGAGAAGGGAACTGGAAAAGGTAGTTTCTAGGCAGAAGAAAGGTAGACAGAATGGTACTGGCAGTGAAGCCAGTCAAAGAGCTTTCTATTTCCCAAGGAGTAGAGGGGACCAGCTCTGGAACATCTACGTGACAGGGTTTAGGACATCAGCCATGATAACACATTCATGTCACTGGCTGCACGCACTCCAGAAATGACTGAAACAGATTCCAGAGAGCCTGGTCACAAAGGCAGGGTAATACACATGTGTGAAGGTGGCCAGGTATGCCGAAGAAAATGCAGTGTATTTAATGTTTAAGGTTCTATACATCAGCATCGGTTGCGATTCTCCTTTAGAGAAATGCACGTGGAGTGGCTCTCAATGCCTTGCTCAGAAATAGTGTTCTCTCCAGAAAGAGTGTCGTGGACCGCTCTTGCTGAACACAGAGGGAAATGGGTTGTCCCTTCCCAGGTGAGGATGCTGGGAACTATCCTCTCAGGGCAGTTGGGCAGATGCTGGGCTGGTGCTCTGGGGATTTTTCTTACACTTTTCCCCAGGACTTTTCTAAGGAAGGAAATCCTGTGCTTCCTCATTCAGCAGATTCTGGCTGTCTCTTGCCTCCACTGCGCATCATTCTCTATTTATCATTATTGATAAGAAACATCGATAGTGGCTAGGATTTCTTCTACTTCCCTCTGATGTGTGGTGCAGGTCCAAGCTATAAAATATGAATTTGTAAAGACTGCTTAGAAATTTTCTTAGGGTTAGTTATGAGACCTCTCAGGTTCTGACCACCAGGGATTGCCCATCAGGAAAAGTAATGATAAAAAAATGATTTTAAAAGATATCCTGACTTTGCCCTTTGCAAAAGTGTTTCTTATCTAGGAGTTTATTATAACTTTGCAATAACATTGTAACATATCCTCTGAGTTAATGCTTTGGGACCTCTGAGCTAGACTCTACAGGTCTGAAACCTGGTTTCCTAGTCTATTTTACATGAGCGTTAAGTTACAGAAGTTTCTAGAACCATCTCTTTGTCCTGTGGAGTCTGTCAGAGGAACTCGGGAGTTGTATCAACTGGAATACTACATTGGCATTCTTAAGACAAAATGGGACTGCCAAAGGCAGCCATATCAATTGTGAGCTATACAATCTGAGTCTTTATCAATGAGAAACACAGAAGGGTAGAAGGTATTGCTAAGAGTTTCCTTTTCTGTGAGAAACCATTCATATGACAACCACTACCAGCCACAAGTTCTTTATCAACCATTCTGATATATTTAATATTTGGTCCTGATTGTTGAGACAATGGTTATTTACTCAGTAAAAGTACAGGATGAAAAATTTATCTCTCTGAAGATCCAATTCCAGATTTGTCAGGATGTCTCTAGTCTTCATCCATCCATCCATCCATCCATCCATCCATCCATCCATCCATCCATCCAGGAAATGCTGTTAAAAAGGACTTAACTTGCATAGGACACTACTATTTCTGGTAACTGGGGAGCTAAAGAAAATTAACATGGTTTAAGAGACTCACAGATTTAAGAGGAGTCAGGCAGACAAGACATCAGCAGAGTTGAATGAGAAATGCTTGAATGTACAAGTCACTAGTTTGCCAGTTGAGAACAGACATGTAGCTTTGACTATGGGCGATACACCGCCCTACAGTAGCGGGTCAATCATGTGTGTGAACTTGACTGATAGGCCCTGAGAATTGGTCAAATGTTATCACAAGTGACTGTGAAAAGGAGGGTTTGGATGAGGTTAACATTTGCCTGGGTAGACTGAGGCAAGCAGATTGTCCTCCCCGATGTGGGAGGTCTGGTACACACCTGAAGCCCTGCCTGCAACAAAAAGCCAGGTAAGAGGGAACTGTCCTAGAGGGCTGCTGGTGATGGGCGTGGTCTCCCAATTTCAGACTTGAATTGGAGTTTGAGTTTTCTGTTTTTTTTTATTAATTTATTCCATGAAACTTTATATATGTATATAATACACTGATTACTCTCACCCCCCTCTCTATCTCCCTCCCACCATCTTCCCTATAAATCTCTTCCCACCTTGGAGTCTTTTTATTTCGTTACTGAGTTTCACCAAGGTTATTCACATGACCATGGGTGTGGAGTGATTTTCTAGAGCCTGGCAGGTTTCCCAGTAGGTACATAAGTAGAGACAATAATTCTCCCAGCATCCACTGCCAGTAGTTCCCCAGAGAGGGGTAGAGCTCCAGGTGCTCCTCCCCCATCCATGACGGACTGGTGACTGCCTGCCAAGTCTTACACATGCCCAGTGCAGGCAACTTCAGCTCCTGTGAGTTCACGATTTCAATGACGGCATTGTGCCTAGAAGATAACGATTTGCAAACCCTCCCTGCCGCCCAGCTCTTACTTTTTTTTTTTTTCCTATTTCCTCTTCTGAGACACTCCATGAGCCTCAGAAGTGGTGGCACAAATTCCATGTTTGGGGCTGAACATACAACAGTCACTAAATCTCAGCACCTTAAGCAGCTATGAATCTCCACATTCACTGTCATCTACTTCACAGAGAAGCTTCTCTAATCAAGGCTAAGAGGTCGAGACATTTGTCTACGATCATAAGCGTAAATATTAGAAGGCAGTTTGATACCATGTCCTGGGGTTTTGACTAGATTTATGTGTTATGTACCAGGTCTGAATTTCCTCCTTTGGAGCGGGTCTCAAATCCACTCAGAGAGAGGTTGGTGTGTCTGTAACATCCTGCCAATGCTGTACCAGAGAGCATATCTGGCCGTGCAGATTAGTACTATAGCTAATACGATTCACTGTTGAGTAGATGGCTGAGTTTTCTCCCCGCCGCAGCCAACAGAGAGGTTCCCGTCACAATGAACTAGATCTAGGGAGCAGAGAGGGAACTTGCCGTTCAGTCCCAGCTTTTTTCCTCTACATCCTTCAACCAAGATGCGTGGTTTCTTCAGCAACGAGGTCTTGCCACCTAGTCCAGGAGGAGAATGACAAGAGTTTGTGCTGTTTTCAAGGCCTCTGGATTCTTTCCGACTAAAAGCTTATACAGAGGCAGCCCATACCTGGTATTGAGGTCTTCCTTTCAGTACCCTTGGCTGCTGACACCGGTATCATCCACCCTTAGTGTCGTGGTATCGCCATTCAAAAGCTCTTAAAACCACAAAGTAAGTTAAGTTTACATGCCACCTTGCAACCTTAATTTTGGCTCGCCCTCCCATTTCTTTTACCCTTTTCCTTGTGTTGTTTAAACCTTACCCCCCCTATTGCGCCCCCCTCCACTTTCATTTCACACGAGTTCTATTACATGCTCTCCGTTCAGGCATCTCTTTACTCATATCCCTTTCTAGTTTCCTGGTCTCCTCAGACACTCCAAGTCAAATACAAAGATAATTCCAAAGCTATGACCAGATATGAGAGACAACACAAGGCATTTCTCTTTGGGGTGTGTGATGGTTTGTATGTGCTCCACCAAGAGCGTGGCACTATTAGAAGGTGTGGCCTTGTGGAGGTGTGTCACTGTGGGTATGGCTAAAAGGCTTCCTGGAAGCCAGTATTAAGCTAGCGGCCTTCGGATGAAGATGTAGAACTCTCAGCTCTGCCTGCACCATGCCTGCCTGGATGCTGCCATGTTCATCACCTTGATGATAATGGACTGAACCTCTGAACCTGTAAGCCAGCCCCAGTTAAATGTTGTCCTTATAAGAGTTGTCTTGGTCATGGTGTCTGTTCACAGTAGTAAAACCCTAACTAAGACGGGCTAGGTTACCTCACTCAGCATATATATTTTTTCGAGTTCTATTTTCCTGTAGCTTTCATAACTCCATTTCTCTTTAGCAGACAAGAGTCTATTCTTTAAATGGACCACATTTTCAATATCCATTCACCAGTTGATGGAGATCAAGGCTGACCATTTCACAGCTACTGTGAAGAGGGCAGCTATGAACATGGTGTAGATGGCTGTCTATTTTAAGATAGGCCTGGTTCTTAATTTTCTTATGGTTGTGTCTTTATCTGTGTTGGTGATACTGGCTTTTGGGAATATTCTTTCTTTTACAATTTAATAGAATAATTTTAGAAGTGCTGCTTTTGGTTCTTTAAAGGTCTTGGAGAATTTTGCTGTATTAGTCTGGACTGATTAGTCTGGACATGGATTTTTTTTTTGTGGAGAATTTATTTCTTTTTATTACTGCTTTGATCTCATTTCTTGTTATTGATCTATTCTTGGTTTATCTTTGGTAGGTCATGTATATCTAGAAATATACCCTTTTCTTTTAGATTTTTCAGCTTAGTGGAGTATAGGTTTTATATTATTTCATTATTTTCTGAATTGCACTGGTGTCTGTGATAATGTCTCCATTTTCATCTTGAATTTTCTTCCCTCTTTCTTCTCCTTAAATTAGCTATGGATTTGTCAATCTTGTTTTGCTTTTCAAATAAACCAACTCTTTGTTTAATTGGTTCTTGTATTTTTTTCCATTCCTATTTCATTAATTTCTGCCTTGGTATTAATTGTTTCTTCTGTCTACTGCTTTGGGGTTTGGAAGAAGGCTATGCTCACCCCCATACCACCAGCATTGTGCTGCTTTGGAATTTAGTTGATCTTTATTGTTTTGAAAATTTTAAGGTACATCACTATATTATTTACTTGAGTTATCTCTGATTAAATTTTTTATCACACGTTAATTGTGTGTGTGTGTGTGTGTGTGTGTGTGTGTGTGTGTGTGTGTGTGTGTGTGCCTGCCTGTGTGTGTACCATAGAGCAAGTGCAGAGACCAGAGGGCAACTTGAAGGAGTCATTTCTTTCTTTCCACTTTGTGGGTGCTGGGAATCAAACTCAGGGCATCAGACTTGGTGGCAGGTGCCTTTATCTGCGGATCCATTGTGCACCTAGTTTTGCTTTTATTTTATCATATTATGTACATATGTGTTTTGCTTGCACACTCGTTTGTGCACCATGTGTATGCAGTAAACCAGGGGCTAGAGGAAGACTTTGGATAACCAAAACCTGGAGTTACAGATAGTTTTGAGCTGCCATATTGGTGTGAGGAATCAAGCCCAGGTCTTTTGAAAGAGCAGTCAGGGACCTTAAGTTTTGAGCCATCTCTGTAGTCCCTCAGGTTTTAAAAAGGTAGGCATTTAGAGCTAAAGATGTCCCTGTTTGGACTGCCTTCACTGTACCTCATAGATTTCAGTATGCTATGCTTTCTTTTCCCCTGAAATTTCAGGAATTTTAAAAATTTACTTCTTTTTTTTTAAAGATTTATTTATTTATTTTATTTTATGTGAGTACACTGTCACTGTCTTCAGACACACCAGAAGAGGGCATTGGATCCCATTACAGATGGTTGTGAGCCACCATGTGGTTGCTGGGATTTGAACTCAGGACCTCTGGAAGAGCAGTCAATGCTCTTAACCACTGAGCCATCTCTCCAGCCCAAAAATTTACTTCTTGATTTTTTTCAATCTCTCACTTATTACTAAACAATGTGTTGTCTAGTCGCTACGAGTCTGTGTTTTTCTCTTCCTCCTTGGTAGTTTCTTTTTCTTTTTTTTTCTTTTTTATTTTTAGATTTCTAGCTTTATTCCCTTGTGGTCAGATAGAATATCAGATGTTATTTTCACTTTCCATAATTTTTGAGACTTACTTTGTGTCTCAATATTAGTCTATTATAGAAAGTGTTCCATGAGATGCTGAAAAACAATGTATATTTTTGTAGTGTTGGGTAGATGTCCATTAGGTCCATTTGATTTAACTCAACTCTTTCTCAGTTTATGTTCTGTTTGGATGACCCGTGTTGGTGAGAGTAGGGTATTGAAGTCACCAAGTACTGTGTTGCAGTTAATCTGGGGCTCTGTTTATAGCAGTGTATGTTTCATAACATACACTGATGGGTACCCCTGAGTGTGGTGCATATATATTTAGAATTTTAATGTTTTCTTGGTTCTTTATCTCTTCTTTATGACCTTCTTCATCTTTTCTGATTAGTTTTGATTTAGATTTCAAAACTAATTTCAAATTAGATTTGATTTGTTGAAAGAATTTACAACAGTTATACCTAATTGTTTGCATATTATTTGTTTGAAATACCTTTTTTTCTGTTTATACTAAGATAATATCTATCTTTCATGGTGAGGTATATCTGGACAGAAAAAAGATGGGTCTTGTTTTACAATCCAACCTTCCAGTCTTTGTACTTTAATTGACACCATTAATATTAAGAGCTATTATTGCAAGGTGTCTAAAATTCCTGCCATTTGTTGGTTTCATAGTGTCCATTTTTGCATAACAGCTGCTCTGACATCATTCTTATGCTTCTCTCCAACCTCTGTAGCTCTCGGGTGTGTTTGTCTTTCATTCAGTCAATAATATTCTTTTCAATATCCTCTGTAGAACTGACTTGGTGGCCATAAATTCTTTTAGCCTGCTTTCATCATGATAGTTTTGCTGGGTATATTAGCTTGGGTTTGCATTTGTGGTCTTTCAGAACTTGAAATGCATCCCTGTAAGTCATTTTCATTAAAATGTTAGATCTTACCTGATTGTTCTGCCTTCATATGTAAACGTGTCTTTTTTTTTCTTTCAAGACTATTTTGTTTTTGAGTATATTTAGCACTTTACAATATGATGTGAGGTATTTCTTTTCTGGTCATGCCTATGTGTTGTTCTATCTTCTTCTGATATTGTATTGGTACCTCTTTGTCTAGATTCTGAAAACTTTCTTCTATCATTTCATAGAAAATATTTTATATGCCTCTGACATGAAAGTGACATGGAAGTTTTCTACTTCTATGCTCATAATTCAAAGGTTTGTTCTTTTCATGGTGTCCCAAAAATTACTAATGTTCCAGTAATACATTAACATATTTTTCCATTTCTTTGACTAAATGACCTAATTTCTCTACCTCATGTTTCAACCTAGATAGTTGTATTTTACACTATCTATTTTATTGGTGAAATTTTCTGTTGTGTTTTTTTATTTGACTTACTAAGGCTTTGATTTTCAGCTTAATTTCATTTTGATTTTTCTTCAGTGTTTTCATCAATTGAGTTCTATTAGTTCTATTTTCATATCCTGAATTATCCTCCTTATTTTATTCAGCTGCTTTTTTTAAAAAAAAGATTTATTTCATTTTCTGTATATGAGTACACTGTAGATGTCTTCAGGCACACCAGAAGAGGGCATCAGATCCCATTACAGATGGGTGTGAGCCACCATGTGGGTGCTGGGAATTGAACTCAGGTCCTCTGGAAAAGCAGTCTGTACTCTTAATCACTGAGCCATCTCTCCAGCCCTTTTCAGCTGCTTTTTAAAAATGTTATCTTGGAATTCAATCAGGAGTTACTCCTATCTTCTTTCAGGTAGTTTATTCATGTCTTCTTTGATTCTTCCACCATATTTACAATTGTTCTTTTAGTTTCCTTGGAATTTCTCCTAAGCTAATTTGTCATTGGATACCATTACACTGAGATTGGACTTTTGAAGGTGGCAAATTGTCTTAGTTTTTCTTTTTCTTGTTGTATTTTGTGTGGAGACTTGTTTATATGTTTTTGGTTGTGACCTTGGGCACAAGTCTGATCCACCAATGTGATGTGGGAATTTGAATATCTGCTTGTTGTGGATGCAGCTTTGTTGGTTTGAAGTCAGTTTAGTATTTGAAGTCCATCACTGACTTTGAGTGTGTGTGTGTGTGTGTGTGTGTGTGTGTGTGTCTGTGTGTTCTCTTCTTTTTTTAATCACTGACTTTTGGTATGGTATTATACTTGACCTGGTGGTAGGAGTTCATGTATACACTGGTCCTAGGAGGATGGTGGGCTAGGGTGATTAAGTATGGTGGAATATGACCTCTGACCTGAGGAGTGAAAAGGGCTTTGCATGGACCATGTGATGGGAAGTTAAAGTGCCAGAGGGACGTATATATGTGGCCTTTGACCTTGGCAGTAGCTCCACATGGTTCCTGAGATGGTAGGCTTTTAAAATTTTTTTTTTGTTTTATTTGTTCCTGAAGTGCTTGGACTCCTTGTTTTGGAGCTGTGGGATTCTTGACTACAACTTTATATAGGTTTTTGGCCTTTATATTTGGACCGGATCTATACATTGATTCTTTAGTATTTCCAGTTTGACAACTAAAGACTTGAGACATCCAAAACTTAAGAATTATGTGAACTATTTTTTGAAGATTTATTTATTACATATACAGTATTCTGTACTGCCTGTATGCCTGTAGGTCAGAAGAGGACTTTGTTATACATGGTTATGAGCTACCATGTGGTCACTTGGAATTGAACTCACGACCTCTGGAAGAACGGCCAGTGCTCTTAACCGCTGAGCCGTCTTTCCAGCCCTGGGCGATTCCTTTTACCAGACTCCCTTTGTCATTCTATGTGTGTGTAACAGTTTCCTTCAAGATTGAAACATTCCATCCTTCAGGGAAGCTCCTTAATTAGGCCAGATCCATGTGGAATTACTGCTGAAGGTCAAACAACGAACAACTTGAAACGGCTTCAGTAAGTATCTGAAACTAGTCAGGCTCCTTAGGCCCTCCTCAAACAGGGGCCGAGAGCTGCTGAGGAGTGTTCTAGACAAACTAAGCTGCGAAGAAGACTCCGAAATCACCTGGAAGACACCAGCAGAGCTCCTGGAAATGTTTGGACCAACCGAACCACTTGGAAAGGACACTCTCCAACCTGTTGAGCTGTCTGTAGGCCGTGCAGTATGTGCCAGGTTTGGTGTTTTTGAGTCATTTCTGCCCTTGTGAGTAATTTCTCACCTATTTTCTTAGTCAGGGTTTTAGCTATGTGATAAAGATCGCTTGACCAAAAGCAAGGTGGGGAGTAAAAATTTTCTTTGACTTATAATTCCATCATCTATCACTGACGTCAGGGCAGGAACTCAAACACAGGCGGAAGCTGATGTAAGAGACGGGGTGCTGCTTACAGCCTGGTAACCATGGTTTTCTCATAGAGCTCAGACCACCAGCCCAGGCATATACCTACCCATAATGCACTAAGCCCTCCACAGACAAGTACTAATTATAAAAGTGTACAGCTTACAGCCTGCTCTTATGAAGACATTTTCTTAATTGAAGTTCCCATATCTCAAATAACTCTAGCCTGTGTCAAGTTGGCATAAAACTAGCCTGCCAATAAAACTCATGGTTTATGAAGTTGGATTTTCGTGGTATCTGTACTTTGATGGGTCATGACTTCCTATCAGTGTTGAGTAGATGTGTCTTGTGTCTCTCCAGGAAGTCTTGTCACACAACAGTGTGTGTGTGTGTGTGTGTGTGTGTGTGTATTCTTTGTTATGTATGTGATTTTATGTATGTATGTATGTGTTTATTATGTATTTCTATATATGTATATATATGTGTGTATGTATGTATGTATGTATTATGTATGTTTCCATCTGACAAGGAACTTATCTAAAAATCTAGTTTCTTTTTTATTGACAAACCTCTACTAATACAAGCAGCAAGCCCCAGGATTTTCCCTATAAGAGCTCAAAGGGAGTGTTCATTTTTCTGGACTCAGGGAGAGTAGCACCAACTCTTGCAGGGCTGGTAGCAGTAGGGTGCTTAGCAGACAAGAAGGCAAGTAGCAGAGAGGAATGTCATTGGCTACAGAGAAGGACTTGGTGCTCGGCTTAGTGGTTGATGATGTCACAGCCACACACCATTTACTGCCCACGTGACCTTGGCCAAGCCTCTTTCTATCTCTAGACTTCGACTTCTTAAATGAGAAGAACAATCTTTTCTTTAATTTTTTTTCTCCTTAGTAACCCTGATGGTTTTTCAAGAAAAAAGTACAAAGGAGCAATTCGAAATTTCTTTAGTTACTGGAAAAAGGCACTACACGACGTAGAAAAAGCAAACATCTAAAATAAATTTTGTGATAATTGCATACTTGCTTGCAATGTATTTTGATAGCATCTAAGTTAGGGTTTTACTGCCGTGAAGACACCAAGGCAACTCTTATAAAGGACTATGTTCAATCGGGCTGGCTTACAGGTTCAGAGATTCAGTTTATTATCAAGGTAAGAGCATTGCCGTGTCCAGTTAGGCAACATGTCGGAGGAGCTGAGAGTCCCACGTCTTGTTCTGTAGGCAAACAGAAGAAGAATGGCTTCTAGGGAGCTAGAATGAGGGCCTTAAAGCCCGTGCTCACAGAGACACAGTTCTTCCAACAAGGCCACACCTACTCCAACAATGCACACCTCCTCCAACAAGGCCACACCACCTCCAACAAGGCCACACCTCCTCCAACAAGGCCGTACCTCCTCCAACAAGGCCACACCTCCTCCAACAAGGCCACACCTACTCCAACAAGGCCACACCTCCTCCAACAAGGCCACACCTCCTCCAACAAGGCCACACCTCCTCCAACAAGGCCGCACCTCTTAATAGTGCCGCTCCCTGGGTCAAACATGTTCAAACCCCCACAGTGTCTATCTCCTCACTCTCTCCCCTCTCCTCTGAGCCCTCTAAGCACGGTTCCCACCCAATTTTATGCCCCTCTTCCTTAACCCAGTGTTTGATGCTAATACGCCTAAGTGTATAGAGGTACTTATTGGACCATGGACAATGCAGCAAGGGTGGCATTTCTTAAAAGCATTGACTTCCCCTCCTCCAGCAGCCATTAATTGCCAATCGTTCCTCAGCCAAGGCTGGACTTTGTGAATCACTCCTTCTTTACTGGAAGGTTGACTGGTTTGATCTTGTATTGGTCTTGTACAAGCATCCACAGCTGCTGTGATTTTCATGTGATTTCAGCCCTGTCATATTCAGAAAAATACTGCTTTGTAGCAGTCCTCTCTAACAGACATTTTCTCTCCCTCAGTGATGCAGATATAGGCCAGATTGGACTGGATTAAAAGTAGATAAAGGCAGGTTTATTAGGAGACAGCTTTCACTGATCTCACAGGTGTAGGTCAGTGAAGCCACACATCTAGGCTAAAGCAAGGGGGTTTTATAGAGCTTATGTGGGGAGGTGTCAGCTAGGAGCTCAGATTGTGTCCATTCACGGTCAAAAACTGAGCTCCTGGGTGGGCACTCTTGGGTGGGTTGCTGGAAATGCAGAGATGGGCACAGTTGGGGGAAGGAGAGCAGAAGGAGTTTCCCAGTTTGTGCAGGAGATGAGCAGGGGTTCCAGCCTAACACTCTCCAGTCTTAGTTAGTACAATCTTTCTGTCCCGGTTCCCATGAAAAAGTGAACACTTGAAATCATACAGACACTCGAGTGAATGGTGTCTTTCACCATTAGGTTTCTTTGAAAGCTCGAGACATAGTCTTGGGGGCAGGCACTCACAGGAGGTTGGAGTGAAGATAATAGGGGTAATGAAAGGGAAGCAGGAGAAGTCAACAGAGTCCTTCTCAGAAATGTCCACCCAAAGGATGGGAGTGGGTGGGCACCTGCCGATACTATGGAATTCCTGTATCTGAGTTACTGTGGGCAACAATCACCATGGAAATGCCTATGGTATGCAGGTTTGCTTGTCACCATTTAACTCTAATGATATACATACAAGTCACAGGAGCAGTGTGTTTTTCCCTACACCTTCCCCTTTAACTCTTAATAATAGAATAGCCAGTAGCCAGGAGCTACACAAACTGGTGCTATGGATCTGCTAAAAGCCAAAGGTGTTTTCCACCTTTAGTTTTGATGTTGCTTCTTTGAGATCATCTTTCCTATCCCCAAACTGGGCTGGCCAAGAAGTATATTTATAATCTGAATGGAATCTTCTGTGACCAAACTGCCACGAGACAGCTGTTTTCATTTCCCGTCTAGTTGTCGTGATATAGTACCCCTACAAAATGTGACTTAGGGGAGAATGGGTTTATTGTAGCTCACAGTTCCAGATTACCCCTTCCCTCATAGCAGGGAAGTCCAGGAGGTGGGAACTTGAAACCACTGGTCCTGTAACCTCTACAATCAAGAGCAGAGAGAAATGACTGAACATGAGTTTACTGCTTCTCCGTTTTCATTCTCTCTTCTTACACGATTCAGGGCCCAAACCCAGGGCATGGTGCTGCCCACTTGTAGGCTTGGTCTTCCTACATCAATTAACACAATCAAGAGACTCTCCACACAGGTCAGTCAGATCTAAGCAATCTCTTAAGACTCTCTTCCAAGGTGATTCTAGATCATGTGTAGTTGACAGTTAGTAACCATCACAATAACCCAACAGTATTTTGAGTTCAAGTAACTCTGAAATATGATGATTTTATGTAGACTATGCCTGAATTCCAAATCCCAGTCTTTTTGAATGAAAAGTGTACTTCATTAAGAGTGAAACATGCTAAAAGATATGTGTTTATTCTCCTGCTAGACCTGTATCATGAAGCAAGTCCAAGTCCAGTCATCAAAAGAATGCTAAGATTAGTCTTATCCACAAAGAGATTCTGAAGTGTGACTTCTGATAAACTCAGTCCAAACTCCATGCTGGCATTCCATAAAACTTCCTTGGCAGTGAGTTCTCAATTTTCAAATTCTCTGACTGGGTTTGTCTCTCTAGACCAAGGCAAGCTACTTACATTTTTTTAGGGTTTAAATTAGGAGTTTCTCATTCACACATCTGTACCACATGCCCTTCTATAAACCAAGGGACTGCGGTCAGCAAGTTCTGCACCTTTGAAGACATCTGTAGGACGGCAAGGACTTTAGGCCAGTGTGTGACCTAATTGTTTCAGTTGGATGTGGCAGCTGTTAGCGACTTGAGCTGTTTTCGCTGACACGATTAGTTGTAAACCTTCATTCTGATCCTTCAGGAACCCCTGTCATCAGTTACCCCCACAAATATCTGGGTGATCATCAGGAGCAGCTTTACAGGTGGGAACGCTGGAGGTCGGTGTGGAGAATGTCAGAGTTAGCATCTTCATAGCGTAGCCGGGAAACGGGTGGTAGCACATGATCAAAGCCAGTTTCACATGAACGCTTGGAGCTGTGATTGCTCTCCCCCAGCCAACCAATGTCCGGGCTGCTGTGCCCTTTCTCCTGCCCACCTAAGTTGCTTCGGATGGAAGACACCAGACAGCCTTAGTATTTTAAATCTAGGCAGATAACCCAATGGCTGGGTGAAGAATATCTTGTCCTATTTTCCTTAGCCCACAAGCGGACACTACAAACTATTGGTGTCCCAAGACCTACAAGTCTGCCACTTCCTCCGCTCCACCGTCTGCTATTTGCATCCCCTTCTCTATTTGCATCCCTTCCTCTTCCTCCTGGGACCCAGAAATCCCACTTTTCCCTTATCCCAACGATTAGCTTCTGCCATTTTTATCGACACAATTAAGAACCAATTAGGGAAACAACACCTCCACCTCAGATACTTGTGAAACGGGTCAGATTTTCTGTTCCCTTGAACTGCCCCCTCATCACACGTAGACAGAAGAGCCATGGCATAGAGTCACATTGGAGAAGAGACTTTGGAGTGTTCTTGTCTCCTAATCCTGATGTTTTCAGAGGAAGGGAATTTCCCCCAAGAAGAAAGGGGCCTGGCTTTCTGTCATTACCAATGGGTACCTCTGTCTGATACTCAGCCCCTGGGAGCTGGGTCCTAACTTGGGTAGACAAGATAAGAAATGACTAGTCCGGTAGCATGTGCTTCACGGCTCTCTCCAGCCTCCAACAGTTCTTCTCGTTAATATAGCCACTGAAGAGTGCCAAATTTCTTAGTGCTGTGAAAATTGATATTAAAAGAAGTGCTTTAAAAAAAGAGAGGGGAGCTTAAGAGCTATAATAAAAAGAATAACCCTAAAAGCAAGTCAATTGGAAAGCATAATGAAGTTGATACTGGTCTTTTTAGTTTAGTCATGAATTTGTTAGAGAAAAAATGACTTTTCTGAAAACCACCATCTGTGCCCTGAGTAGATCCATTAACACCACTAAAGATACCAAGGAGGTTATGCTAGCTGCTGCCATGGTTCACCCCCACTGCATTTTAATTTTACAGCATTCCCTGTTCAGGTTTTCCTGAGGCTCATCCACTTGGCCACACCGGAAGGTTCTCGTTATGCCCTAATGGATTGCGATCTTCCAGGCAAATTTTGCCTCCAGAAACAAGAGTCCCTGTGCTACTCAGACCTCTGTGTGTTGACCGTCTGGTGGGTAGCTGGTGTCCTGATCAGCACCATTTGCTTAAGACAGCTGCATGTTAGACGTTTTGCTCTTGCCTCCAAGGGGCAGGTCAGTGTTTGAATGGATTTACATTGTGGGATGCCATGTTCAGGCTGACCCTTATACCACCTAGCGAGTCGCTTAAAGTGCACCACAAAAATATATTATAAATGTAAGATGACTCTTTCAATGAAATTCCCTCAAGATGTAATTTTTTTCTTTTTTTTCTTTTTTTTTTACAAAATACAAGTTGTCACCATCCAATTGTCCCATTGATCTTCCTTGAGCAACAGTTTCAGAATAGGAGGCTACCCCAAGCTTCTTCTCTGGGGTAGGTTACAAGATAAATATTGATCTTTTTCATCCCTGTGAATTCGTAAGAGTTTTGTCCATACCACAGCAGGTGCTTGTGTATTACTCTACAATTGATCAATAAATATTAAACACTCACCATATACCTGACGTCCTCTTGGTGCTGAGAATGTGACTCCAACCCTTTAGGAAATATCCTACAGGGATATAATGTATTTTCACAACCACCAACAGATTTTTTTTTTTTTTTGAGCTCAGGGATCACTTTGTAGCCGGGGTTGGTGGGGACTCAAGCTCCTCGTGCTTCCGGTTCATCAAGGCCAGGTATAGCGCATTATCTTAAGCTTCCTGAGGACAGAGATTATGTCCTGACTGTTTTTTTCTGAAAGAAAGGGACGTGCTGAACCGACCCCAAAAGAGAGGCAAAAAAACCAAAAACAGAATCAAAAATCGGATTCGCCTCTACCTGTAGTATTAATTAGTAATTAATAAATCCCAGTGTGGGGTTGCTACCCGCCTCGATGGCTCCCGATGGAAAGACACGGTCTTTATAGTTTATTATGTCTTAAGCAGCACATAGCTGGGAGGTAGATTTTTATTGCAGCTTCTTTGCTTCTGAAGTAGAATTGACTTCCCGGGCTGGATGTTCTTGGCCAAGAGCCCAGAGTGCTCTCCTTGCTTTTCTACCCCACAGCAGCCTCTGTGTCTCTCCTCTCTCACACTCTCCTAAAGTAAGGCAGATCTGTGATTTCCTCTCACCCGGGTCCTCCGTCCTAAACCTGGGAAATCCTAAAGTCCCCGCCTCTGTCCCAGCTATTGGCTGCTGGCACCTTTATCTAATCAGAACCAACTGGGGGCTGGTTCCCAGAAGCTACATGCAGACCATCTTGTGTAAACAGTTTTGGGGGGAACATAATTGGCATTCTTAATACAATCAGCTACTTCTTCCTCTCTTCTCTGCCCAAGGGTAAGACATTGCTTAACACAACTGTTTTACACGGGGATTTTAGAGTTTTTTGTTTTGTTTTGTTTTTTTTTAAAATAAAGGCCACTAGAATTGGGTGGGTTCTGTTTGTTTTTATTTTGATTTGATTTGTTTTGTTTTGTTTTTGGCGTAAAGTCCTTTCAGCTTGGGGCTCAGAACAGACTTAGAGGATCGCAGGGTAGAGGCCTGAGATGAGGGGAGGCTAAGTCTGTGAAGAGGAATTCTTAGCAGATCTAGCTCAATTCACACATATGAGACACGGCATTTGGTGAGCACAAATGTTTACTTAGATTTGCCTGTGTCCCAGTGACAGGGACCAGGCTAAGTGTGGAGCTTGACTTTGGGAGCCTTATATTTTCTCATATGGTTTATTTTTAGCTTAACATTGGTCAGGCAGATGATTTTTACATATGATGGCTTGACTCACAATTTAGAAAACAAAAATCACAGTGGTACAAACATCTCTCCATGTAACCACTGTTCTCATTTTCTTTCTTTCTTTCTTTTTTTTTTTCGGAGCTGAGAATCGAACCCAGGGCCTTGGGCTTACTAGGCAAGCGCTCTACCACTGAGCTAAATCCCCAACCCCTTTATTCTTCCCCTTTAACACAGTGTCCTCTCCCTCTACTCCTCCCAGTCCTTTCCTTCCAACCTTCCTCTCCCCCAGATCCTCTACTTACTTCTTCATGTCCCTTCAGAAAAGAGCAGGTCTTTCAGGGATACCCACCAAACATGACATAACAAGGTGCAATAAAACTAGGCGACCCAGGAGGAGGAAAGGGTCCCAAGAGGAGACGAGAGTCAGAGACACCCCCACTTCCATTGTTAGGAGTCCCTCAAGAACCCAAACATTTCTCCATATAACTGCTGTTCTGATTTTCACTTTCAGCACAGCATCCACGGACTTGCTTGAGATCCTCCAACTTTAGCATTAGTAGACTTCTTCCACCTGGATGGTTCTGGCCAACTGTAAGTTAAATGTTCTGAACTCACGATGGGCTAGGCTACACCACAATGTTTAGTTGGCTACGTCTATTAACCATATTTTGGATTCCAATATATTATGAGCATTGGGATAGAACCCTGTGATAGTTGTGCCATTTTGGGGCTACGACGTGACGAGCAAAGGAAACGGAGCTCTGACGAATGTAAGGATATAGAACTTACTCGAAAAGCATGGGGGTTTACAAACGTCAACAAAGAGAACTGACAGTCATGTGGCTCCTTAGCCCTGTGGTAAGTAACGGTCACTTCTGGAAGCTACCTTGGGAGAGAATTCGGTCTTCCATCTTGCATATGTATTCAGGGTTTACATTCTGTGGAGGGACTTGCCTAGCTAGTACATGCTGCCTGCCTTTCTCTTAGGCAGAGAAGGGCACAGCACATTGATAGACAATCCCAATAAGACCGTATCCATTGCGAGTCTTCAAGTCAGAACTGGGGCTGTAGTCAGAAGAGTGTAAGTGAACCAAGGGTAGGTTTAAACTGCTAAGCCCCAGCACCGAAGTTCTCAAAGGCAAGTCTCACGGGGAGCAGGCCTCCCTATCTCTAACTATTTAACTCGAAGTGCGCCCATGATTCTGGCTTTGTTCTCCACACTCTCACCCTTTACAGGGAAGGTGAAGACTTGGAATGGAAGTCCGTAGCACTCCCATGATCTGTGTTAGCATCTCTTTCCTCTCTTGTTTCACTCTATTCTAAGACCGTAACTCTTTATACAAACTGTGGATCCTGCCACCCTCCACCTCTCTCTGGGGGCTTTACTACAAAATTTCCTACCTACCTACCTACCCACCCAGCCCATGACTCCATGGTTTAGATGGGATTGCAGATATTACCTCCTAGAGCAGCACACAGTCTAAATCCCAGAATGCATTTCCAGCACTGACCAAAGGCTTGGTGACGACTAGAAGGAAACAGGATCCAAGGACTCAAAGGGTAGACATACAATGAGTGGGTATGAGCCATCAAAAAGTTTTTGAGACATCCAATGAAGAAAATTGAGGGTGTAGTTTAAATGAGAATGCCCTCCCCCCATAGACTCAGATATTTCGACACTTGAACCCTAGTTGGTATTTGGGGGTGCTTAGGGAGTGCACTCTATTTTTCCTCTTTCCCTTTCTGCCCTCCCACCCTTCCTATGCATCTCATTGCTCTCTTTCTCTCTCTCATATTCACACACACACACACACACACACACACACACACACACACACACGTATATTTCTAAATATATAAATGCAGTTAGCTCTGTCTCAGTCCATATAATGCTCTTATATGTATACGATTATATGACTCTAGGACTGACCACTTCGAATTAGAAACCAATTTAGGGCTTTTCCTCATGGAAGACTATTCCTTCTATCTCAGTATTCCTTGGGTACCCGTAGGTCTTTGTTGAGGGTTGAGACCACATGAGTGAGCCCCTTCCCATGTTAGAATGTTTACTGGTGCTTTCCTAGTCAAGTCTCATTTAGGCAGCCATGCTGACGAGACTTTGTAGGTGTATTTCTTTGACATTCCTAGACGTGATTTCACAGCGCACTTCATGTTCTTCTGGCTTTTAAGCCATTTCTGCCTCAGATCGAGCCTTAGATGAAAAAAGCTGTGTTATAAATGTATCAGTTGGGGCTGGATACCACATGGCCACTCCTTATTTGGTTTTGATGGGTTTTGGTTTTCTGTAATGGTCTCTGTTAGAAAGGGATGTTTCTTTGTTGAGGGATGAGATCTTGCTTTCTGTGGTTATAAGGATAAACATTTAGATGGTAGTTTGGGCTTGTGCTGGTTTAGTAAAGTGGTGATTTTAGGTTCTTCTCCAAGATGCATGACTTCACTAGACCCAAGTAGCTGGCTAGATTTTTAGTACCAGGCATAATTTTCCTCTTGTTGAGTGGGCCTTAATTCCAAAGAGAAAACTATTAGATACTACCAAGGTATGCATGCCACTATTGCCAAAAGGCCTGGCCTTGGAGTAAGTATGTCATTGGGATGTCTTCCCCATCATGAGAGTCTCTTATCCCTCTGGAACTCTGAGTGCAAATAAACTCTTTCCAATGTAAGCGGCCTTGGTCATGGTATTTTATCACAGCAACAGAAAGTTAACTAATACAGGAAGGCATGTCAGAGCCCTTGGAAAAACGGTGTGGGAGCCTTTTAGAGGATCCTTTTCAGGTTGGTTTGGGAAGTTAAGAGCTATGGCTCTTGTCCTTTGGTGACTTAAAAGTCCTTTAGCATCCATACCTCTAGCAGGACGATATCCCTTAAACCCAAGCTACCAACGCCATTGTTCCTGTTGTTCCACACTTCGGCTAGCCTTGCTCATTTTGTTTCCCACCATAGCTTGTCCATCCCTTGCTCTTTGGGGGAAGGTTAGCAAGGTCACAAGGCCATATGCAGGTCACAAGACCATATGCAGGTAATAATGAAAGATTCACCAGAGACGTCTCTGGAGCTTTCTCTCTGTTTTCAATTCCCACTCTTGACATCTTGTCTTGAGCTCCTCTGTACTTACCCACACCTTGGATGAATTCCCTTCTCTTGAGCCTTGTGTCTTATGAGCAACCTCTTATTCCCTTAGCCCAGGTTTAGTATGCCAGTAGTCACAATGTCTGCAAAGGACATGGAATGAAATATCTGACCAACAGGTCTCTGGTGAATGGTGACCTTCTGGTGGTACTTCAGGCTCCTATCCAGAAAAATTAGAATGTACCAAATGTGATATGCTTCACGGTATGGGCATCATGGCAGCCACCACGACTGAAAATGTATTGTTCAAGAACTAGGGATGTAGTCCGGCACTTGCCCGGTGTATGCAAGGCTCTAGGCTCAATCTCCAGAATTACAGAGACAAAGCAAAAACAACTGCCAAACAAAACTGACAACAAGAAAACTTAGGAAAGCAGGTAAAATACCAAAAGCGGATTTGGCTTTAGGTATCAGAGACTGGCTTTTTGGAAAGAGGCACCACAGCCTCAAAATATAAGGCGTCGGGATTCTTGGGAGCTGCAGGCCTTGATCCCTTCTTTTTGCTCTATCTTCTCTGGTCGTGCATTTTCTCATTGTTGGCGTCACACCTCTATATATGTGCTGTTAAGTATGGAGCCCACTATGGGAATGGCTTAGAGTCTCTGTACTGAATTTTGCGTCTTTGATAACCCCCCCTTCAAATGTTCAATTGAGGCAGTAGATGACCTCTGTCTGATACCTGCCTTTGGAATAAGTAGCTGCTGACGGAAGTTAGGGTTGTCTGGGACAACCACAGAGGCCTGGGCTTTCCCCCTCTGTAAAGTGGGTGGGAGGCGCTGTCCAGGAACTGGGTCACAATTGGATACGCATCAAGCATGTCTCTTCAGATCCCGCCTTGTGTAAGTGTATCAAATGTTGTGTTGTCTCGTTGGCCAGTGTGGTGGTCTTGATAGCTTTAGCTCCCATAGATTCGTGAGTTTGAATGCTTAGCCATAGGGAGTGGCACTATTAGGAGGTGATGCTTTATTGGAGGAGGTGTGGCCTTGTTAGAGGAAGTGCGTCACTGCGTAGGCAGGTTTTGAGGTCTTCTACGCTCAGGCCCCGCCCAGTATGAAATCTAGTCTCCTCCAGGCTGCCCATGGGAGACAGTCTCCTGCTGCCTGGGAGTCAAAATATAGAACTTTCAGCTCCTTCAGCACCATGTCTGCATGCATTTTTTTTTTTTTTGTACTTCATGCTATGATGATGACGGACTGAACCTGTGCAACTGTAAGCCTGTCCCAGTTAAATGTTTTCCTTTGTAAGAGTTGCCACGGTCATGGTATCTGTCACAGCCATGAAACCCTAAGTAAGACAGCCAGGCACTGCGATTCAGCGTGAATTCATGATTTTGCCTGTGCTGTACAAAGTGCTGTACAAGCCGATGCAGCCATCGGCTTGGGGCAGCAGGCTCTGGGCAAGCAGAAGACTGGCGTCTCCTATCCACTGAGCAGGGACTCACAGCGAGTTTGTTTCTGCCTCTGCAACAAATAATGCTGGGACGGATGAAGATGCATTGCTGAACACGGACAGCCAAATACTTAACGTAGTTACTAGCTGTGCTAACTGATTTAATGAACAGGCAATATAACAAATGGGCATGTTTACCAAGTTAACTTGTGAAAATGAATATCTGTAATTAAAGGGGCTCGCAAGTGACAGGCAAACAGGAAATTATTGTTATTATTACACACAAATCATCTTAAAATACCAGAACTTAATAGATGGGGGAAAAAAAACAAACAATGGCTAAAACTGTCTGCTAAATAAAAAATAATGACGAACACCTGTGGTCTTTTTATAGGACTCCAGCGGAGATGATTTTTTTTCCCGAAGACCTAATTATGTTTTTGTAATGGTACCATTTCATTATTCCTCTGTAGCATTATTAAAAGAAAATGTCCTTATTTTCTCTATGCGAGAGGTCTGGTACATGGATTCAGGCGTTGGCTTTTCTGAACACCACCAATCCCCCTTCCATTCTAGCTACAGCCTGGGACTGGACTGGATTTTTACCTTTCTCAACACCAAGGCTGGGTCAGGAGTAAGAATGATGTTGACTTCAGGAAGACTCTGTCAGGGAGTAACAGAGAGCCACATCACCAAGGGCACAGGAAAGCCATTCCTACAATTGGCTCTGGCCTGTATTCCATGGTGATTCCTTTCTAGCTGCAGCTACAGAGCCACACTGTGCCTCAGTATCTCATTTATAGATCGTGACAGGTATCTGACCCGAGTGCTGGGTGAAGTCATGTCTGAACATTAACCCTTCGAAGAGGTCAGAGTTCTATGCTCCAGGCACCTCCCAGAGGCCACATTCCAGACCCTGCTACATATCAAATTTAAGCTGTACTAGCCGATTGATATCAAACCCTCTTTAGAACGTAAGCTCTGAGGAGGAAGGCATTGAGATGCAGCATACTTAATGGTTTAAGAAGCATATTCACATGGTGGTTTTGTGCTTTTGTACCTTAGGGCTGATGATCATACTAAATGGAGGATGTGTGAACACCCAGGATCACAAGGCAACACAAAGCCCACATAAGAAAAGTTCTTTTAACATCTATTCATTCTATCATCTCCGTTCCTCCACAGAGCCCACCGTTATTACATAGGCTTGCCTCCTAGTTACACCTCCTCAGACTCTGGCTCTTTCCCCATCCTCAGTGCTGTTCTCCACTCCCACCCTCGATGTCTCAGGGACAAACTACTTACTTCTCCAGGAAGGCCATTTCTTCTCCCCTCTCACCAATCATGCTCCCCCATGACCTGCTCTGTTCCTCCCCTTGCCTGGTTAGACCTCTTTCTGGCTTTCTTCTTTACAGGGCTAAGCAGTGAGATGCTGCTTGCTTATTTACGTGTGTCCTTTCACGGCATCAGGTCCATGTTCACAGGCATCTCACCTCCTTCTGACAATTGTGTCTATAAGCTCGGAGGCTGGTACTTGGCTTATATTCATTTATCAATATAAATGGCTAGTGGTTATGTAGACATTCTATCAATATGTGTGGAAGGTTGAATCATCTATGAGCTGACTTCCTTGGCTTTTGATCCTGTAGCTCTTTCTAGTAGGCTTACATCTATGAAATAGCTCTAAGCAGCGCTACATGGACAGACCTGTATCCACAGGTGGAGGAAGCCTAGCTCAGCTTCAGTAAGCCAATCCTGATGGTCTCTCTGCTGTTGTCTTGCTTTGAGCTGAGCTTCGTTGCTGGAGTGCATGTTTCTGGTACGATACTTTGCCTTGGCACCATAGGCCCAGATAAATTGGAGTCGCATCTCCATGGACCAAACCTCCAAAAACAGGAGCCCAAGTCAATCTTTACTGTCTTAAATTGTAACTTCGATCTATTATTTTGCTGGTGAGTAACATACCTGGGCATGTAGATAGCTCAGTGGTGGAACTTGTCCATTATGCAGAACATCCATTCATAACACTGCAAAAACAAATGAAAGAAACACCAAACCAAAATCAACCAAACAAAATGGGAGAAAACAAAGAAAAAACATCCCCCTGAGCCTAGAGGTAGCACGGAGGTGGGAAAAGGTCCAAAGGAGACAGGCAGTGGTAGCTTCAATAGTGGGTTCTTATAAAGTAGTTCCTGATCATACAGGTTACACACACCACAGCAGGTTGGTAAAGAGTCAGGAGTCACTGTTGCTTTAATAATTTTTTGAAAAGACAGTTTATTTACCCTAAATGCTTCCAAAGCATTATCACTTCCAACACACCGACACATCTATTTAAAACTCTTTTATGTCCTCTTTAGATTACTGTTTTATACTATTCCCGAAAAAAAGGTCATATGCTTAATTTGAATTTATACTTTTAAATTGCCAAGGATTATTATCTACTTCAGCAAAATTATGAGGGATTAAAGGGGAAGAACACTAGGTTAGACTCACACAGGATTACAGGAGGGACAAGGCACAGCAGAGACAGCAAGACCAGCTAACACCAGAGATAGCCAGATGGTGAGAGGCAAGTGCAAGAACATAAGCAACAGAAATCAAGGTCACTTGGAATCATCAGAAACCAGCTCTACCACCACAGCAAGCTCTAGATACCCCAACACACCAGAAAAGCAAGATTCTGATTTAAAATCATATCTGTGATGATAGAGAACTTTAAGAAGGACACATATTACTCCCTTAAAGAAATACAGTGCAACGCAAATAAACAGGTAGAAGTCCTTAAAGAGGAAACACAAAAATCATTAAAGAATTACAGGAAAACACAACCAAACAGGTGAAGGAATTGGATAAAAACATCCAGGATCCAATAATGGAAATAGAAACAATAAAGAAATCACAAAGGGAGAGAACCCTGGAGATAGAAAAACCTAGAAAAGAGATCAGGAGTCACAGATGCAAGCATCACTGAGAGAATACAAGAGATAGAAGAGAGAATCTCAGGGGCAGAAGATACCATCGAAAATCACAGAAATCACAACAGACAAAGAAATGCAAAATACAAGAAGCTCCTAACACAAAATATCCAAGAAATCCAGGACACAATGAGAATACCACACTTAAGGATAATAGGTATAGAAGAGAGCAAAGATTCCCAACTCAAAGGGCCAGTAAATATCTTCAACAAAATTATAGGAGAAAAAATTTTCTAACTTAAAGAAAGAGATACCCATAAACATACAAGAAGCCTACAGAACTCCAAATGGACAGGACCAGAAAAGAAATTCCTCCCATCACATAATAGTCAAAACACCAAATGCACGAAACAAAGAAAGAATATTAAAAGCAGTAAGGGGAAAAGGGCAAGTAACGTATAAAGGCAGACATATCAGAATTACATGGGATTTCTCAACAGAGATTATGAAAGCTAGAAGATGTTGGGCAGATGTCATATAGACTCTATGAGAACACAAATGCCAGCCCAGGCTCCTATGCCCAGCAAAACTCTCAATTACCATAGATGGAGAAACTAAGATATTCCATGACAAAACCAAATTTACACCATATTTTTGTACAAATCCAGCCCTACAAAGGATAATAGATGGAAAACTCCAACACAAGGAGGGAAACTGTACCCTAAAAAAGCAAGAAAGTAATCTTTTTTTCAACTAACCCGAGAAGATAGCCACACAAACATAATTCCAACTGTAACAACAGAAATAACAGGAAGCAACAATCTCTATTCCTTAATATTAACATCAATGGACTTAATTCCCCAGTAAAAAGAAGTAGAGTAACAGACTGGATACATAAATAGGGCCAAGCATTTTGCTGCACAGAAGAAATGCACCTCAGTCACAAAGACACACACTTGCTCAGAGTAAAAGGCTGGGAAAAAATTTTCCAAGCAAATGGTCCCAAGAAACAAGCTGGAGTAGCCATTCTAATATCGAATTAAATAGACTTTCAACCAAAAGTTATCAGAAAAGATAAGGAAGGACACTTTATTTTCATCAAAGGAAAAATCCACCAAGATGAACTCTCAATCCTGAATATCTACGCTCCAAATT
This sequence comes from Rattus norvegicus, assembly GCF_021556685.1. NCBI lineage: Eukaryota > Metazoa > Chordata > Mammalia > Rodentia > Muridae > Rattus > Rattus norvegicus. The sequence continues at coordinate 30,914,053 of NC_141552.1, forward strand.
CAAGGGCACCTACAATCATAAAAGTAACTTTACTTCAGCTCAAAGCACACATTGAATATCACACACTAATAGTGGGAGACTCCAACATCCCATTCTCATCAATGGACAGATTATGGAAACAGAAACTAAACAGAGACACAGGAAAACTAACAGAAGTTATGAACCAAACAGATATCTATAGAACATTTGATCCTAAAACAAAAGAATATACCTTCTTCTCAGCACCGCATGGTACCTTCTCATAAATTAACCATATAATTTGTCACAAGACAGTCCTCAACAGATACAAGAATAATGAAATAATCCCATGCGTCCTATCAGATCACCATGGGCTAAGGCTGGTCTTCAATAACAACAAAAACAACAGAAAGTCCACATATGCATGGAAGTTGAACAATGCTCTACTCAATGATAACTTGGTCAAGGAAGAAATAAAGAAAGAAATTAAAGATTTTTTAGAATTTAATGAAAATGAACATACACAAACTTATGGGACACAATGAAAGCAGTGCTAAGAGGAAAACTCATAGCTCTGAGTCCCTCCAAAAAGAAACTGGAGAGAGCATACACTAGCAGCTTGACAGCACACCTAAAAGCTCTAGAACAAAAAGAAGCAAATACACCCAAGAGGAGTACATTGCAGGAAATCATCAAACTCAGGGATGAAATCAACCAAGTAGAAACAAAAAAGAACTATTCAAAGAGTCAACTAAACCAGGAGCTGGTTCTTTTGAGAAAATCAAAAAGATAGATAAACCCTTAGCCAGACTAACCAGAAGGCACAGAAACAGTATCCAAATTAACAAAATCAGAAATGAAAAGGGAGACATAACAACCGAAACCAAGGAAATCCAAGAAATCATCAGATCCTATTATAAAAGCCTATATTCAACAAAACTGGAAAGGCTGGAAGGAATGGACAATTTTGTAGACAAATATGAGGTACCAAAGTTAAATCAGGATCAGATAAACCATCTAAACACTACTATAACCCCTAAAGAATTGGAAGCTGCTACTAAAAGTCTCCCAACCAAAAAAGCCCAGGACCAGATGGATTCTATCAGACCTTTAAAAAAGATCTAATAACAATACCTTTCAAACAATTCTACAAAATAGAAACTGAAGAAACACTACCTAATTTCTTCTGTGAAGCCACAGTTATGCTGATACCCAAACTACACAATGACCCAATAAAGAAAGAACTTCAGACCAATTTCCCTTATGAATTTAGATGCAAAAATACTCAGTACAATTCTCACAAACTGAATCTAAGAACATCAAAATGATAATTTATCATTATCACATAGGTTTCATCCCAGGAATGCAGGGATGGTTCAATATACAGACCTCTATCAACGTAATTCACCACATAAATAAACTTGAATAAAAAAACACATGATCATTTCATTAGATGCTAAGAAAGCATTTGACAAAACTCAACACTCTTTCATGTTAAAAGTCTTGGAAATATCAGGAATTCAAGGTCCATACCTCAAAATAGTAAAAGCTATATACAGCAAACCAGTAGCCAACATCAAACTAAATAGAGAGAAATTAGAAATTCGAAGCAATCCCAATAAGATCAGGGACAAGGCTGCCCACTCTCTTCTTATCTATTCAATATAGTACTTGACGTTCTATCTTGAGCCATTTAGACAACAAAAGGAGGTCAAAGGAATACAAATTGGAAGGAAAGAAGTCAAAAGATCACTATTTGCAGATGATATGGTAGTATACTTAAGTGACCCCCAAAATTCCACCAGAGAATTTTTAAACCTAATAAACAACTTCAGCAAAGTAGCTGGATATAAAATTAACTCAAACAAATCAGTAGCTTTCCTCTACTCAAAGGATAAACAGTCTGAGAAAGAAATTAGAGTTATGACACTTTTCACAATGGTCGCAAATAATATAAAATATCTTGGTCTGTCTCTAACCAAACAAATGAACAATCTGTATGACAAGAACTTCAAGTCTCTGAAGAAAGTAATTGAAGAAGACCTCAGAAGATGGGAAGATTAGGATTAATATAGTAAAAATTACCATCTTGCTGAAAGCAATCTACAGATTCAATGCAATTGACATCAAAATTACAACTCAGTTCTTTATAAAGCAAGAAAGAACAATTCTCAAATTCATTTGGAATAACAAAAAACCCAGGATAGCAAAAACTATTCTCAACAATAAAAGAACATCTGGGGGAATCACCATCCCTGACCTCAAGTTGTATTACAGAGCAATAGTGACAAAAGCTGCATGGTATTGGTAGAAAGATAGACAGGTATGTCAGTGGAAGAGAACTGAAGACCAAGAAATGAACCTACATATACCTATAGTCACTTGATCTTTGACAAAGAAGCTAAAACCATCCAGTGGAAAAAAGATAACATTTTCAACAATTGGTGCTGATTCAACTAGAGGTAAGTATGTTGAAGAATACAAATTGATCCATTCTTATTGCTCTGTACAAAGCTCAAGTCCAAGTGGATCAAGGACCTCCACGTAAAACCAGATACACTAAATCTAATAGAAGAAAAAGTAGGGGAAATCCTTGAACCCATGGGCACAGGGGAAATTTCCTTAACAGAACACCAGTGACCCATGGTCTCAGATCAAGAATCCACAAATGGGATCTCATAAAGCTGCAAAGCTTCTGTAAGGCAAAGGACACCCTCATTGGGACAAAATGGCAACCAAGAGATTGGGAAAAGATCTTTACCAGTCCTACAACTAATAGAGAGCTAATATCCAATATATACAAAGAATTCAAGAAGTTAGACTCCAGAGAACCAAAAACCCTATTAAAAGATGGGGTCCAGAGCTATACAGAGAATTCTTAACTGAGGAAATGTGAATGGCTGAGAAGCACCTAAAGAAATGTTCAACATCCTTAGTCATCAGGGAAATGCAAATCAAACCAACCCTGAAATTCCACTTCACACCAGTCAGAATGGTTAAGATAAACAAAACAAAACAAAACAAAAACAACAACAACAACAACAAAAACCTCAGGTGACAGCAGATGCTGGCAAGGATGTGAAGAAAGAGGAACACTCCTCCATTGTTAGTGAGATTGTGAGCTGGTACAATCACTCCAGAAATCAGTCTGGGGTTCCTCAGAAAATTTGACATAGTACTGAGGACCCAGCTATACCATTCCTGGGCCAAAAGATGTTCCAAAATGTAATATGGACATATGTTCCACTATGTCTATGGCAGCCATATTTATAAACAACCTAGATGTCCCTCAGCAGAGGAATGGATACAGAAAATGTGGTACATTTATACAGTGGAATACTACTTGGCTATTAAAAACAATGACTTCATGAAATTCTCAAGTAAATGGATGGAACTAGAAAATATCCTGAGTGAGGTCAGTTACAAATGAACATACATGGTATATACTCACTGATAAGTGGATATTAGGCCAAGAGCTTGGAATACCCAAGATACAATTCAAGGACCACATGAAGTTCAAGAGGAAGAAAGACCAAAGTGTGGTTGCTTCAGTCCTACTTATAAGGGGGAACAAAGTAATCAAGGGAAGTAGAGGGTGGGAGGGACTTGGGAGGAAGAGATGAAGAGGAGGAGGGGAACAAGAGGGGCAGAATCAGATATGGGAGGAGAGTGCAGAGATGTACACAGGGTTAAGAAATTAAAAAGAGGTATATAGTAATAGGGGATGGGAAATTTGGGGTAGCAACCAGAAAGTACCAGATGCCAAGAAATGAAGAGCCTCTCAGGACCCAAAGGGGATGACATTAGCTTAAATACCCCCACAAAGGAGAGGGAGAACCTGTCGAGACCATATCCGGAGGTTAGGCATTTTCCCCCACCCCAGTTGAGGAATGGGGCCACCCACCCATCTCCAAACTTTTAACCCAGAATTGCTCCTGTCTAAAGGAAATACATGGACAAAGAGTGGATCAGAGATGCAGGAAAGGCAGTTCAGAGACTGCCCCACCTGGGGATCCATCATCCCACATGCAGACACCAAACCCAGATGCGATTGCTGATGCCAAGAAGTGCTTGCTGACAGGAGCCTGAAACAGCTGTCTCCTGAGAGGCCTTGCCAGATCCTGACTAATACACATGCAGATGCTTGAAGCCAACCCTCTGACTGATCACAGGGACCCAGGTGGAGGAGTTAGGGGAGGGACTGAAGGAGCTGAAGGAGCTGAAGGGGCCTTATCTGGCATCAATGGGAGGGGAGACCCTTGGGCCAGTGAAAGCTTGATGTCCAATGTAGAGGAATGCTAGGGCAGTGGGTTGGTGAAGCAGGAGTGCATGGATGGGTGGGGGAGCACCCTCATAGAAGTAGGGGGAGGGAGGATGGGAGGGTGGTTTGCAGTAGGGGAAACCAGGAAAGGGGATAATATTTGAAATATAAATAAATAAAATATCCAATTAAAAAAAGAATTATACTGAAAAAAAATGGAGCTGGGTAGCATTACAGACAAGAAGTTTGACCACTTTTATAAAGATTTCTTCTTCTTCATCCTCGTCCATGCTTCCACTTCCCCTCCCTCTCCTTCCTTTCCTTTCCCTCCTCAGTCGTTTTCACCCCTTCCTTCTGCCCTCTCCCTACCTTCCAAGATCAAAGGCAACAAGTTGGAAGAGTAGCTTAAGGTCAAAGGCAAGAACTTTGGCAGATCCTATTAGGTATCTTCCTCCCCCTCCTCTCCCTCCTCCTCTTCTTCCTCCTTTTCCTCCTACTCTCCCTCCTCCTTCCCTTCCTTTTAGGTTTACAAAGTCTATTTCTTCTGTGATTTGTTTTTCTTCCAAGTCTGATTCCGGAATTTAGCTTAATTACATATGATGCTCAGAGAAATATTGAAAAATAGGGTCCTAGAATGTAAAAATAATGACTTACTCTTTGAAGCAATGCTCAATGGTAATTTTGTCTCCTATTACACTTGTGTGAGTTTATCCCTCATCTTTTATTAATTTATATCACAACTCTAAAGCAAACAATAAAAATCTCCACAGGTTGTAAAACACTCTTCACACGTGGTGAGGCCTTATCTCCAAAGGAAAGGTAGCTAGAAGCCATTTCTTCATATCCTCGGAACTTAATCTTGAGATGGATAAAGGAAGGAAGCCATCAGGAAGGGGCTTAGATGGTCATCAAAGATGAGGCATCAGTATGGCGCCTTTCAAGCAGCTCTAGGTTTCTACAGGAGAAATGAAAGACCTCGTCACAAGACAAAAGTCAATGACGATACATCAACCGCCCCACTGTTGTGCTTTTTAGAGGGTCCCTGGAGCCCAAGATAAGCAGAATGGGCCCTCTCCAATGATCTGAGGCACTACTATGAATACAAATCACATAGCAGAGTCTAGGCACACCTGCTATGGCAGGCATCGTGTGAAAAGGGTAGCCTGAAGCACACTGCACCCTGCTCTGGAGCCTAAGGTACGGACAAGGCTGCAGTAAAGTTAAGGCATTCTGAGATGGAGGAAAGGAAGATATTCTGTGGTCTAGACTAAGTGGAGGAGAATGGTCCAGAATGTCTGAGTCTGCCCAGTGAGAATGATGCTAATAATAAAGCAGGTAGGACTGAATAATCACTCTCCAGATGGAGCCTGCAGCAGTCATTAAAAGCTGGGCTTTGCAGAGCATGCCTCTGTGAGCTAGGCTGTCTGTGAATGCTGCGTAAGCCAGGCAGACTACGGAAGCTGCAATTTCCTTTTGACTCGGAGGACAGTGGTCCTTATCCTTCAGGCTGATGGCCTGATTAAATAAGATAACAGGCAGAGAACACTTAGCATACTCTCTGGGCACCTAGGATAGATGCCTTGTGAGTCAGGCAGAGTGACACAGGTGGTGAGAAATTCTACCACTGCCAACCACACACTGGGAGTAGTTGGACTCTGATCCTTTTTACTTGAAAAAGAAGTCTCCTTTCCTAATGTATTCTGACCTAAAGAATTCCACCCTTTGATGTAGACAAAGCGTTATTTAGAGGTTTCCAGCATGCCACCTTGATTTTACTGTCTACACAGATGAGAAATGGCTTTGGGCAATTCTTGATATACTGTGATCCATCAAGATTTAGTAGAAAAGACGAATTTTGACCAAGACATCCCATCAGTTCACTCAAATAACTAATTTGGCAGATTCTCCTCCTTCCACCCCGGCAGAGTGACAGGCTGCTTGTAACCTGATTTAATCGACTTAATGTTTTGGTTCCTCCTTGATACAGACTCCGGGCTTTTGTTTTTCTTTGTTATTTGCTTGGACAAATGTATGGAGATTAGGGAAAGTAGGGGACCTGGTGATTTCAAACCGTTGCTTTTGTGTTTGATCCTTTGAGGGATTAAGATCTAAAGATAGAGGGAGGAACCTATGAAGATCAGAAAATAACTCTTGAAGGATACTGGGGGACTCACCTCTATACTCTGAGGTAAGATGTCCAGGAGACAGAACCACCTGCTGGGAAGGTGGAGGCGGTAATGATTAATGATGTCCTGCTTGCCTTTGCTTTCTGTTTTTCTTTCTGCTTTCTGTCCTTTTCCCTCAAGATGACTTTTTTTCTGTCTTGCTGGACAAAGAATTCTATAAGAAATAAATCTGCAGCTTTCCATGGAGAACTGGCTGTCTTCACACCACTGTGGTCTTGGCTGGGCTTGAATCAGGTTACCCTTCCTCCTTTTCCCTGGTCAGGAGGTGGGTTCCTACTCTGAGCCCAAGAGCTCAAGTCAGCAGAGTGGAAGAGCAGATATAAAGTTGGTTTTGTCCTGCTACCCAGACCCCAGCATCCCCCCACCCCTGCTACCTGCTTTCTGCACCTTGTTGAAAAGCCTAACTTTCCAAGCAAGCCCTCCATCTTCTGTAAGTTACCTAAACACAGCTTGTCTTTGAGCTGGTCAGGCTCTACTCCTGTGGTGTTAACAGAAAGATGAGATCCTCACTGCCAGAAGTTACCTCACCAGCACACACTGTTCTCTTTGGGTCTGCATATGGGCATCTGTTTTGCACAAGGGTATGTTGCACTTACTTTTGCATGTCCTTCCTTAGTAGTTTTTGCCATGGCTTTCTGTGCTCCACGGCGCTGTCTGGAGTTAGCCACTGTATCATTTGGTTACAACAAAATATTATGAACTAGATGGCTCAACACAAAGTAATACATTGTTCTAAGGTTCTGGGAATTAGAGTCCCAGGTGAGCAAGAGTGTCATCAGGACTGGATTCTTCTGCAAGCTGTAGGGGGAAGGTTGTCTCCCAGGAGGCTTGGCTTATTAGTATCTGTATCCTTCTAGTCTTTGTATCTTTGAGCCTTTCTACAATGTCTATCTCCACTGTGGTTTGAACGAGAAATGTCCACTATAGGATCATATATTTAAGAATTTGGCATTCCATTGGTGTTTCTGTTTGTGAAAGTTATAGAACCTGTAGGAGGTAGAGCCTTACTGAAGGAAGTTTGTAATTGGGGGTAGGTACTAAGGATTCATTGACTCATCCTACTTCCTGCTCTCTCCCCACCCTGCTTCCTGTGTGTGGATGGAAATGTGACCTGCCACATTTTTTTCCTTCTTTCCTTCTTTGTTTGTTTGTTTGTTTGTTTCTTCCTTCCTTTCTTTCTTCTTTCTTTCTTTCTTTCTTTCTTTCTTTCTTTCTTTCTTTCTTTCTTCCTTTCTTTTGCCGCCATGCTCTGCCTTCTTTTTGCCATATTTTTCCCACCATGATGGATTGTATCCCTCTGGAATGGTAAGCTAAAACAAACTCTTTCTCCCTAAAGTTGTTTCTAGTTATGGTATTTTATCACAGCAATGGAAGAACATCAAATCTAATGTCCAATGTCTACTTCTTTAAAAAAAACTCCATGCCTGGTGGTGGTGGTACACACCTTTAGTCCTAGCACTGAGGAGGCAGAGGCAGGCAATCTCTGAGTTCAAAGCCAGCTTGGTCTATGGAGTGAGTTTCTGGATAGTCAGAGCTACATAGAGAAACCCTGTCTTGAAAGTCTCTATGGGTTGGTCTCTACTAATGACTTAATTTTATTGCCTTTGTAACAACCCAATCCCCACATAGGTCATACTCTGAGCTACTTTAACGCCAACACATATGTTCTGAGAAACATAACTCAGTTCATGGCAGTGGGTGCGTGACATAGTCCTGGCCAACATGGCAGAAATGTAGCTTTGTGGAGTTGTGCAGAAACAACTGTTTCTGCAGGTTTCCTACCTGGTTACATAGAGATATGCGAGGAAGGGTCTTCTGTTTTCTCCCTGCTTACGAAGCTACACTGTAGGAAAGTGGCACCATAGCAACTAGCCTATGGTCATAGAATAAGAAACCAGAGGCTGACATTCTATACACAATGACAGTAGAAAGGACAGGAAGGAAAGAATGAACATTCCTCAGAGCAGTGTCGAATTGACTGGTAAATATAAAAGTCCAAACTGAGATGCCTGAGGTACTGTGCTGTGTAGGCCACTATGATTTCTTGTCATTCCTTCATGACAAAGTACCTCCAAGACTGCCAAACCTCACTTTTCCCTCACTCCCTTGGCCCTCATGCCTTCCCTCACCTCTCCATGCTTTTAGACTAGTGATTTATCTTAGCCAATGTTCTATTGCTGTGAAGAGATGCCATGACCACAGCAACTCTTATAAGAAAAAACCATTTAAATGGGTCTGGCTTACAGATTCAAAACTTTATCATCATGGTGGGAAGCATGGTAGCATGCAGGCAGGCATGGTGCTAAAGAGACGAGCTAATAACTCTACATCTGGGTCGGCAGGCGGCAGGAAGAGATGCTGGACCTGACTTGCACATTTGAAACCCTAAAGCCTACCCTCAGTTGACACATTTCCTTCCATAAAGACACATCTACTCCAACAAAGCCACACACTTCCTAATCCTTACCAAGTAGTGCCACTCCCTAGTGACCAAGCATTCAAATATAGTAGCCTATGGCAACCATACCTATTTGAATCACCACAGGCACTGTTTAGAGAGTCTATTAAAAAATACAGTAGAACACACACACACACACACACACACACACACACACTATGTTAATTCAACCATATATAGACCTTTGACTTGGGCCAATGTATTCCCCTTTTTTGAGTTTAGGAACTGTGATCTAGAATCTGTTGTCAAACTCCCATTATGTCTAGAACTAGGTACTTAGAAAGAGGCTGGACTTTAGTGTCATGCTGGTAGCTCTATAGTTTGATGGGTCTGAGTCAGAAGCTCTGCAGGAAGAGAGCAGAGAGCAGAGAGGAGGAAGAGCTGTCTGTGCTCCTGATAGCTTGCAGTTCTTGGATTCTGCCTACCTATCCAGAGGCCTTTTAGCTCCAGGGCCCATGGTAGTCCTCTTCAAACTTCCTTTTCTACTGAAGACAGAGCTCAAGTTGGTTTTTATAACTTCATCCTGGCCAAGATGAAGTTCTAGGCTAGAGTCTAGCTATCATGAGATTCCCTTCTTGGGGGTGTTCAGAATAAAACACTCTGTAGCATAAGTTTGATGTTGGTGAACACAATGGTTGAAGCCATCTTCCTTTCTGAGTTACCAGTCCAGCAGAACTTGGTTGATTCCACATAGGGAATTCTATCCTGTGAAGCAGGACAACCCCAAGAAGGGCATCCCCCTACCACTTGTGAGCTGCTCTGAGACTGTTCTCCTAGGCAAGAAACTGCAATCTTTTGGAGTCCTGCTGGACTTCTTTCAGAGTATCATCACAGCTGGGCTTATACCCGCCATGGAGGGATGGGGAAACTTAAGAGTTCTTTGGAAAGTTGTTTGGATGGTGTTTTGCTGGGGCAAACATGTGAAGGTATATTTAGGTGAAGCAGACACAGGAGGAAGGATGTTCGGCTAATGCAAGCAGGTGATAAAGGATTCTTCACTAACAACACACACATATTGGTTTGCCTTACATTGTGCAGTTGACCTGCATCTGTCAGATTGGCAGAGGGATATCAGCTGAGACAGGTACACGAGTTGAGGAAGACACATGATGTTTTGAAAGTATTAATAGGACTTGACAGACAGTGACGAGGCTGAGCTAGGCTTGCTTATAGAGCTAGCTGTGCAATTCTTATTGGTCTCACTGAGAGAGGCACAGTCAAGAACTTCTCTTGGCATTCCTCCTGGTACCTCCGGCTGACTCGTGCCAAGACTGAGGCCTTACTTTCTCTGCTAGGTAGTACCACCACTGCTGATTTGTGTTTGCTATCCCAACTCTACCGAACCTAACTGCTCATTTCCAGACAACACACATGGGAGTTGCTCCAAAGAACCTTTCTAAACAGGTCCATTTTTTCCCAGTATCCTTTCTTTCCTACTACCTCTGGTAGGTAGTGGGTTCCAAGGGAGGTTAAAGCTTTTAAGAGCCGTCATTAAAAATAAGGTTTGAAAAAATTAAAGTTACATTCCTGGGACCCTCCCCTAAGTATACAGCCATTCTCTCCTACCCATTATATGCAATTTTGTATTGATTGCATATTGCCTTGGGGAGAAGCTAGAGTGTATAGGCCTGCTGAAACTTGGGGAGGAGAAATAAGGGGAAGGGTCTCCGTCTGTATGCCTATAGGGAAGCCCTCATCCCAACTAGGTAAAAACTTTCCAGAGGCAGCCTGTGGTTGGTAGGATCACATGTACCTCTGTAAGTAATACTTTGTCTATGTTCTGTAACTCAACTCACTGTTCTGTAACTCATAATCATGCCTGAGTTCCTCATTAGGACACTAGGAGAAGGGATGGGTATTGTTTATGTCTTCCCCTGGGAAGGAGTTTTAACAAGAGAGTATATACCTGAGTGGGGCATGAGATGACAGAGAAGTTGCCATTCAAAAAAGAGGAGAAGGACATACTCCCAACTTAACCACTAACTGGGTAATGTGATAACCCACTTGCTTCACTTGTCGCCAAGCCTTATCTACAAGATGAGGGTGATGGGCTAGCTGACGTGAACCTTCAATCTTTTCCATGATGCCTGGCCCACAGCTAAGATCTCTCCACACAGGTTAACCATTTCCTTTGGATTGTCATTGATTCCCAAATAAGATGACAGTCTGGCTTCATCAGAATCATGCAGAAAGCCTTCTGGAAATGCAAAATGTTGGGGCCCTAAGTACAGGGCTGAACAGCAAATTGTCTTGTGCTAAAGGCAATGTGTGATCAGATTTAGGGACCACTACTCTGGGCAATGGTCAATGATCCATTAGAATGTTGCAGGTCTCTGTCAAGCATGTAAACAATCTAAAATGTGATAAAGTACTCGTGATCACTGGTACTTACATAGCAATGCTCACTGTGAGCCATTGTGAGTGCTCAGCAAACATCCATTCATTTCATCTTCATCATATCTCAAGAGTGTCTCCAGAATGACTTAATCATTTCATTAAGTCCTTCCTTCTTTGATCCAGAAAAGAACTTGCATCATGTAGGCTTAGATTTTTTTCACAACCTACTTTATTTAGGGTCCTTAAACACTTCAAACTTTCTTCTAGCCCACCTACCAGAGGTAGGAGAGAAAGAAGGTTAATAGGAAAAGGGAGTTGTAGATTTGCTTAGAAGTAGTTCCTCAGGGAGACTTCACTCTTCATTGTGAGGATACCAGCAGTCCATTCCAACAGGAGACAGCAAACAGGAAGCAGCAGTAGTAGCACGATCCAACAGAAACAGCAAAGCTCCACAGAATCACCAGGAGTCAGAGCTAGCTGGAGACTGGCTAACACTGGCCAGAGTTAGCTGGAGTACCACAAGAAATTCTTTGGCTTGTCTCTCTCTATGACATGAAGACCAGCGAAGCACTGCATGGTGCAGCAATGCAAAAGCATCCTCCTACCCTTTGTGGGGTTCCATTTGCATTCTTTCTAACAGTAATGTGCTCTATCAATTGTCTGTTTTCAGCAAAATGTCACATCCTCAGACAACTTCCAGAAAAAAAATCATGTGACACAACTGAGTTGTTAAAGAAACCGGAAATTTCCACTTCAGATCATGCCTTCTCTCTAGGAAAATTATTTGAGTAAATAAACAATTAGGATCAAGTCTAACATAGGATAGGAAGAGGAAGAAGAAGAGGAGAGGCAGGAGATGGAAATCAACACCCACACCTCACTTCACACACCACAGCTCTGCATTATGAGCTTCTTCAGACAAGACTTATTTGAGCAAATCCATTACATCACAAAGAGGAGAGGGGGAGTCAAGTTATATACTTAGTCTACAAGCTTCTCCTTAGATGTTGGCTTGCTCCTATCTGTTCAGTCTGTGGAAGGCTCATTGCCAAGCCTGCCAATACTACAGATGGACACATGCCCTACAGGAAATGTCTATAGGTTTCTCTCCAAAGGCAGGCAGTAGGGGTCCACTAACAGAGAAATCCCAGCAAGTGCGAACAGAGCTGTCTGCAATAACAGGGTTTAATGAAGACCACAGCAATTGACCTTTAATAGATACTAATAATGTGCTAGCCACTGGGCTAAGCAACTTATGCAAATTGTCCCATTTAATTATTCCAATAACCTTATGAGAAGCCAACACTTTACAAATGAGAAAATGGCAGCTCATTCTATTACATAGCCCACAAGTGGATTTGCCAGAATTGGATCTGGGCAATTTTAGGAGTTCCAGGTTCTGGACTCCCTGCAGCTTCTGCAATAGACTTCTAGCCTGCTTCTTAATGCAGAGTAAGCACCTCACAAGTTTTCAAAGCTAGACATCTGATGAAGGCCTTTCTTGGATATCCCAGGTGCCATTTCGGCTGGGTTCCTTTGGAGAGGTTCTAGAAGGGAGCAGTGTCTTCACGGCTTTCACTTCCAAGGGCACTTATCTTTTCTTTCTGTCAGTCCAACTCTGCTTTGGTCACTGCATCTACTCTTGCTTTCTCTCTAGACTTTTAAGGATGCTCCTGATTACGCTGTAATCACTCAGATCATCCAGAGTGGCACTCCCTTCCCTGTCCTTGATTTCATTTGTAAGTCTCCTTTGGTGTGTGGCCTTTCTAAGTCCCCAGGATCAGAATGTGGCCGTCTCTTAGGACCATTGTTCTACTTACCAGAGCACCTTTCTTTGACGATGTCTGGCAACTGTCTGAGGAAAAAAAGATATAGAACTATCTGTCTTGTTTTTCTGTTTGTCACAAATCAGAACCAGCAGCACGTTGGACAGATTAGGGAGGAGAAGTAGTTATTCAGGGAATGAATTTAGACTTCTGGGTTGATCATCTATTAGTTGTAAAGCAGAGATGGGGCCCATTGCCTGCTTGTAGCACCAAAAAGAAAAAAAATGAACAAATTTCATTACTAGTGTTCCTGGCATAGTGCCATAATTAATACATGGTAACAATATTACCAAGAACAAAAACATACAATTATACTCTTAAAAATGTCAACATGAAAAGTAAACTTAATAAAGGATAGGCATGGGAACATACATAACAAAGATTATCTTTAATAATGAAATTATTTATGATCAAACATTTTTACTTAATTTCAGTTCAATTCTAAAACAGGCCAGTAATGTCATGATTAAATATTAATGTGAACAGAAACAGCCTAATTGGAAGGTTATTAAAGCTTCAAATTAGGTTTCTTTTTCTTTTCCTAATGAAAAAGTTCTTTTGAGAAGGGCACCAAGGGAATCCTAGCCTGTGTTTCATAATGTGATGGGCAGACCCTTGGGGAGGGACTATGTCAGAAGGGGTGGGACTCTGGATTTTCTGACAGTACCTCTCTGTTGAGGAACAGTTGCTACCCTTTCTGCTTTTGTGCAGAAGTGGCTGGAGGTATGAGATGTAATAAGGTCTTTCTTGTTACCTAGGAAACCTCTCCAGAATGTAAGCATCTTCTTGCCCCAAGCTTCAAGAGCAACAGTTGGAGTTAGGCATCTGTGGGTACTGTCGGCTTGTTGGCTAGAGCTGGCTTTCAGTGTGCCTGTCTCCAGAAAAGCTGACTTAGGCTTTATAAAATATGGTGGCTAGGCTCCAAAACATAGCAGGCAAGATTATAAGTTGAGAGGCAAATGACATTTGAGTCTTTTCCTATGACAAATTTGTTGGTGTCTAGTTGGCCAGCAGAAGTCCCATGACCAGCATGGCAGCCATTGTGGGAGGGACTCACACATGGTTGTAGCTCAAGGAAGCATGGCCTGATGGCCTCATGACTACTTTTGCATCATTTGAGGAATTATCTAGCACATATTCAGAGAGCTGAAGGACACAGGAAGAGGAATGACATTTATTTCCATCTGTCCTAAGGGGATTCTTGTCCCTAAGAAGGGATCATATATATTTTATTCACTTAAAGGTACACTCTTGACAAGATATTGTGGGTAGAGCAGTCACCTCCTCACTATGGAGGCTGAGGTATAATTGCTGAGTTCAAGGCCAACCTGAGATAGTGCCCATCCCTACAAAGCTCCCTCCCAAAAGTTCTTATTAAGTTTTCAAATGCCTGTAGGCAGAAGAGTACAAAAGACAGCCAGTGACGAATGAGACATTTACCTGTCCCATGCTGAGATGCAGGAAATACTCACTTTATGTGAATGTGTAACCTAACATAATACTTCTCTCTCTCTCTTTTTTTTTATTATTAACTTGAGTATTTCTTATATACATTTCAAGTGTTATTCCCTTTCCCGGTTTCCGGGCAAACATCCCCCTCCCCCCTCCCCTTCCTTATGGGTGTTCCCCTCCCAACCCTCCCCCCATTGCCGCCCTCCCCCCATAGTCTAGTTCACTGGGGGTTCAGTCTTAGCAGGACCCAGGGCTTCCCCTTCCACTGGTGCTCTTACTAGGATATTCATTGCTACCTATGAGGTCAGAGTCCAGGGTCAGTCCATGTATAGTCTTTAGGTAGTGGCTTAGTCCCTGGAAGCTCTGGTTGCTTGGCATTGTTGTACATATGGGGTCTCGAGCCCCTTCAAGCTGTTCCAGTTCTTTCTCTGATTCCTTCAACGGGGGACCTATTCTCAGTTCAGTGGTTTGCTGCTGGCATTCGCCTCTGTATTTGCTGTATTCTGGCTGTGTCTCTCAGGAGCGATCTACATCCGGCTCCTGTCGGTCTGCACTTCTTTGCTTCATCCATCTTGTCTAATTGGGTGGCTGTATATGTATGGGCCACATGTGGGGCAGGCTCCGAATGGGTGTTCCTTCAGTCTCTGTTTTAATCTTTGCCTCTCCCTTCCCTGCCAAGGGTATTCTTTTTCCTCATTTAAAGAAGGAGTGAAGCATTCACATTTTGATCATCCGTCTTGAGTTTTGTTTGTTCTAGGGATCTAGGGTAATTCAAGCATTTGGGCTAAAAGCCACTTATCAATGAGTGCATACCATGTATGTCTTTCTGTGATTGGGTTAGCTCACTCAGGATGATATTTTCCAGTTCCAACCATTTGCCTACGAATTTCATAAACTCGTTGTTTTTGATAGCTGAGTAATATTCCATTGTGTAGATGTACCACATTTTCTGTATCCATTCCTCTGTTGAAGGGCATCTGGGTTCTTTCCATTTTCTGGCTATTATAAATAAGGCTGCGATGAACATAGTGGAGCATGTGTCTTTGTTGTATGTTGAGGCATCTTTTGGGTATATGCCCAAGAGAGGTATAGCTGGATCCTCAGGCAGTTCAATGTCCAATTTTCTGAGGAACCTCCAGACTGATTTCCAGAATGGTTTTACCAGTCTGCAATCCCACCAACAATGGAGGAGTGTTCCTCTTTCTCCACATCCTCGCCAGCATCTGCTGTCACCTGAGTTTTTGATCTTAGCCATTCTCACTGGTGTGAGGTGAAATCTCAGGGTTGTTTTGATTTGCATTTCCCTTATGACTAAAGATGTTGAACATTTCTTTAGGTGTTTCTCAGCCATTCGGCATTCCTCAGCTGTGAATTCTTTGTTTAGCTCTGAACCCCATTTTTAATAGGGTTATTTGTTTCCCTGCGGTCTAACTTCTTGAGTTCTTTGTATATTTTGGATATAAGGCCTCTATCTGTTGTAGGATTGGTAAAGATCTTTTCCCAATCTGTTGGTTGCCGTTTTGTCCTAACCACAGTGTCCTTTGCCTTACAGAAGCTTTGCAGTTTTATGAGATCCCATTTGTCGATTCTTGATCTTAGAGCATAAGCCATTGGTGTTTTGTTCAGGAAATTTTTTCCAGTGCCCATGTGTTCCAGATGCTTCCCTAGTTTTTCTTCTATTAGTTTGAGTGTGTCTGGTTTGATGTGGAGGTCCTTGATCCACTTGGACTTAAGCTTTGTACAGGGTGATAAGGATGGATCGATCTGCATTCTTCTACATGTTGCCCTCCAGTTGAACCAGCACCATTTGCTGAAAATGCTATGTTTTTTCCATTGGATGGTTTTGGCTCCTTTGTCAAAAATCAAGTGACCATAGGTGTGTGGGTTCATTTCTGGGTCTTCAATTCTATTCCATTGGTCTATCTGTCTGTCTCTGTACCAATACCATGCAGTTTTTATCACTATTGCTCTGTAATACTGCTTGAGTTCAGGGATAGTGATTCCCCCTGAAGTCCTTTTATTGTTGAGGATAGCTTTAGCTATCCTGGGTTTTTTGTTATTCCAGATGAATTTGCAAATATACTTCTCTTTTTAACACCACAAAGCTAACGAGCATATTCTGAAGGTGGAAGAGGGAGAAGTTGTACCTGTCATGGGGAAAGGCAGCACCAGGGCTATTCCCAAAGCAGTGCTTGGGCCAACAAAGTGAGTGTGGGGGTTTTATTAAGGGAGCCTGTGCATAATCACATAGGAAGGCACTTTGGAGACAGGTGCCTACAAAGCACCCTCAGTTTAGGATGTACTGTGTTCTTTGCTGAATGTGCTCATTTAAGGTCAGTTCAAGGAGAAAAAGAAGGGAGGCATTTCTGGGCATGCTTATTTCCAGGTCATGGAACACCTGCTCAAAAATTTAAAATGGCAGGTGCACTTTGAGGTGTATTCACATAGGAGTTTGCTCCTCTGGTGCCTGCCCTACTTAGTTAATGCCCATGTCCCACGGATTCAGACCATATTCATTTGAAGGACCATGTATATGCATTTCTGTGTGTCTTGGTGCCTCCATGATCTTCTCCATCTGTTACCAATTACTAAGAGATTGTGGCTGTCAACTACGGTCGAGCCTTTGGCTTCTAACTTCTCTCACCTTTGCTTCACACATTTCAAAACTCTATCATTGACTATATACTATTATATAAAAAAATCTGTGATGATGATGATGATGATGATGATGGTGGTGGTGGTGGTGGTGATGGTGGTGGTGGTGTTGATGATGATGGTGGTGATGGTGATGATGATGGTGGTGATGATGATGATGATGATGATACGGGACACGTCATTAGAAGAATACAAGGAAAATGAAGGTTTAATGTGCTTTGAAGACCCTTCTCCTGCCTGGTTCATTATTCCATATCATAAAGCAAATAAGCCTTTTTGAAACATATCCCAGAATACTGGGATCTTATGTGACAGACTGGTTTAAAAGGGCATGTGGGAAACTTTGCATATTACTGTATTAATTACCGTCTAAACTGGCAGTCACTGAACACTCAACTAAGAAAGACAAATTGTACCAACTAACATGTGAAGTCACTGTTTTTACCATATATAGGATTTTTGTTTTGTATTAACTGAGTTTGATATTATTTATGTGGATATAGATTTTATTATAGTCATCTTTGTATCTACCTAAAAATGAGCAAATTAAATTAAGTTTCTCAATGTTGTGTATGACTCTTTTAGCTGTTTTATTTATATATTTTTAAAGATTTTTATTTATTTTACGTATGTGAGTACACTGTAGAGTGAGTACACTGTCGCTGTCTTCAGATACACCAGAGGAAGGTTTCGGATTCCATTACAGATGGTTGTGAGCCACCATGTGGTTGCTGGGATTTGAACTCAGGACCTCTGGAAGAGCAGTCGGAGCTCTTAACCACTGAGCAATCTCTCCAGCCCCATTAGCTGTTTTTCCTGTGAAAAAAGGTTTTGAAATTAACCTAACATATACTTACAGAATGTTTCACCCAAACCCAAAAGAATATACATTCTTTCAACAATTTTTTATTTATTTATTTTTCTTCCATTTTTCAAAAAATTGGGTATTTCTTATTTACATTTCTAATGTTATTCCCTTTCCCGGTTTCCTGTCCATCAGCCCACTAACCCCTCCCCCTCCCGTTCTATATGGGTGTTCCTCATCCCATCCACCCCCCTTACTCCCTCCCTGACAATCCCCTTCACTGGGGGTCCAACCTTGACAGAACCAAGTGCTTCCCCTTCCACTGGAGCCCCAACAAGGCTACATATGCTCCATATGCAGTTGGAGCCCAGGGTCAGTCCATGTTAGTCTTTGGGTAGTGGTTTAGGTCCTGGAAGCTCTGGTTGGTTGACATTGTTGTTCTTATGGGATTGCAAGCCCCTTCAGCTCTTTCAGTCCTTTCTGTAGTTCCTCCAATGCGGGTCCCGTTCTCAGTTCAGTGGTTTGCTGCTAGCATTCACCTCTGTATTTGACATGCTCTGGCTGTGTGTCTCAGGAGAGATCTATATCCGGTTCCTGCACTTCTTAGCTTCATTAATCTTATCTACTTTTGGTGGCTGTATATATATATATATATATATATATATATATATATATATATATATATATATATATATGCCACATGTGGGGTGGGCTCTGGATGGCCATTCCTTCAGTCTCTGCTCTAAACTGCCTCCCTATCCCCTCCTATAGATATTTTTGTTTCCCTTTTAAAGAAGGTGTGAAGCACCCACATTTTGGTCATCCTTCTTGAGTTTCATGTGGTGCGTGCATTGCATCTTGGGTAATTCAAGCTTTTGGGCTAATATCTACTTATCAGTGAGTGCATACCATGTGTGCTTTTCTGTGATTGGGTTACCTCACTCAGGATGATATTTCTAGTTCCATCCAGTTGCCTATGAATTTCATGAAGTCATTGTTTTTGATAGCTGAGTAATATTCCATTGTGTAGATGTACTACACTTTCCATATCCATTCCTCTGTTGAAGGGCATCTGGGTTCTTTCCAGCTTCTGGCTATTATAAATAAGGCTGCGATGAACATAGTGGAGCATGTGTCTTTGTTGTATGTTGGAACATCTTTTAGGTATATGCCCAGGAGAAGTTTAGCTGGGTCCTCAGGTAGTGCAATGTACAATTTTCTGAGGAACCTCCAGACTGATTTCCAGAGTGGTTGTACCAGTCTGCAATCCCACAAACAATGGAAGAGTGTTCCTCTTTCTCCACATCCTTGCCAGTATCTGCTGTCACCTGAGTTTTTTATCTTAGCCATTGTAACTGGTGTGAGGTGGAATCTCAGGGTTGTTTTGATTTGCATTTCCCTGATGATTAAGGATGTTGAACATTTCTTTAGGTGTTTCTCAGTCATTCTATGTTTCTCAGCTGTGAATTCTTTGTTTAGCTCTGTACCCCATTTTTAATAGGGTGATTTGGCTCTCTGGAGTCTAACTTCGTGAGTTCTTTGTATATTTTGGATATTAGATCGCTATCAGATGTAGGATTGGTAAAGATCTTTTCCCAATCTGTTGGTTGATGTTTTATTCTAATGACAGTGTCCTTTGCCTTACAGGACAAAAGCTGTAAGAAGCTTTGCAGTTTTATGAGGTCTCATTTGCCGATTCTTGACCTTAGAGCATAAGCAATTGGTGTTCTGTTCAGGAAATTTTCCCCAGTGCTCATGTGTTCAAGACTTTTCCCCACTTTTTCTTCTATTAGTTTGAGTGTATCTGATTTGATGTGGAGGTCCTTGATCCACTTGCAATTAAGGTTTGTACACGGTGATAAGCATGGATCAATCTCCATTCTTCTACATGCTGACCTCCAGTTGAACCAGCACCATTTGCTGAAAATGCTATCTTCTCCCCATTGGATGGTTTGGGTTTCTTTGTCAAATAGCAATTGACCATAGGTGTGTGGGTTCATTTCGGTCTTCAATTCTATTCCACTGATCTATCTGCCTGTCTCTGTACCAATACCATACAGTTTTTATCACTATTGCTCAGTAATACTGCTTGAGGTCAGGGATGGTAATTCCCCCAGACTTTTTTTATTGATGAGGATAGTTTTAGCAATCCTGGAATTTTTGTTATTCCAAATGAGTTTGCATATTATTCTTCCTAACTCTATGAAGAGTTGAATTGGAATTTTGATGGGGATTGCATTGAATTTGTAGATTGCTTTTGGTAAAATGGCCATTTTTACTATATCAATCCTGCCAATCCATGAGCATGGGGAGGTCTTTCCATCTTCTAAGATCTTCTTCTATTTCTTTCTTCAGAGACTTGAAGTTCTTGTCATACTGATCTTTCAGTTGCTTGGTTAGAGTCACACCAAGATATTTTATATTATTTGTGACTATTGTGAAGGGTGTCAATTCCCTAATTTCATATGTGGATTTTCTGTTGTTTTTGTTGTTATTGAAGCCCAACCTTAGTTCACAGTGATCTGATAGGATGTATGGGATTATTTTTATTTTCCTGTATCTGTTGAGATATGTTTTGTGACCGATTATATGGTCAATTTTGGAGAAGGTGCCATGAAGTGCTGAGAAGAAGGTATATCTTTTTGTTTTAGGACAGAATATTCTATGAATATCTGTTAAGTCCATTTGGTTCATAACTTCTGCTAGTTTCTTTATGTTTCTGTTTAATTTCTGTTTTCATGATCTGTCTGTTGATGAGGGTGGGGTGTTGAAATCTCCTACTATTATTGTGTGAGGTGCAATGTGTGCTTTGAGCTTTAGTAAGGTTTCTTTTATGAATGTAGGTGCCCTTGTATTTGGAGCATAGATATTTAGGATTGAGAGTTCATCTTGGTGGACCTTTCCTTTGATGAATAAGAAGTGTCCTTCCTTATCTTTTTTGATGACTTTAGGTCAAAAGTTGATTTTTTTTTCGATATTAGAACGACTACTCCAGCTTGTTTCTTCGGATCATTTGATTGGAAGGTGGTTTTCCAGCCTTTTACTCTGAGGTAGTGTCTGTCTTTATCTCTGAGGTATGTTTCCTGCATGCAGCAAAATGCTGGGTCCTTTTTATGTATCCAATCCAGTCTGTTAATCTATGTCTTTTTATTGGAGAATTGAGTCCATTGATATTGAGAGCTATTAAGGAATAGTGATTGTTGCTTCCTGTTATTTTTGTATTTAGTGGTGGGATTGTGTTTATGTGTTTCTCTTCTTTTGGTTTTGTTGCAAGGAGATTACTTTCTTGCTTTTTCTAGGGTGTAGTTTCCCTTCTTGTGTTGGGCTTTTCCATCTATTATCCTTTGTAGGGTTGGATTTGTAGAAAGATATTGTGCAAATTTGGTTTTGTCATGGAATATCTTGATTTCTCCATCTATGTTAATTGAGAGTTTTGCTGAATATAGTAGCCTGGGCTAGCATTTGTGTTCTCCTAGGGTTTATATAGCATCTGTCCAGGATCTTCTGGCTTTCATAGTCTCTGGTGAGAAATCTGGTATAATTCTGATTGGTCTGCTTTTATATGTTATTTGACTTTTTCCCTTACTGCTTTTAATATTCTTTCTTTGTTTTGTGCATTTGGTGTTTTGACTATTATGTGACAGGAGGAATTTCTTTTCTGGTCCAATCTATTTGGAATTCTATAGGCTTCTTGTATGTTTATGAGCATCTCTTTCTTTAGGTTAGGGAAGTTTTCTTCTATAATTTTGTTGAATATGTTTACGGGCCCTTTCAGTTGTGAGTCTTCACTCTCTTCTATATCTATTACTTTAGTTTGATCTTCTCATTGTGTCCCAGATTTCCTGTATGTTTTGGGCTAGGTGCTTTTTCCATTTTCCATTATCTTTTTTGACAGCTGTGTCGATGTTTTCTATGGTATCTTATGCTTCTGACATTCTCTCTTCTATCTCTTGTATTCTGTTGGTGATGCTCGCATCTATGAGTCCTGATCTCTTTCCTAGGTTTTCTATCTCCAGGGTTGTCTCCCTTTGTGCCTTCTTTATTGTTTCTGTTTTTCATTTTTTAACTTCTGGATGGTTTTGTTCTTTTTCTTCTCCTGTTTGCTTCTGTTTTCCTGTAATTCTTTAAGGGATTTTTGTGTTTCCTCTTTAAGTGCTTCTACTTGTTTACTTGTGTTGTCCTGTTTTTCCTTAAGGGAGTTATTTATGACCTCCTTAAAGTCCTCCATCATCATGATAAAATGTGATTTTAAGTCTAAGTCTTGCTTTTCTGTTGTGTTTGGTTATCCAGTGTTTGGTTTGGTGGGAGAACTGGGTTCTGATGATGCCAAGTATTTTTGGTTTCTGTTGTTTGGGTTCTTATGCTTGCCTCTCATCATAGGGTTGTCTCTGGTGTTAGCTTGTCTTGCTGTTTCTGATGGTGGCTTGACCTTCCTGTAGACCTGTGTGTCAGCACTCCTGTAGACTTGTCTTCCTTTTTTCTTTCAGTCATTTGTGGGAACAGAGTGTTCTGTTCTCAGGCATGTATGAGCTCTTGGCAGCTGACTTTCAGCTCTTGGAGAAGGCAGTAGTGGGAAGGGTTCTGCCCCTATTGCTCCTAGGTCCCTGTGCACGGGGGCACAGATGGCACTAGGCCTTTTTCTCTTGAGTGGGGAAGGTGGGCAGAGAGTAGTCTCTTCTGGTTTCTCAGGAGTGTTTGTACTTCTGATGGTCCAGCTCTACCCCCCACGGGATTTGGGTCCAGGGGGCTCTTTAACAGGTTTATTTCAGTTCAGTTCTTGGTGCAAACCTGAACCACAGGTACTGGCAGCTGACTGCTCCTATATTCCTGTGTCCAGAGGCACTATGCAGTTTCCTCCTGGGCCAGGGATGTGGGCAAAGGTGGGCAGAAGTGGCAATCTGTCCTGTGGTCTCAGGATTGTACTTCTGGATGTTTAGCTCTCTCTCCCACAGGATTAAGAATATACGTTCTTTTCAGCAGGGTATAGAACTTTGCCCAAAATTGACCACATACAGATAAAAGTAAATCAAAATAACACTTTACATCCTACCTGACTGCCATGTATTAAAGCTGGATATCAACCACAACAGAAAGAACCAAGTATAAATAGTTACAGAAACTGAATAAATCACTATTCAATGAAAAATGGGTCAAGGCAGAAATTAAGAAGGAAGTGAAAACGTTTTTAAGATAGAATGAAAATGAAAGTACACAGTACACAACCGCACAGGACACATGAAGACATTCTACATGGCAAGTTCCTAGCACTAAGTGCCAGTATAAAGAACTGGAGAGATCTCATATTAATAACTTAGTGGCACACCTGAAAGCTCTAGAACAACGAGAAGAAATGATATCCAGAAAGAATAGATAGCAAGAAATAAACTCAGGACTGAAATCAATGAACTATAAATAAACACACAAACAAAAAAATAGACAAAAATGTGATAGTTGATTCTTTGAGAAAAATCAATAAGATTGACAACCTCTTAGCCAATTTAACCAAAAGACAAAGAGAGGATATGCAAAATAACAAAATTAGAAATGAAACGAGGAACAGTACAACAGATACTGAGGAAATCTAGAGAATCATAAAAACATGTTTTAATAATCCATACTCTACCAAACTGGAAAACTTAAAAGAAATAAACGGATTTACTTATGCATATGAGCTACCAAAGTTAAGTCAAGATCAAATAAAAAATTTAAGAAGATCAATAAATCCTAGTGTAGAGGCAACAATTAAAAGTCTCCTAACCACAGAAAGCCTAGGGCCAGATGGTTTCAGAATAGAATTTTACCAGATTGTCAAAGAAAAACTAACAACAATACTCCTCAAATTATTCCACAGAATAGAAATGGATGGAACATTTTCCAATTTTTCTTTATGAGTTCACTATTACCCTGATGCCTAATGCCTAAACCACACAAAGACCCAACAACAAAAAAAGAAAATCACAGAACAATATCCCTTATGAACATAACAATATCCCTTATGAACATAGATACAAAGATTCCCTTCTTTCTTCCTTCCTTTCTTCCTTCCTTTCTTTCTTTCTTTCTTTCTTTCTTTCTTTCTTTCTTTCTTTTTTTCTTATTTTTGACAGTGTTGACAGTGTCAACATAGCCCAGGCTGTCCTGGAACTCACAGGGATTTGCCTGCCTTTGTATGCTCAAGTGCTGAGATTAAAGGTATGTACCATTATGTCTTGCTAAAATTTCTTAACAAAATATTTGAGAACTGAATCCAAAAACACATAACCAAGTAGGCTTCATCCTAGAGATGCAGGGATTAACATAGGTAAATCAGTAAATGTAATCTACCATGTAAACCAAATAAAAGACAAAAAACACGTAATCATCTCATTAGATGAGAAAAGGCCTTTGACAAAAATACAATAAGTAAATCCAAATTCATGATAAAAGTCCTGGAGAGACTAGGAGTAAGTGGCACATACTTATATTTCAACATAATGAAGGCAGTTTACAGCAAGTCTACAGCCAATAGGAACCTAAACGGAGAGAAAGTCAAAGCATTTCCATCCCCATTCTCTCTTCACAACTATTCAATATTGTACTTGAAGTCTTAGCTATAGCAGTAGGCAACAAAAGGCAGGAATAGAGAGACTGCCCAGCCATTAAGAACACTTACTGCTCTTCCAGAGGTCCAGAGCTCAATTCCTAGCAACCACACGGTGGCCTGCAACCATCTGTAATGGGATTCAGTGCCCTCTTTTGATACGTCTAAAGACAGCTACAGTGTACTCACATATATAAATAAATAAATCCTTAAAAAAGATAATGAAAGAAGATCAAGGGATACACGTAGGGAGGGAGGTCACAGTACTTTATTCGCATATGATATGTTGGTATACATAAATGACCCTAAAATCCCACCGGGAAACTCCTGAGTTGATAAACACTTTCAACAAAGTAGCAGGATACAAAATCAGTAGTCTTTCTATATACAAATGAAGAAATACAGGAAGAAATCAGGGAAACAGTATATTTCACAATAGCTTCAAAAAATTATCTTGTGATAACTCTATAACCAATATCTCTTATGAAACAGAGGAAAAATGTTCTTTCTTCCTTTCTTTCTTTTCCTCTCTCCCGTCCTCCTTCTCTCCCTCCCTCCCTTCCTTTCTTTTGAGATAGCGTCTCTCTACATAGCCTTGGTTGTCCTTGATCCAAACAGCTGGAAGATTTGTATAATAAAAACTTCGAGACATCTTTCTGAAGAAAGAAACTGGAGAAGACACCAGAAATGGAAAGATCGTCCATGCTCCTAGGCCAGTAGGAACAATAGACTGACAATGGCCACTTATCAAAAGCAGTCTATAGATCCAGCACAACCCCTGCCAAAATTCTAACACAATTATTCTCAGAAGTTGAAACAATTTTCAGCCTCAGATGGAAACACCAAAACCTGGGGTTAGTGGAAAGCATCTTGAATAATGAAAGCTTGCCAGAGCAACACCATCCCCAATCTCAAGGTGTATTGCGGGCTATAGTCATAAGGACAGCATGGTATTTGCATAAAAAGTTACCCAACGGATCAAATTGAAGACCCTGACATAAATCTTCACATCTGTGGATACATGGTTTTTGACAAAGAAGCCAAAAATATACTGTGGGGGAATGACAGGTTCTTGGACAAATAGTTCTTGGTCAAATTGGATGGCTTCATGTCGAGAAATACAATAGATCCATATTTATCACCCTGCGCAAAACTCAACTTCAGGGAGCTCAAGGAGCTTAACGTAAGGCCAGATATACTGAATCTGATAGAAGATGAAGTGGGGAAGGGCACAGGAAAGGGCTTTCTGAGCAGGCACCAAGAACAAAAATTAATAAATGGGACTTCATGAAATTAAAACACTGCTGAATGGCAAAGGCCATTGTCATTCGGCATTATCTTCCAAGCTCCCATAGCATCAACCCGTTAAGCTCTATATATTTCCAGCTCAGTGTTACAAATGCTTTCATAATGCCCTCCAGCACCCTCTTCCCCCTTGCATCTCTCCCCAAACCCATCTTGATTCGATCCATCACAGTCATACTCCAAGTTCCTGGCATTAATTTCTATTCTAGTTTGCAGCTCTGTTGCTGTGATGGAGCACCAACTAAAAGCAACTTGGGAAGGCAAGAGTTTATTTTCACTTACAGGTAACAGTCTTTTGCTGAGGGAAGCTAATTGGTGCAGAACCTCAAGGCAGGAACCCTGAGGCAGGAACTAAAGCAGGGACCATGGAGAAAGTTATTTACTGGCCTGCACAGCTACTTTTCTTTTGACAGCCCAGGCCTACCAGTCTAGGAATGGTACTCCCCACAGTGAAATGGACCCTCCTGAATTAACTAGCAATCAAGAAAGGTCCCATAGACATGCCCACAGGCCTATTCACTGGGGGTGGGGGGCAATTCCTCAACTGAGGTGCCTCGTCTAAGGTGTTTCCTGTTGATAACTGCAGCCAACTATGGCGGTTTCTTTTTCCATTGCTGTGAAGAAATAATCTGAAAAAAGAGGCAATTTAATGCATAAAGGATATTTTTGACTTATAGTTCCAGAGTGATACAATCCATACATGGAAAAACCATGGCAGAGTTTAGGGAGTCCTGAAGATTGGAGAATGAGGCTGGCTGGTGTCAGTGTACTGGGACTCAGGAAGCAGAGAGAAGGTATGGTTCTTAAGCCTCAATGTCCACTTCCAATAATCTATTCCTCCAGCAAGGCTCCGCCTCCTCAAGGATTTACAACCTTCCCAAATAGTGCCAGCATCGATGGAGCAGGTATTCAAACATGTGAGGTTATGGGAGTATTTCCTGTTCAAACCAGAACAATATACAGAATGTCTAGTGCTTGCTCAAGGCTCTGGGATACCCTGCATTAAGAAGGGTTCTGGATTTGGGTTGATCCCAGAGTTTCCCAAGCACAATTGACCTGAGAGTCTGGGCCATGCTTATGCTTTGATGAGGTTGATGGGCAAACAGAGGGCCATAGGACACATATCTAAATATTTGAAACCTTGAAAGTAGGCTTTATAAAAATCATTTTAGCCTACAGTCTTGACAAAAATGTTTTCCTGTTTTCCTGACTACCTGGACAGTCAGGCTTGAATTGGGACTACTTGGACTTTCACACCTAGAGAGCTGTTCCTTGGCTGTCCCTGCTTGTCACTTGCATGATAGGACTATTCTATTATACACATAGGCACATAGCCCCTAACATTTACATCTGCTTGTCTCCTATGGGAGCTTTGCATTATCTATATACTCAGAGTGTTTTCTGTTTGGAGGCTCGTCCATTTTCTTCCTTTTTCCTCCTATGTCAAGTCTTTCTTAATTTTGCATTTACTTGATAAAGATTGGTAATATACAATTTACTTTAGTTAGTAATGTCATTTTATGATACTGGGGACCTAATTCAGGTCTTGGAACATGCAAGGCAAGACCTCTATTTCTAGCCTACATCTTCAACTCCTTTAAATATTTTAGTAGCTATTCAGGGCTGTCATTGAACTCTTGATCCTGTTGTTTCTGGTTCTGGAATAGTTGGGGTTACAGGCAGATGACACCATGGCTGTCTGCGATGGTTAGGGAAGGGCTCTAATAGAGCCAAGCATGGCAATCATGGCTCCCTCAGGTCTTTTCCTCTCCCTTGCTGAATACACAATTTAGATTCTTATTTAGATTCTTCCACATTTCTAAAGTCATTCCAAGGACCATTTCTTTATTTGCCCACTTCCTTATGCCTGACTCATTCCTGAGGCTGATCACAAAGATTCAACTATCAAAACATCAACATCTAGTCATCAAAACCCCCATTTGGCTACCCTGGCTAACATGTCCAATCAGAACTTACCAACTTCTCCTAGCTCATTCTAACATAGACCTCCCCACTTTTCCTTTTAAAACCACTCATGTGCGGCCATTTGCTGAGATTCTGCCTGATTCAGATTCAGCTACCTTGTCTCTTTGCCTTGCTTAATAAAGATGTTGGAAATTGGTGTTAGGGTGTGGCCCAGGCCTAATGTATGGTCTAGAGGGGAATATTCCTTGGTGCAAGAGTTAGTCCTGAGTCTCATTGGTCAAGTGTTTGGTCATATCCCAAGCAACCTTTGGTCCTCTAGAATTGACCTCTAGAATGGTCCTCTAATATTGAGCTCTGTCTGAGTGGCCAGTCAAAGGAATAAAAGGGGCATACTCTTAAGAGCATGAGATCACCAATGGATTCTTAGAGCAAGTCCCTGAGTTCAAGTGAAACACTTGGGGCAGATGTACAGGGTAAAGACCAGGAGCAAGACTCTAAAATGGTGGTTCTCACTTTCCTGATGCTGTGACCCTTTAAAATGATGTCTCATGGGGTGGTGAGCCCCAAGTATAAAATTATTCTGCTGCCGTTTCATAATTGTAATTTTGCTACTGTAATGAATGGTAATGCAAATACCTGTGTTTTCTAATGGTTTTAGGTGACCCCTGTGAAAGGATGGTTTGATTCTAAAGGGGTTGGAACCAAAGTGCTTAAGAACCTCTCCTATAAAAGAATCCAGATAGATAAAACTCTCTTACCCAGTTATACAAAAGTCTTTATACAGACCATCTAGCAACAGTGTTCTGGTCCTCTGAGATCTACTGAAAAAAGGGCTTTCCTAGGGGAACTGAGAGGAAGCCCTGCACCGGAATGTTCTGGTCTCTCTGTACAACAGCACTTAGCTGAACAGCAATAGAGGAAAGCTGTGTGTGTGTGTGTGTGTGTGTATTTTCTCTTACAAGTGTGAAATGAAAGGAATGTGAATCTGTGAGACCTTTCCGACTCCATTTCAATGCAAACTCTTCTTGACTTATCTTTTTATATTTTAAGAGATGGCACCTTGTTCTGTTGTTCAGGCTAGCTCTGAACTCTAGCACCTCAAGTGGCCTGGCCATTGGTGCATACCACCACACCACACTCAACACAGGCTCTTTTATTCTCTGTGACGTTAGGGATAGAACTCAGGGCCTTGTGCATGCATGCCAAGTACTTTTCAGCTCTTGGCTGTGTTCACCCAGAATGACAGGACTTGGAAAGCCTGCCATTCACCAAAAGGCTTGGGAAGCAAGATGCCCTCTACCTCAGGAGCTGTATGTGTCCAGCGCTGGCTCTGTAGTTGGGCCAGCTTCTCTCATTCTTGTTGCAATGGGAGACTGACAAATGCTAATTTTTCCTTTCTGTATGGTACTTAAAATTCTGTCTCTGAGCCAGTCTCCATCACAGACTGGGCTAGTTATCAGACTGTGTCTGTGGCACCTCAGATTTCGTCATGTATCTGTGAACTGAGGTGTACTAATTAGGGTCTCCAATACTGCTGTTAGTGAGAGCTCTACAGCGCCATTAGTATTAATAGCCACTCTAACTGACTTGTGTTTTTTTTAAAACAATGTCCAGTTCCATCCACTGAAAGCTGTGACACCATCACACACACACACACACACACACACACACACACACACACACACACACACACATACACACACTCCAGAAATCAAGGGCTAGCATCATTAGAATGACAGGTTTCTGGTTATTGCCTCTATCCCTCAGTCCTCAATCTACTGTTATTATTTGCATGACTCTAACTTTCCCCGAGATTATGAGGTTATTCTCTATGACTGATATTTACTTTAAATATCTGTCAAACATCAACAAGCTAGAAGCGAGGTTAAATTGGAATCCGTGCTCCTGAAGAGTGGGTGGCTGAGGCCAGAGATATTATTTATTGTTTGATTTGGGAACGGATTTTATGAATATAAATAAGGATGCTGCTCTCAGGGAAAACCCTATTCACAGAAAAGCTGGCTGGCAGGTGTGTGCACGGTGCTGCACATCCGGGCTTCTTTCCCTTTCACCTTCAGAAGTTCTGAGTCAGCGGTCCTTTTCCTTTATGACCCAACTGTGTTAAGTGTTCAGTGAAATGGGTTCCCAGCCTGGTGTCATGGCTGGAAGTGAATAAAGAAGCTAGGAGGGGAAGAATGGGAGGGGAGACCATCAGCTTCAGGTCACATGACTTTTGGAATTCTGAAATGTGGAAAAGCATCCTCAGTTTTGCTTAAATGTCACCAATTCTTAACTCCTGTCCCCCATCCCCCCATGTTTCATAGTCATAGTGCTACTCAATTTTTACCCCTGCATATTGGATAAAATAAATCCCATTTCTGGGTTCCTCAGGGCAACAAATGGATAGGTGGGGAAGGGATTGGGCTGCAAGCGAGGACGCTTGACTATGGTCTTGAAAAGACCTTTCTTTTCTGGGTCATGGTTTTCTCACTCATAAAATGAAAGAACTGGGATTTCCAATCCAATCTTTCCCACTGCCTTGCTCAGTCACATCTGTAACAATGCTCTTGAGATAAATGTTCAGTTCTGTCTGAATAAAACATTGATTCTGGGAGAGCAGGAAATACAGAAGCTTCTGGAAGGAATGAGAATTGAAGTCTGTAGCAGAGACTATAAGAGAGGAACTCTGCAGAGCTCACTGCTTATGGACAGGGATGGAGAGCAAAAGGCCATCTCCACAGAGCGCTGGTTCATTTTGATCAGTGATGCTTCATTTCTGAAGGACCCATCAGCCCAAGGCTCTTATATGCTGTGGCAATGAGTTCAAAGATGGTCAAACTGCTTTGTGAATTTTAGAACCATCACAGGAGGCAGTAGAGGAAATGCTGGGCACATTCTAATCAAACGAAGAAGTGTTCTGTAAGCACAAGTGGTCAGGCTCTCTGTCTTCCAGACACTTGATAAGATGGCCCTCCCTGTTTTGAGAAGGCTTTGGTGGAGTCAACCAAACCAGTCAATGTGTCTGGAAATGAAAGCAATCTTGGTGTTTGATGGGATGGACTATTTCCTTCCTGGTGCACTGTAAAGTGACCAGTGAGATCCAGGGTGGTGGCTGCTCCACATGGCCTATGTCTCTGAGTGACTGAAATGAGCTGGCTTTCATGTGCACTGACTCAGGAAGTCTGATGAGTTTTGCCCTCAAGCTTTTGGAACCTGCATATTATCAAACACATTAAGCCTATCCTATGCTCTGGTAGATACAGTCAGGCTGAGGCCTAATGGGTAGTTCAGACTGAGGCCTTGTTTGACACCTAAACCACAGACACAAAGGAGGTTTCATGGGGAACAAGCTCGCTCTACGATATGCACATCTAGAAGCTAGTTAAAAAATAGTGGATTACATCTCTCAGGATCTGTTCATTTGGCCAGTTTGGCTTCAAGTCTCTTTCCATTGAGAGAGGGACATATATGTGGGGCTTCAAAGAAAAGTCTTATTGTGTTACTGCCCCCAACATATGGTTGCTGTTGGCTTCTGGGTTCTGAAGGGAACATACACAGTCCCAATTAGGCTAGTTCTCTCTTGTTCTCTTTGTGTTAAGGGGAAACGTTATCTCTCTCTTAGTATAGCCTGTTATGTGGGCCCAAAGGCTTATCTTTTGGCAAGCTTTTGCCAAGAGTCGTCTGCTCTAGAGAAACAAAACAAACCGCTGTCAATTGTAGAGTCCATCCTAGAGACTTCAGGCACCTACTAAATAAGGTTAGTTTGAATTTTCTTGTATGTGTTTCCTCTAGGCTACCAAGGGGACTTAGGTAGAGTCTGAAAGAAGGTCAGGTGTGAGGCCAAAACTCGACAGAAGAAGAAATGTTGTGAGTTCCCCCACCCCACCCCCTAGGAAGAGATATAGCAAACGTGGTGTGAGGTATGCAGCATGAGATCTCAGTAAGTTCTGAGATGTGTTCTCAAAACTCCAGTGCTGGAATAATGATTTTTTTAAAATTGAACATATCTTGAGTTTCTTGACACAGAGTAGTTGGCATACGAATAGCGACCCTGTCAAAGGAAAAGATTCAAGGGATGCACACATGATTTGCATATGGGAATACCTTTCCTACTGTGTGTGACCACTAAGTTAGTCCCCAAAGTGGACTGGCACAGCTTTTGGGCATTCTTGGCTCTTTTCCACTTCCCTGAGTCTATCATACCACTTAAGATCACTAACAACAGTTCCAAGGATCCGCTCTGGTGGCAGACTTCCAAAAACCAATGTGGAGCTCAGTTCCTTGTTAAGTAAAAGTGGTTCGAAGGCTTTCAACTATGCAGCCCATGACTGCTCAAAATGGCAGCTAGGGTGAGCTAGCACATCCTGTCAAGGAATTTAAGTACATACCTGCAACTGTCTACAGCTTCTGGTCTATATTATTGCCTGAGTGCTGTCATCACAAGCAGCAGACCAGGTGACCCTCATCAAATGTGCCATTTCTTCTTACATTTAAAAGGACTCATTTCAATAGCAATTTTCTATCCTAGGTGGCTCTTGTAGGTAACTTTGTTAAGAATTTGAGACATCCAGAATCATTCTCTTACTTGATCTATGTTCTTATTGTCTGGTATAACTGTTAGAGTTGGAAGACATTTTCTCCTATGATCTGTTATAGGGTAGCTCCCCATGTCCAGGCAGGAGCTCTTTGGGGAAGGTGAATCCAAAGTGGACTACCAGTTTCCGTATTGCCTAATAACCATGGGCTGTTAGGAGACTGAAACCTAGATAGACCAGATGGTCTAAAGCCAATATCATCATCAAGGCAGACCCTGTGCTGTGCTGTGCGGTTGTGTTAGCAGAAGAAAGTGCTTAGAACTGAACCAGCCATGATCTAGAAAGACACACACAGAGGCCACTGCACATTCACATTCTGTAAGTGTCAGCCCCCATTTCTAAGTTTCTGGAAATAATGTAAAACAATATAAAAACAATGAAAATGTGCCCCAGCCTGTGTCTACCCTTTAGCCCATTGGTTCTTTTTCACAAGTGTTTCTCAGCCATCACTGACTCTTCTGCTAAAGGCCATACTCATGGTTCCTCTGATCCTTGTGTCTTCTGCAGGGACAGTCGGATATAGCGATCATTCTGTAAGAAGAAATAAAACATACTTCAAAACCGGTTAGTGTCATAAGCAAATCTTCAGGCTTGACAACACAGGAAAAGGCTCTATTAGAAACTTAACTCTTTTACTTATATATTTTTAACTTGAGAGTTTGTATTTATTCAACTAAGTGCCAGACACATTTTGCTCAACAGTTTAGATTCTTGCAGATATTTGTTTCACCATCAGATCTACTGGCATATGAAGAGAGGACATGTTTTAGGTAATTCTCAGTTGTGTCTAAAGGAGGTTAAAAAAAAAACTAACCTAAATTCAATCTTTCCTCTACATAAACGTTTGATATTAAACAATCTAACTTGAACATTGTGTTTTAGATTGAAAATACATTTTTATACAATGTATTCTGATCAGAGTTTTCCCTCCTTCAACTCCTCCCAGATCCCCTCCACCTTCCCACCCACCCAACTCTACACCTTCTCTCTTTTTCGGAAACAAGTAGACAAAACAGCATTAAAAACAATGAGAAAAGCACAACACGCGCGCGCGCACACACACACACACACACACACACACACACACACACACACAAAACAAAA